>NC_092242.1:23106752-23436479 GCF_036320965.1 Panulirus ornatus | reverse complement strand
CACATCCAGGCCCCACACAACTTTCCATGGTTTACCCCAGACACTTCACATGCCCTGATTCAATCCACTGACAGCACGTGAACCCCGGTATACCACATCGTTCCAATTCACTCTATTCCTTGCCCGCCTTTCACCCTCCTGCATGTTCAGGCCCCGATCACTCAAAATCTTTTTCACTCCATCTTTCCACCTCTTTCCACTTCTCATTCCCGCCACCTCCGACACATATATCCTCTTGGTCAATCTTTCCTCACACATTCTCTCCATGTGCCTAAACCATTTTAAAACACCCTCTTCTGCTCTCTCAACCACGCTCTTTTTATTTCCACACATCTCTCTCACCCTTACATTACTTACTCGATCAAACATATGTACACATATGTAAGTAGGAGAGATGGCCAGAGAGCGTTACTGTATTACATGTTAATTGATAGACGCATGAAAGAGAGACTTTTGGATATTAATGTGCTGAGAGGTGCAACTGGAGTGATGTCTGATCATTATCTTGTGGAGGCAAAGGTGAAGATTTGTAGAGGTTTTCAGAAAAGAAGAGAGAATATTCGGGTGAGGAGAGTGGTGAGAGTAAGTGAGCTTAGGAAAGAGACTTGTATGAGGAGGTACCTGGAGAGACTGAGTACAGAATGACAAAAAGTGAGAGCAAAGGACGTAAGGGGAGTGGAGGAGGAATGGGATGAATTTAGGGAAGTAGTGATGGCTCACGCAAATGATGCTTATGGCATGAGAAACGTGGGAGGTGGACAGATTAGAAAGGGTATTGAGTGGTGGGATGAAGAAGTAAATTTATTAGTGAAAGAGCAGAGAGAGGCGTTTGGAAGATTTCTGCAGGGAAATAGTGCAAATGATTGGGAGATGTATAAAAGAAAGAGGCAAGAGTTCAAGAAAAAGGTGCAAGAGGTGAAAAAGAGGGCAAATGAGAGTTAAAGCGAGAGAGTATCATTAAATTTTAAAGGAGAATAAAAGGATGTTTTGGAAGGAGGTAAATAAAGTGCGTAAGACAAGAGAACAAATGGAAACATCGATGAAGGGGGCTAATGGGGAAGTGAAAACAAGTAGTGGTGATGTGAGAAGGAGATGCAGTAAGTATTTTGAAGGTTTGCTGAATGTGTTAGATGACAGAGTGGCAGATATAGGGTGTCTTGGTAGAGGTGGTGCGCGAAGTGAGAGGGTCAGGAAGATTGGTTTGGTAAACAGAGAAGAGGTAGTGAAAGCTTTGCAGAAGATGAAAGCCGGCAAGGGGCAGGTTTGGATGGTATTGCAGTGGAATTCATTAAAAAAGGGGGTGACTGTGCTGACTGGTTGATGAGGATATTCAATGTATGTATGGCTCATGGTCAATGGCTGAGGATTGGCAGAATGCATGCATAGTGCCATTATACAAAGGCAAAGGGGATAAAGGTGAGTGTTCAAATTACAGAGGTATAAGTTTGTTGAGTATTCCTGCAAAATTATATGGGAGGGTATTGATTGTTCAAATTACAGAGGTATAAGTTTGTTGAGTATTCCTGCAAAATTATATGGGAGGGTATTGGTTGAGAGGATGAAAGCATGTACAGAGCATCATACTGGGGAAGAGCAGTGTGGTTTCAGAAGTGATAGAGGATGTGTGGATCAGGTGTTTGTTTTGAAGAATGTATGTGAGAAATATTTACAAAAACAAATGAATTTGTACGTAGCCTTTATGGATTTGGAGAAGGCATATAATAGAGTTGATAGAGATGCTCTGTGGAAGTTATTAAGAGTGTATGGTGTGGGAGGCAAGTTGCTAGAAGCAGTGAAAAGTTTTTATCGAGGATGTAAGGGATGTGTACGAGCAGGAAGAGAGGAAAGTGATTGGTTCCAAGTGAATGTCAGTTTGTGGAAGGGGTGCGTGATGTCTCCACGGTTGTTTAAGTGCTTTATGGATGGGGTTGTTAGGGAGGTGAATGCAAGAGTTTTGGAAAGAGGGGCAATTATGCAATCTGTTGTGGAAGAGAGGGCTTGGGAAGTGAGTCAGTTGTTGTTCGCTGATGATACAGAGCTGGTGGCTGATTCATGTGAGAAACTGCAGAAGCTTGTAACTGAGTTTGGTAAAGTGTGAGAAAGAAGAAAGCTGAGAGTAAATGTGAATAAGAGCAAGGTTATCAGGTACGATGGGGTTGAGGGACAAGCCAATTGGGAGGTAAGTCTGAATGGAGAAAAACTGGAGGAAGTAAAGTGTTTTAGATATCTGGGAGTGGATTTAACAGCGCATGGAACCATGGAAGCAGAAGTGAATCACAGGGTGGGGGAGGGGGCGAAAGTTCTGGGATCGCTGAAGAATGTGTGGAAAGTGAGAACATTATTTCGGAAAGCAAAAATGGGTAAGTTAGAGGGAATAGTGGTTCCAACAAAGTTATATAGCTGCAAGGCATGGGCAATAGATAGGGTTGTGCAGAGGAGGGTGGGTGTGTTGGAAATGAGATGTTTGAGGACAATATGTGGCGTGAGGTGGTTTGATCAAGTCAGTAATGAAAGGGTATGAGATATTTATTTATTTTATATTTTATTATACTTTGTCGCTGTCTCCCGCATATGCGAGGTAGCGCAAGGAAACAGACGAAAGAAATGGCCCAACCCACCCCCATACACATGTATATACATACGTCCACACACGCAAATATACATACCTACACAGCTTTCCATGGTTCACCCCAGACGCTTCACATGCCTTGATTCAATCCACTGACAGCACGTCAACCCCGGTATACCACATCGCTCCAATTCACTCTATTCCTTGCCCTCCTTTCACCCTCCTGCATGTTCAGGCCCCGATCACACAAAATCTTTTTCACTCCATCTTTCCACCTCCAATTTGGTCTCCCTCTTCTCCTCGTTCCCTCCACCTCCGACACATATATCCTCTTGGTCAATCTTTCCTCACTCATTCTCTCCATGTGCCCAAACCACTTCAAAACACCCTCTTCTGCTCTCTCAACCACGCTCTTTTTATTTCCACACATCTCTCTTACCCTTACGTTACTCACTCGATCAAACCACCTCACACCACACATTGTCCTCAAACATCTCATTTCCAGCACATCCATCCTCCTGCGCACAAGTCTATCCATAGCCCACGCCTCGCAACCATACAACATTGTTGGAACCACTATTCCTTCAAACATACCCATTTTTGCTTTCCGAGATAATGTTCTCGACTTCCACACATTCTTCAAGGCCCCCAGAATTTTCGCCCCCTCCCCCACCCTATGATCCACTTCCGCTTCCATGGTTCCATCCGCTGCCAGATCCACTCCCAGATATCTAAAACACTTCACTTCCTCCAGTTTTTCTCCATTCAAACTCACCTCCCAATTGACTTGACCCTCAACCCTACTGTACCTAATAACCTTGCTCTTATTCACATTTACTCTTAACTTTCTTCTTCCACACACTTTACCAAACTCAGTCACCAGCTTCTGCAGTTTCTCACATGAATCAGCCACCAGCGCTGTATCATCAGCGAACAACAACTGACTCACTTCCCAAGCTCTCTCATCCACAACAGACTTCATACTTGCCCCTCTTTCCAAAACTCTTGCATTTACCTCCCTAACAACCCCATCCATAAACAAATTAAACAACCATGGAGACATCACACACCCCTGCCGCAAACCTACATTCACTGAGAACCAATCACTTTCCTCTCTTCCTACACGTACACATGACTTACATCCTCGATAAAAACTTTTCACTGCATCTAACAACTTTCCTCCCACACCATATATTCTTAATACCTTCCACAGAGCATCTCTATCAACTCTATCATATGCCTTCTCCAGATCCATAAATGCTACATACAAATCCATTTGCTTTTCTAAGTATTTCTCACATACATTCTTCAAAGCAAACACCTGATCCACACATCCTCTACCACTTCTGAAACCACACTGCTCTTCCCCAATCTGATGCTCTGTACATGCCTTCACCCCCTCAATCAATACCCTCCCATATAATTTACCAGGAATACTCAACAAACTTATACCTCTGTAATTTGTGGTTATAAAATGACTGTGGCTGAGAGCGCAGAAGAGGATGTATTGAAATGGTTTGGTCACATGGAGAGAATGAGTGAGGAAAGATTTACCAAGAGGATATATGTGTCAAAGGTGGAGGGAACGAGGAGAAGTAGGAGACCAAATTGGAGGTGGAAGGATGGAGTGAAAAAGATTTTGAGTGATATGGGCCTGAACATGCAGGAGGATGAAAGGCATGCAAGGAATAGAGTGAATTGGAACGTGGTATACCGGGGTCAACGTGCTGTCAATGGATTGAACCATGGCATGTGAAGTGTCTGGGGTAAACCATGGAAAGTTTTGTGGGGCCTAGATGTGGATAGGGAGCTGTGGTTTCGATGCATTACACATGACAGTTAGAGACTGAGTGTGAACGAACGTGGCCTTTGTTGTCTTTTCCTAGTGCTACCTCACACGCATGCAGAAGGAGAGGGGGTGCCATTTCATGTGGCTGGGGGTTGGCGACGGGAATGGCTGAGGGCAGCAAGTATGAATATGTGCATGTGCAAATATGTATTGGTTTGTGTATGTATATATATATGTATACATTGAAATGTGTAGGTATGTATATGTGTGTGTGTGGGCATGTATGTATATGCATGTGTATGTGGGTGGGTTGAGTCATTCTTTCATCTGTTTCCTTGTGCTACCTCACTAATGCGGGAGACAGTGACAAAGTATAATATAATAAAAAATAAATAATTGATAAAATGGGACAGTAAGTTAAATTTTTCATATACTTATTCAACAGTTTTCTGCAGTAGGTTCATAACTTATGAATGAGTTAATAATCATCTACATACTCAGAGACATGCTGTCAACAGACAATCAGGGCATGTGAAATATCTGGAGTAAACCATGGAAAGGTCTGTTGGGCCTGCATGTGGATTGAAAGCTGTGGTTTTGGTGCATTACACATAACAGCTCATATATGAATTTGAGCATATGGGGAGGAGAAATATGTATTATGTTATTTTCTTCCTTTTTTCATGCACTTGTGCTGTTTCCTGAGGGACAGAGGTATTGGAAATGGATGTGGCAACCAAGTATGAAGGTGTACATGCATATATATGTGTAAGTATATGCATGTATATGTAGGAATGGGGTACCCCTGGGGATAGGGGAGAAAGAATACCTCCCAAGTATTCCCTGCGTCCCGTAGAAGGCGACTGAAAGGGGAGGGAGTGGGGAGCTGGAAATACTCCCCTCATTTTTTTTTTTTTTTCAAAAGAAGGAACAGAGAAGGGGGCCAGGTGAGGATATTCCCTTAAAGGCCCAGTCCTCTGTTCTTAACGCTACCTCGCTAATGCGGTAAATGGCGAATAGTATGAAAGAAAAGAAAGAAAGATGTACATAAATATATGTATGTAAGTATATGAATGCTTGTATGCATATAGGTATTTTTTTTTTTTTTTTTTGTCGCTGTCTCCCGCGTTTGCGAGGTAGCGCAAGGAAACAGACGAAAGAAATGGCCCAACCCACCCCATACATATGTATATACATACGTCCACACACACAAATATACATACCTACACAGCTTTCCATGGTTTACCCCAGACGCTTCACATGCCTTGATTCAATCCACTGACAGCACGTCAACCCCGGTATACCACATCGCTCCAATTCACTCTATTCCTTGCCCTCCTTTCACCCTCCTGCATGTTCAGGCCCCGATCACACAAAATCTTTTTCACTCCATCTTTCCACCTCCAATTTGGTCTCCCTCTTCTCCTCGTTCCCTCCACCTCCGACACATATATCCTCTTGGTCAATCTTTCCTCACTATTTCTCTCCATGTGACCAAACCATTTCAAAACACCCTCTTCTGCTCTCTCAACCACGCTCTTTTTATTTCCACACATCTCTCTTACCCTTACGTTACTTACTCGATCAAACCACCTCACACCACACATTGTCCTCAAACATCTCATTTCCAGCACATCCATCCTCCTGCGCACAACTCTATCCATAGTCCACGCCTCGCAACCATACAACATTGTTGGAACCACTATTCCTTCAAACATACCCAATTTTGCTTTCCGAGATAAAGTTCTCGACTTCCACACATTCTTCAAGGCTCCCAGAATTTTCGCCCCCTCCCCCACCCTATGATCCACTTCCGCTTCCATGTTTCCATCCGCTGCCAGATCCACTCCCAGATATCTAAAACACTTCACTTCCTCCAGTTTTTCTCCACTCAAACTCACCTCCCAATTGACTTGACCCTCAACCCTACTGTACCTAATAACCTTGCTCTTATTCACATTTACTCTTAACTTTCTTCTTTCACACACTTTACCAAACTCAGTCACCAGCTTCTGCAGTTTCTCACATGAATCAGCCACCAGTGCTGTATCATCAGCGAACAACAACTGACTCACTTCCCAAGCTCTCTCATCCCCAACAGACTTCATACTTGCCCCTCTTTCCAAAACTCTTGCATTCACCTCCCTAACAACCCCATCCATAAACAAATTAAACAACCATGGAGACATCACACACCCCTGCCGCAAACCTACATTCACTGAGAACCAATCACTTTCCTCTCTTCCTACACGTACACATGCCTTACATCCTCGATAAAAACTTTTCACTGCTTCTAACAACTTGCCTCCCACACCATATATTCTTAATACCTTCCACAGAGCATCTCTATCAACTCTATCATATGCCTTCTCCAGATCCATAAATGCTACATACAAATCCATTTGCTTTTCTAAGTATTTCTCACATACATTCTTCAAAGCAAACACCTGATCCACACATCCTCTACCACTTCTGAAACCACAATGATCTTCCCCAATCTGATGCTCTGTACATGCCTTCACCCTCTCAATCATTACCCTCCCATATAATTTGCCAGGAATACTCAACAAACTTTTCTTTCTTTCTTTCTTTCAAACTATTCGCCATTTCCCGCATCAGCGAGGTAGCGTTAAGAACAGAGGACTGGGCCTTTGAGGGAATACCCTCACCTGGCCCAATTCTCTGTTCCTTCTTTTGGAAAATTAAAAAAAAAAAAAATGAGAGGGGAGGATTTCCAGCCCCCCGCTCCCTCCCCTTTTAGTCGCCTTCTACGACACGCAGGGAATACGTGGGAAGTATTCTTTCTCCCCTATCCCCTATCCCCTTTTAGAAAATTCAAAAAAATTGAGAGGGGAGGATTTCCAGCCACCCGCTCCCAATATATATATATATATATATATATATATATATATATATATATATATATATATATATATTTGCGTGTGTGGACGTATGTATATACATGTGTATGGGGGTGGGTTGGGCCATTTCTTTTGTATGTTTCCTTGCGCTACCTCGCAAACGCGGGAAACAGCGACAAAGCAAAAAAAAAAATATATATATATATATATATATATATATATATATATATATATATATATATATATTATCCCTGGGGATAGGGGAGAAAGAACACTTCCCACGTATTCCCTGTGTGTCTTAGAAGACGAATAAAAGGGAAGGGAGCGGGTGGCTGGAAATCCTCCCCTCTCGTTTTTTTTTTCTTTTTTTTAATTTTCCAAAAGAAGGAACAGAGAAGGGGGCCAGGTGAAGATATTCCCTCAAAGGCCCAGTCCTCTGTTCTTAACGCAACCTCGCTAATGCGGGAAAGGGCGAATAGTACGAAAGAAAGAAAAGAAAATATATATATATATATATATATATATATATATATATATATATATATATATATATCTTTCATACTATTCGCCACTTCCCACATTACCGTGGTAGCGCCAAGAACAGAGGACTGGGCCTTTGAGGGAATATTCTCACCTGGCCCCCTTATCTGTTCCTTCTTTTGGAAAAAAAAAAAAAAAAAAAAAATGAGAGGGGAGGATTTCCAGCCCCCCACTCCCTTCCCTTTTAGTCGCCTTCTACGACACGCAGGGAATACATGGGAAGTATTCTTTCTCCCCTATCCCCAGGGATGCCTTTCTATTTATCTATCTATTTATCTATTTACCATACATTTTCTTGACCAGACAACCCAGCCGTGGGCCAACCAGACCTCCTGCTGTCTGTCTTCCACATGTAAACTCATGTAAACTTCGACAAGGTAACGGGGAAACCCACTCGCACGTGTTGAAGTACACACTAAAAACTTTGACAAAGTGTTTAAACTAACAAACAGACAGCAGTCATACTCAAGATCTGTGCAAGAACACAAACACGGATCACGGAGCCCCATATATATATATATATATATATATATGGTTGTGAGGTACGGGGTATAGATAAGGTTATGCAAAGGAGGGTGGATGTGTTGGAAATGAAATGTTTGAGGACAATATGTGATGTGAAGTGGTTTGATCGAGTAAATAAAGAAAGGGTAAGAGAGAGGTGTGGTAAAAGAGTGTGGTAGGGAGAGCAGAAGAGGGTGTATTGAAATGGTTTGGTCACATGGAGAGAATGAGTGAGGAAAGATTGACAAAAAGGATATATGTGTCAGAGGTGGAGGGAATGAGGAGAAGTGGGAAACCAAATTGGAGGTGGAAAGATGGAGTGAAAAAGATTTTAAGCGATTGGGACCTGAACATACAGGAGGGTGAAAGGCGTGCAAGGAATAGAGTGAACTGGAACCATGTGGTACACTGGGATCAACGTGCTGTCAGTGGATTGAACCAGGCCATGTGAAGTGCCTGGGGTAAACCATGGAAACTTTTGTAGGGCCTGGATGTGGAAAGGGAGCTGTGGTTTTGACGTATTATACGACAGATAGAGACCGAGTGTAAACAAATGTGGCTTTTGTTGTCTTTTCCTAGTGCTACCTCACATGCACGCAGGGGGAGGGCGGTGCCATTTCATGTGTGGAGGGGTGGCAGCAGGAATGAATGAAGGGAGCATGTATGAATTATGTACATGTGAATACATGTATATGTCTGTGTATGTATACTTTGAAATGTACAGGTATGTATGTGTGCGTGTTTTTCTATATACATGTGTATGTGGGTGGGTTGGGCCATTCTTTCGTCTTGTTTTCTTGCGCTACCTCACTAATGTGGGAGACAGCAACAAAGTATAATAAATATAAAAAATATATATATGGTGAATACTTTCATTTATTACATAATTATAAACGAAAGTACTCACCATTTTTATTTCTCTTTCCAGTGGTGATTTTCTCCTCCTAGGCTCAGTCCTCCTTTCCCAATGCTAACTCGCTAATACAGGAAATGGTGAATATATATATATATATCCTTTGTCAACCTCTCCTCACTCACTGAGGAATGTATGAAGAGAGAGGTTGTCAGCTGGGAGAGGGAAAAAAATTGTTTAAAGGTGAAGTAGCCCTAACATGTTGTATGGATGAATGTCATGGGCTACAGATGAGAATGTGTGGAGGACTGCGGATGTGTTGGAAATGTAACGTTTAAGGACAGTATGTGGTGTGAGGTGATTTGAGCTAGTAAGTAATAAATGGGTAGAGAGTGAGTTTGTGGTTATAAAAAGTGTGGTTGAGAGAAGAGTGTGGTGAAATCGTTGGACATAGGAAGATAATGAATGAGGAGACACTGACAAAGATACATGTCATTAGTACAGTGGGAATTTGAGCACTCACTCTTATCCCCTTTGCCTTTGTACAATGGCACTATGCACGCATTCCGCCAATCCTCAGGCACCTCACCATGAGTCATACATACATTAAATAACCTTACCAACCAGTCAACAATACAGTCACCCCCTTTTTTAATAAATTCCACTGCAATACCATCCAAACCTGCTGCCTTGCCGGCTTTCATCTTCCGCAAAGCTTTTACTACCTCTTCTCTGTTTACCAAATCATTTTCCCTAACCCTCGCACTTTGCACACCACCTCGACCAAAACACCCTATATCTGCCACTCTATCATCAAACACATTCAACAAACCTTCAAAATACTCACTCCATCTCCTTCTCACATCACCACTACTTGTTATCACCTCCCCATTTGCACCCTTCACTGAAGTTCCCATTTGCTCCCTTGTCTTACGCACTTTATTTACCTCCTTCCAGAACATCTTTTTATTCTCCCTAAAATTTAATGATACTCTCTCACCCCAACTCTCATTTGCCCTTTTTTTCACCTCTTGCACCTTTCTCTTGACCTCCTGTTTCTTTCTTTTATACGTCTCCCACTCAATTTCACTTTTTCCCTGTAAAAATCGTCCAAATGCCTCTCTCTTCTCTTTCACTAATACTCTTACTTCTTCATCCCACCACTCACTACCCTTTCTAATCAACCCACTCTTCTTGTGCCACAAGCATCTTTTGTGCAATCCATCACTGATTCCCTAAATACATCCCATTCCTCCCCCACTCCCCTTACTTCCATTGTTCTCACCTTTTTCCATTCTGTACTCAGTCTCTCCTGGTACTTCCTCACACAAGTCTCCTTCCCAAGCTCACTTACTCTCACCACCCTCTTCACCCCAACATTCACTCTTCTTTTCTGGAAACCCATACAAATCTTCACCTTAGCCTCCACAAGATAATGATCAGACATCCCTCCAGTTGCACTCTCAGCAAATGTGCCTCTCTTCGTCTGTTTCCTGGGCACTACCTCGCTGACGTGGGAAACGGTGATCAAGTAAAAGAAATATTGAGAAAAATATAGAAGTATGAGAAATATCTCATAAATGGATTCTCAATGAGCTTTCGCAGCTCTTTTCATCTGAAATCATTCAATCTAAAATCAATAATATGATATGGTACACCGAAATTTTCATATATTTTTCAACATGTTTACTAGAGAATGTTCTTACCCACAACATGAATCAATAATCATATAAATATTCAAAAACGTATTGGAGAAAGTAAGGAAAATCCATGGAAGTCATAATTACCATTTGCTATCAACTTCAGTTCAAAACATTCAAAATATAATCAAGAGAATGATATGACAAATTGTATTTTTCATATATTTCTTCTACACATTTCTCCACAGTAGGTTCTTAACTAACTTAACTATTAACAAATTAATAGTCATATGCATATTCAAAAAATAAAGAAGAAAACTGGTGATAAATGCATGTATTACCTGTATTACCAATCATTTAGTGCACCTACTCCAATAGCTAAGAAGACTTTTGGGAGTACTGTGTGTATTCTTAAATAATGGGATAATCAAGTCCATACAAAATAAGAAAACTGAATCAAAAATCTGTTACAAATTGCAAAATCAGTAATTCAAGAGCGATCAAAATACAGTAAGCAGAGATGACAGCAAATCAACTACATTAATTTCCACAAGACAGCAATGAAGTCTGTTGGGGATGAGAGAGCTTGGGAAGTGAGTCAGTTGTTGTTCGCTGATGATACAGCGCTGGTGGCTGATTCATGTGAGAAACTGCAGAAGCTGGTGACTGAGTTTGGTAAAGTGTGTGGAAGAAGAAAGTTAAGAGTAAATGTGAATAAGAGCAAGGTTATTAAGTACAGTAGGGGTGAGGGTCAAGTCAATTGAGAGGTGAGTTTGAATGGAGAAAAACTGGAGGAAGTGAAGTGTTTTAGATATCTGGGAGTGGATCTGGCAGCGGATGGAACCATGGAAGCGGAAGTGGATCATAGGGTGGGGGAGGGGGCGAAAATTCTGGGGGCCTTGAAGAATGTGTGGAAGTCGAGAACATTATCTCGGAAAGCAAAAATGGGTATGTTTGAAGGAATAGTGGTTCCAACAATGTTGTATGGTTGTGAGGCGTGGGCTATGGATAGAGTTGTGCGCAGGAGGATGGATGTGCTGGAAATGAGATGTTTGAGGACAATGTGTGGTGTGAGGTGGTTTGATCGAGTGAGTAACGTAAGGGTAAGAGAGATGTGTGGAAATAAAAAGAGCGTGGTTGAGAGAGCAGAAGAGGGTGTTTTGAAGTGGTTTGGGCACATGGAGAGAATGAGTGAGGAAAGATTGACCAAGAGGATATATGTGTCGGAGGTGGAGGGAACGAGGAGAAGAGGGAGACCAAATTGGAGGTGGAAAGATGGAGTGAAAAAGATTTTGTGTGATCGGGGCCTGAACATGCAGGAGGGTGAAAGGAGGGCAAGGAATAGAGTGAATTGGAGCGATGTGGTATACCGGGGTTGACGTGCTGTCAGTGGATTGAATCAAGGCATGTGAAGCGTCTGGGGTAAACCATGGAAAGCTGTGTAGGTATGTATATTTGCGTGTGTGGACGTGTATGTATATACATGTGTATGGGGGGGGTTGGGCCATTTCTTTCGTCTGTTTCCTTGCGCTACCTCGCAAACGCGGGAGACAGCGACAAAGTATAAAAGAAAAAGAAAGCAATGAACGGAATGTAAATGATAACAGAAATGTAAATAACAATTGAAATGACATCTTCAGAGATAATGACATTCATATAAACATTATTATTCTTTGGAAAATTAATGCATATAATCACTGGATTAATACCAATCTCTTTAGCTCATAATAAATTCACAAGCCAAATCATGGAAAGGTTCTGTTCCAGAAAAGTTTTCCTTAGATTGAATTTCTATAAATCAAACCATACTTTTCTACTGATTTCCATTATGTAATTGGAGATGTGTTCCTAAGGAAACTTCATCTGACCTAAACCATATCTATTCATATTCTTTGCCTTTTTGATAACATCAAATAATCTATCTAGCAATATCTATGATGCCATTTCCAAACAGAAAGTCCTTCAAAGGGGGTGACCATAGCAATATAGTCTCCATAAATAATGAACTCCAGTGCTGCATCTTAGCCTTTATGCCTCATCCTTAACTGGCCAATGGCTGAAGGCAACTCTAGCACAATGTTTGCTTCTACCTAATGTTCCACAGGCTACTTCTACTTAATGCTCCTGCTTACTGTTCCTACTGCATATCATTCTTAGAAACATACAGAACAGTAATCAATTAAGAAAGATACTGTAATAATAATGAGGTAAATAAAAAAAGCTGCAGTTATGAAAAGCTCCATTGTTTGACTTCTATACTTCAGCAATGCTTTTTATATTCCAACAATTCTCCTTAATTGTCCCTAATTGTGGGTGTAGGTAGACTCAGACATTTCATCTGGCTTAATTTGTCACCAGTATCACAGCGTCTGAAAACGTTTAACATCAAGATATATCACATCTCAAATCCTTTACCTGAACTAATTTCAAATGAGAAACACTTGCAACCTCTCCAAACAATGAGAGAAAGCAGTACAATCTGAAAATACATAATGAAACTTGACTTTACTAACTAGTCTTATGAGATTGAAACTTGACTTTACTAACTAGTCTTATGAGATAAACATGTACTGTACACTACATTGTGTTCATCCAAAAATGTATATAAAGTAGATCACAAAGAATATTTAAAATTCTCACCTGGTAATTCATCTGCATGTTGTGGGTCTATTGGATTACGATGCTTGGTTTTCTTTCCCCTGACAGGATAAATGAAACTTGGAAAGCCTCCACATTGCTTCAAAACTGCAAAAATGATGGTTATTAAGTATCAAAAATGTCTTTCTCTTAAGAGTAGTGTCCTGTTAACCTTGAGAGAATCTCTAAAATCCCTTGGGAATTAGAAATCCCATAATCCCCTGCCTTTTGGTAAAGTAAATGCCTTTCATCTCCTGCTAATAATTAATTCAAATACAGTAGCCTATGGCTTGTACGGATCAAGCTAAAGACATGTGAGCAACGTCCACTAAGCAACATCATCATTCTCTGGTTGTCAGTAATGACTCAACTCACAATTCTTAGAACACAACTAATCAACACTGGTAGTCACTGTTACTTAACAGAATTTTTGCAAAAAAGAGCCAATCCTTGAGTGGACAGACTCCACACAGAAGCTGTAGCCATACACATTTCACAGGTTCATAGGCAGACAGCTCATGAAAACAATGGTAGAGTAGAGAGAGAGGGAGCATTAAAATCACAGCATATGGAAAGGAGACTCAAAAAAGAGATGGCAAGAGAATCAATCAGATGGAAAGCTTCTGATTCAAATATAGTTAACAGAGAGGTGGATAATATGCCACCCCAGATGTGTGAGCAGTATTCCATACTTGGGTGCATAAAGCCCTGTAGATATGAATTAGTTGGTCACAAAAAACAATTATAGGAACTATGCAATCCCAGCTTTTGAGAAGCAGACTTTAAGATGACTAAGTGGGCTTTCAGGAAAGAGTGGAGAATATGGTTATGCCCAACATATTTGTGTTTTTACACAGTTGACTTTTGATGCTCTGAAACTGAACAAAGGGAAACAAATGATTCCTAAAAAGAGAAGAAATTGCATTTCAGCATTATCAAATTTCACAAAGTTGCTGCATCCCCACTTCAAATGCTGCATAGGTCCAACATGAAAGAGGAAATATGATGTGTAAGAAATAGAAAGAGTATTAAAGGGAGGAGAGGAGAAAAGTGAGCTGAAGTACATAAAGTGGAATAATCAATATAAAGCCAACAAGGATAGAATCAGAAGAGAGATCATTTACCCGGAGAAGAGTGACAGGAAGTGACAGAAGAGAACCGAGAAGAACACCACTATTAATAGGATAGAAGGGGAAAGTCACTCCATCAACAACTGCAAAAACAGGATGGCTTAAAAGGAAAATGCATTAGAGAGCTGAAAGAAGCAGTGAAACAAAAGGAAAGGTAGTTTACAAATTAAAGACTTATGCCACAACCTGCAAAATGCTATGAAGATGTCAAGGGCTAAGATAAAAATTTCAACCAAATTGCTGACAGAGGACCAGAGGAGAGTCACACAGGAGAAAAGATCACCAACAGATCTAGCACTGTGAAATCCATACAGATGATTTAAAGGAAGAAATTGAGATTCTATGTGTTTGAGAAAGTGGAAGTTTGGGCGAGACACTGGAGATGGCAGAAATGACAACAATGGGGTGGTAGCTGAACGGGTTAGGGTAATCTCCTTTCATAGAGTTAGAGTTTAAGATTAAGTTCAGAGGTTACTATTGGTGCTTCATGAGTTATTTCAGTATGTACATATTCTATCAGTGTTGCATTTGTTGGGGTTGGGGGTTTCAAGAAGAACTATGTTCCTTCTGACTACATCTATCTAATACTCCTGTCTAATGTTCCTACCTACACCTACCTACTGTTTTTAAGTAGTGCCTGCCTAAATGTTCCTACCAACTACTTCTATCTATTGCTCCCACTATTTTGCCAAAAGGCAGGGCTAGACATACTGCTCACCACAGGAAAACCTAAAGTTACAAAGAATGACTTGTGCGAAGTTCAGTGTTGTAAGACAAGGAGAGATTGTATATTTGTGGACAGAATGCCAGTAGTCCACCTGTGGGTGAGGCAGAAAGAAAAGGCAGCTACCTGGGTCACCTGGGTCAGAGGACTACAACTTGACAACCACTTAAGTGCTGGCTTATGACAGAGCTATCATTAATCTTCCCAATACCAAGATAGGTATCTTATCCAGATTTCTTACTATGACTTTCTCCCTGTATATACTTTACTAGAAAGACCTCATTCCCTGAATTCACTCTCACTTCATTACAAGCAGTAAAGCAGTTGGTAGGTAGGTAGTATGTAGGTGAGTAGTACTTGATGGGCAGTCGACAACCAGGAAAATACATTACCAATATCACCGGCCTGGATATCAGGAGGGTTAGTGATGTCTGTGTTGTGAGCCAGCACTTCAGTAGTTGTCAAGCTGCACTCCTCTGACTCAGGTAGCTGTCTTTTCTTTCTGCCTCATCCACACATGGACTACTGGCATTCGGTCCATAAACATACTATCAGTCCTTGTCATAAATAACACTTGACAACACCTAACTCAAACAGCTCATTCTTCGCAACTCTAAATTTTCCTCCAGGGAGCACTGTGCATTACCCCTGCCTTTTAGCAAAATTGTAGGAATATTACATAGAAGTAGTAGGTGGGAAGATCTAGGCAGAAGCATTAGGTAGAAACATTAGGAAGTAGTAGAAAGGAACATCAGGAAGGATCAGTGGGCAAAAGTCAGTAGGAACATCAGGTAGAAGACTCTACAAAGACTGCCTTTGCCAGTGGCCTGTTTAGGGTGAGGTACTAAAGGATATAAAGTGGCACTGGAATTTACTAGCTATGGAAACTCTATTGCCATGGCCACCACCATAAGGGAGTTCCAGTTGGAAAGAGGCATCAGACAAAGCATAATAAAAAAAAATATATATATATATATATTTACGAATGTGTGGAAGTCGAGAACATTATCTCCGAAAGCAAAAATGGGTATGTTTCAAGGAATAGTGGTTCCAACAATGTTGTATGGTTGCGAGGCATGGGCTATGGATAGAGTTGTGTGCAGGAGGGTGGATGTGCTGGAAATGAGATGTTTCAGGAAAATGTGTGGTGTGAGGTGGTTTGATCGAGTAAGTAACATAAGGTAAGAGAGATGTGTGGAAATAAAAAGAGTGTGGTTGAGAGAGCAGAAGAGGGTGCTCTGAAATGGTTTGGGCACATGGAGAGAATGAGTGAGGAAAGATTGACCAAGAGGATATATATGTGTCGGAGGTGGAGGGAGCGAGAAGTGGGAGACCAAATTGGAGGTAGAAAGATGGAGTGAAAAAGATTTTGAGTGATCGGGGCCTGAACATGCAGGAGGGTGAAAGGCGGGCAAGGAATAGAGTGAATTGGATCGATGTGGTATACCGGGGTTGACGTGCTGTCAGTGGATTGAATCAGGGCATATATTTTTTTTTTTTTATACTTTGTCGCTGTCTCCCGCGTTTGCGAGGTAGCGCAAGGAAACAGACGAAAGAAAGGGCCCAACCCCCCCCCATACACATGTACATACACACGTCCACACACGCAAATATACATACCTACACAGCTTTCCATGGTTTACCCCAGACGCTTCACATGCCTTGATTCAATCCACTGACAGCACGTCAACCCCTGTATACCACATCGCTCCAATTCACTCTATTCCTTGCCCTCCTCTCACCCTCCTGCATGTTCAGGCCCCGATCACACAAAATCC
This sequence comes from Panulirus ornatus, assembly GCF_036320965.1. Taxonomy (NCBI): domain Eukaryota; kingdom Metazoa; phylum Arthropoda; class Malacostraca; order Decapoda; family Palinuridae; genus Panulirus; species Panulirus ornatus. The sequence goes on along the minus strand of NC_092242.1, from coordinate 23,419,454 downwards.
CCTTCACTCCATCCTTCCACCTCCAATTTGGTCTCCCTCCCCTCCTCGTTCCCTCCACCTCCGACACACACATCCTCTTGGTCAATCTCTCCTCACTCATTCCCTCCATGTGCCCAAACCATTTAAAAACACCCCCCTCTGCTCCCCCAACCACGCTCTCTTCATTTCCACACATCTCCCTTACCCTCACGTTACCCACTCGATCAAACCACCTCACACCACACATTGTCCTCAAACATCTCATTTCCAGCACATCCATCCTCCTGCGCACAACTCCATCCACAGCCCACGCCTCGCAACCACACAACATTGTTGGAACCACTATTCCTTCAAACATACCCACCCTTGCTCTCCGAGATAACGTTCTCGACTTCCACACATTTTTCAAGGCTCCCAAAATTTTCGCCCCCTCCCCCACCCTATGATCCACTTCCGCTTCCATGGATCCATCCGCTGACAGATCCACTCCCAGATATCTAAAACACCTCACCTCCTCCAGTTTTTCTCCATTCAAACTCACCTCCCAATTGACTTGACCCTCAACCCCACTGCACCCAATAACCCTGCTCTTATTCACACCCACTCTCAACTTTCCTCTTCCACACACCCCACCAAACTCAGTCACCAGCCTCTGCAGTTTCTCACATGAATCAGCCACCAGCGCTGTATCATCAGCGAACAACAACTGACTCAGGGCATATATATATATATATATATATATATATATACATATATATATATATATATATATATATATATATATATATATATATATATATATATATATATTATTTTTTTTTTTTTTTTTTTTTTTTTTTTTTTTTATACTTTGTCGCTGTCTCCCGCGTTTGCGAGGTAGCGCGAGGAAACAGACGAAAGAAATGGCCCAAGCCCCATACACACGTACATACACACGTCCACACACGCAAATATACATACCTACACAGCTTTCCATGGTTTACCCCAGACGCTTCACATACCTTGATTCAATCCACTGACAGCACGTCAACCCCTGTATACCACATCGCTCCAATTCACTCTATTCCTTGCCCTCCTTTCACCCTCCTGCATGTTCAGGCCCCGATCACACAAAATCTTTTTCACTCCATCTTTCCACCTCCAATTTGGTCTCCCTCTTCTCCTCGTTCCCTCCACCTCCGACACATATATCCTCTTGGTCAATCTTTCCTCACTCATTCTCTCCATGTGCCCAAACCATTTCAAAACACCCTCTTCTGCTCTCTCAACCACGCTCTTTTTATTTCCACACATCTCTCTTACCCTTACGTTACTTACTCGATCAAACCACCTCACACCACACATTGTCCTCAAACATCTCATTTCCAGCACATCCATCCTCCTGCGCACAACTCTATCCATAGCCCACGCCTCGCAACCATACAACATTGTTGGAACCACTATTCCTTCAAACATACCCATTTTTGCTTTCCGAGATAATGTTCTCGACTTCCACACATTTTTCAAGGCTCCCAAAATTTTCGCCCCCTCCCCCACCCTATGATCCACTTCCGCTTCCATGGTTCCATCCGCTGACAGATCCACTCCCAGATATCTAAAACACTTCACTTCCTCCAGTTTTTCTCCATTCAAACTCACCTCCCAATTGACTTGACCCTCAACCCTACTGTACCTAATAACCTTGCTCTTATTCACATTTACTCTTAACTTTCTTCTTCCACACACTTTACCAAACTCAGTCACCAGCTTCTGCAGTTTCTCACATGAATCAGCCACCAGCGCTGTATCATCAGCGAACAACAACTGACTCACTTCCCAAGCTCTCTCATCCCCAACAGACTTCATACTTGCCCCTCTTTCCAGGACTCTTGCATTTACCTCCCTAACAACCCCATCCATAAACAAATTAAACAACCATGGAGACATCACACACCCCTGCCGCAAACCTACATTCACTGAGAACCAATCACTTTCCTCTCTTCCTACACGTACACATGCCTTACATCCTCGATAAAAACTTTTCACTGCTTCTAACAACTTGCCTCCCACACCATATATTCTTAATACCTTCCACAGAGCATCTCTATCAACTCTATCATATGCCTTCTCCAGATCCATAAATGCTACATACAAATCCATTTGCTTTTCTAAGTATTTCTCACATACATTCTTCAAAGCAAACACCTGATCCACACATCCTCTACCACTTCTGAAACCGCACTGCTCTTCCCCAATCTGATGCTCTGTACATGCCTTCACCCTCTCAATCAATACCCTCCCATATAGTTTACCAGGAATACTCAACAAACTTATACCTCTGTAATTTGAGCACTCACTCTTATCCCCTTTGCCTTTGTACAATGGCACTATGCACGCATTCCGCCAATCCTCAGGCACCTCACCATGAGTCATACATACATTAAATAACCTTACCAACCAGTCAACAATACAGTCACCCCCTTTTTTAATAAATTCCACTGCAATACCATCCAAACCTGCTGCCTTGCCGGCTTTCATCTTCCGCAAAGCTTTTACTACCTCTTCTCTGTTTACCAAATCATTTTCCCTAACCCTCTCACTTTGCACACCACCTCGACCAAAACACCCTATATCTGCCACTCTGTCATCAGACACATTCAACAAACCTTCAAAATACTCATTCCATCTCCTTCTCACATCACCACTACTTGTTATCACCTCCCCATTTACGCCCTTCACTGAAGTTCCCATTTGCTCCCTTGTCTTACGCACCCTATTTACCTCCTTCCAGAACATCTTTTTATTCTCCCTAAAATTTACTGATAGTCTCTCACCCCAACTCTCATTTGCCCTTTTTTTCACCTCTTGCACCTTTCTCTTGACCTTCTGTCTCTTTCTTTTATACTTCTCCCACTCAATTGCATTTTTTCCCTGCAAAAATCGTCCAAATGCCTCTCTCTTCTCTTTCACTAATACTCTTACTTCTTCATCCCACCACTCACTACCCTTTCTAAACAGCCCACCTCCCACTGTCTCCCGCGTTTGCGAGGTAGCGCAAGGAAACAGACGAAAGAAATGGCCCAACCCACCCCATACACATGTATATACATACGTCCACACACGCAAATATACATACCTACACAACTTTCCATGGTTTACCCCAGACGCTTCACATGCCTTGATTCAATCCACTGACAGCACGTCAACCCCGGTATACCACATCGCTCCAATTCACTCTATTCCTTGCCCTCCTTTCACCCTCCTGCATGTTCAGGCCCCGATCACACAAAATCTTTTTCACTCCATCTTTCCACCTTCAATTTGGTCTCCCTCTTCTCCTCGTTCCCTCCACCTCCGACACATATATCCTCTTGGTCAATCTTTCCTCACTCATTCTCTCCATGTGACCAAACCATTTCAAAACACCCTCTTCTGCTCTCTCAACCACGCTCTTTTTATTTCCACACATCTCTCTTACCCTTACGTTACTTACTCGATCAAACCACCTCACACCACACAATGTCCTCAAACATCTCATTTCCAGCACATCCATCCTCCTGCGCACAACTCTATCCATAGTCCACGCCTCTCAACCATACAACATTGTTGGAACCACTATTCCTTCAAACATACCCATTTTTGCTTTCCAAGATAATGTTCTCGACTTCCACACATTCTTCAAGGCTCCCAGAATTTTCGCCCCCTCCCCCACAATATGATCCACTTCCGCTTCCATGGTTCCATCCGCTGCCAGATCCACTCCCAGATATCTAAAACACTTCACTTCCTCCAGTTTTTCTCCATTCAAACTCACCTCCCAATTGACTTGACCCTCAACCCTACTGTACCTAATAGCCTTGCTCTTATTCACATTTACTCTTAACTTTCTTCTTTCACACACTTTACCAAACTCAGTCACCAGCTTCTGCAGTTTCTCACATGAATCAGCCACCAGCGCTGTATCATCAGTGAACAACAACTGACTCACTTCCCAAGCTCTCTCATCCACAACAGACTTCATACTTGCCCCTCTTTCCAAAACTCTTGCATTCACCTCCCTAACAACCCCATCCATAAACAAATTAAACAACCATGGAGACATCACACACCCCTGTCACAAACCTACATTCACTGAGAACCAATCACTTTCCTCTCTTCCTACACGTACACATGCCTTACATCCTCGATAAAAACTTTTCACTGCTTCTAACAACTTGCCTCCCACACCATATATTCTTAATACCTTCCACAGAGCATCTCTATCAACTCTATCATATGCCTTCTCCAGATCCATAAATGCTACATACAAATCCATTTGCTTTTCTAAGTATTTCTCACATACATTCTTCAAAGCAAACACCTGATCCACACATCCTCTACCACTTCTGAAACCACACTGCTCTTCCCCAATCTGATGCTCTGTACATGCCTTCACCCTCTCAATCATTACCCTCCCATATAATTTGCCAGGAATACTCAACAAACTTATACCTCTGTAATTTGAGCACTCACTCTTATCCCCTTTGCGTTTGTACAATGGCACTATGCACGCATTCTGCCAATCCTCAGGCACCTCACCATGAGTCATACATACATTAAATAACCTTACCAACCAGTCAACAATACAGTCACCCCCTTTTTTAATAAATTCCACTGCAATACCATCCAAACCTGCTGCCTTGCCGGCTTTCATCTTCCACAAAGCTTTTACTACCTCTTCTCTGTTTACCAACTCATTTTCCCTAACCCTCGCACTTTGCACACCACCTCGACCAAAACACCCTATATCTGCCACTCTATCATCAAACACATTCAACAAACCTTCAAAATACTCACTCCATCTCCTTCTCACATCACCACTACTTGTTATCACCTCCCCATTTGTGCCCTTCACTGAAGTTCCCATTTGCTCCCTTGTCTTACGCACTTTATTTACCTCTTCCAGAACATCTTTTTATTCTCCCTAAAATTTAATGATACTCTCTCACCCCAACTCTCTTTTTCCAAAAGAAGGAACAGAGGGGCCGGGTGAGGATATTCTAAAAAAGGCCCAGTCCTCTGTTCTTAACGCTACCTCGCTAATGCAGGAAATGGCGAATAGCTTAAAAGAAAGAAAAGAATATATATATATGTATATATATTTTTTTTTTCATACTATTCACCATTTCCCACGTCAGCAAGGTAGCACTAAGAACAGAGGACTGAGCCTTTGAGGGAATATCCTCACTTGGCCCCCTCCTCTGTTCCTTCATTACGAAAACCAAAAACGAGAGGGGAGGATTTCCAGCCCCCCGCTCCCTTCCCTTTTAGTCGCCTTCTACGACACGCTGGGAATACGTGGGAAGTATTCTTTCTCCCCTATCACCAGGGATATATATATATATATATATATATATATATATATATAGTGAGAGGACAAGAGCAAAGGAAGGAGTAGCAGTACTCCTGAAACAGGAGTTGTGGGAGTATGTGATAGAATGTAAGAAGGTAAATTCTGGATTAATATGGGTAAAACTGAAAGTTGATGGAGAGAGATGGGTGATTATGGGTGCATATGCACCTGGGCATGAGAAGAAAGATCATGAGAGGCAAGTGTTTTGGGAGCAGCTGAATGAGTGTGTTAGTGGTTTTGATGCACGAGACCGGGTTATAGTGATGGGTGATTTGAATGCAAAGGTGAGTAATGTGGCTGTTGAGGGAATAATTGGTATACATAGGGTGTTCAGTGTTGTAAATGGAAATGGTGAAGAGCTTGTAGATTTATGTGCTGAAAAAGGACTGGTGATTGGGAATACCTGGTTTAAAAAGCGAGATATACATAAGTATACGTATGTAAGTAGGAGAGATGGCCAGAGAGAGTTATTGGATTACGTGTTAATTGACAGGCGCGCGAAAGAGAGACTTTTGGATGTTAATGTGCTGAGAGGTGAAACTGGAGGGATGTCTGATCATTATCTTGTGGAGGCTAAGGTGAAGATTTGTATGGGTTTTCAGAAAAGAAGAGTGAATGTTGGGGTGAAGAGGGTGGTGAGAGTAAGTGAGCTTGGGAAGGAGACTTGTGTGAGGAAGTACCAGGAGAGACTGAATACAGAATAGAAAAAGGTGAGAACAATGGAAGTAAGGGGAGTGGGGGAGGAATGGGATGTATTTAGGGAATCAGTGATGGATTACGCAAAAGATGTTTGTGGCGTGAGAAGAGTGGGAGGTGGGTTGATAAGAAAGGGTAGTGAGCGGTGGGATGAAGAAGTAAGATTATTAGTGAAAGAGAAGAGAGAGGCATTTGGACGATTTTTGCAGGGAAAAAATGCAAATGAGTGGGAGATGTATAAAAGAAAGAGACATGAGGTCAAGAGAAAGGTGCAAGAGGTGAAAAAGAGGGCAAATGAGAGTTGGGGTGAGAGAGTATCATTAAATTTTAGGGAGAATAAAAAGATGTTCTGGAAGGAGGTAAATAAAGTGCGTAAGACAAGGGAGCAAATGGGAACTTCAGTGAAGGGCGCAAACGGGGAGGTGAAAACAAGTAGTGGTGATGTGAGAAGGAGATGGAGTGAGTATTTTGAAGGTTTGTTGAATGTGTTTGTTGATAGAGCGGCAGATATAGGGTGTTTTGGTCGAGGTGGTGTGCAAAGTGAGAGGGTTAGGGAAAATGATTTGGTAAACGGAGAAGAGGTAGTAAAAGCTTTGTGGAAGATGAAAGCCGGCAAGGCAGCAGGTTTGGATGGTATTGCAGTGGAATTTATTAAAAAAGGGGGTGACTGTATTATTGACTGGTTGGTAAGGTTATTTAATGTATGTATGACTCATTGTGAAGTGCCTGAGGATTGGCAGAATGCGTGCATAGTGTCATTGTACAAAGGCAAAGGGGATAAGAGTGAGTGCTCAAATTACAGAGGTATAAGTTTGTTGAGTATTCCTGGTAAATTATATGGGAGGGTATTGATTGAGAGGGTGAAGGCATGTACAGAGCATCAGATTGGGGAAGAGCAGTGTGGTTTCAGAAGTGGTAGAGGATGTGTGGATCAGGTGTTTGCTTTGAAGAATGTATGTGAGAAATACTTAGAAAAGCAAATGGATTTGTACGTAGCATTTATGAATCTGGAGAAGGCATATGATAGAGTTGATAGAGATGCTCTGTGGAAGGTATTAAGAATACATGGTGTGGGAGGCAAGTTGTTAGAAGCAGTGAAAAGTTTTTATCGAGGATGTAAGGCATGTGTACGTGTAGGAAGAGAGGAAAGTGATTGGTTCTCAGTGAATGTAGGTTTGCGGCAGGGGTGTGTGATGTCTCCATGGTTGTTTAATTTGTTTATGGATGGGGTTGTTAGGGAGGTGAATGCAAGAGTTTTGGAAAGAGGGGCAAGTATGAAGTCTGTTGGGGATGAGAGAGCTTGGGAAGTGAGTCAGTTGTTGTTCGCTGATGATACAGCGCTGGTGGCTGATTCATGTGAGAAACTGCAGAAGCTGGTGACTGAGTTTGGTAAAGTGTGTGAAAGAAGAAAGTTAAGAGTAAATGTGAATAAGAGCAAGGTAATTAGGTACAGTAGGGTTGAGGGTCAAGTCAATTGGGAGGTAAGTTTGAATGGAGAAAAACTGGAGGAAGTAAAGTGTTTTAGATATCTGGGAGTGGATCTGGCAGTGGATGGAACCATGGAAGCGGAAGTGGATCATAGGGTGGGGGAGGGGGCGAAAATCATGGGAGCCTTGAAAAATGTGTGGAAGTCGAGAACATTATCTCCGAAAGCAAAAATGGGTATGTTTGAAGGAATAGTGGTTCTAACAATGTTGTATGGTTGCGAGGCGTGGGCTATGGATAGAGCTGTGCGCAGGAGGATGGATGTGCTGGAAAAGAGATGTTTGAGGACAATGTGTGGGGTGAGGTGGTTTGATCGAGTAAGTAACGTAAGGGTAAGAGAGATGTGTGGAAATAAAAAGAGCGTGGTTGAGAGAGCAGAAGAGGGTGTTTTGAAATGGTTTGGGCACATGGAGAGAATGAGTGAGGAAAGATTGACCAAGAAGATATCTGTGTCGGAGGTGGAGGGAACGAGGAGAAGTGGGAGACCAAATCGGAGGTGAAAAGATGGAGTGAAAAAGATTTTGTGTGATCGGGGCCTGAACATGCAGGAGGGTGAAAGGAGGGCAAGGAATAGAGTGAATTGGATCGATGTGGTATACCGGGGTTGACGTGCTGTCAGTGGATTGAATCAGGGCATGTGAAGCGTCTGGGGTAAACCATGGAAAGCTGTGTAGGTATGTATATTTGCGTGTGTGGACGTATGTATATACATGTGTATGGGGGTGGGTTGGGCCATTTCTTTCATCTGTTTCCTTGCGCTACCTCGCAAACGCGGGAGACAGTGACAAAGCAAAAATATATATATATATATATGGATTTGTATGTAGCATTTATGGATCTGGAGAAGGCATATGATAGAGTTGATAGAGATGCTCTGTGGAAGGTAGTAAGAATATATGGTGTGGGAGGCAAGTTGTTAGAAGCAGTGAAAAGTTTTTATCGAGGATGTAAGGCATGTGTACGTGTTGGAAGAGAGGAAAGTGATTGGTTCTCAGTGAATGTAGGTTTGCGGCAGGGGTGTGTGATGTCTCCATGGTTGTTTAATTTCTTTATGGATGGGGTTGTTAGGGAGGTGAATGCAAGAGTTTTGGAAAGAGGGGCAAGTATGAAGTCTGTTGGGGATGAAAGAGCTTGGGAAGTGAGTCAGTTGTTGTTCGCTGATGATGCAGCGCTGGTGGCTGATTCATGTGAGAAACTGCAGAAGCTGGTGACTGAGTTTGGTAAAGTGTGTGAAAGAAGAAAGTTAAGAGTAAATGTGAATAAGAGCAAGGTTATTAGGTACAGTAGGGTTGAGGGTCAAGTCAATTGGGAGGTGAGTTTGAATGGAGAAAAACTGGAGGAAGTGAAGTGTTTTAGATATCTGGGAGTGGATCTGGCAGCGGATGGAACCATGGAAGCGGAGGTGGATCATAGGGTGGGGGAGGGGGCGAAAATTCTGGGAGCCTTGAAGAATGTGTGGAAGTCGAGAACATTATCTCGGAAAGCAAAAATGGGTATGTTTGAAGGAATAGTGGTTCCAACAATGTTGTATGGTTGCGAGGCGTGGACTATGGATAGAGTTGTGCGCAGGAGGATGGATGTGCTGGAAATGAGATGTTTGAGGACAATGTGTGGTGTGAGGTGGTTTGATCGAGTAAGTAACGTAAGGGTAAGAGAGATGTGTGGAAATAAAAAGAGCGTGGTTGAGAGAGCAGAAGAGGGTGTTTTGAAATGGTTTGCTCACATGGAGAGAATGAGTGAGGAAAGATTGACCAAGAGGATATATGTGTAGGAGGTGGAGGGAACGAGGAGAAGAGGGAGACCAAATTGGAGGTGGAAAGATGGAGTGAAAAAGATTTTGTGTGATCGGGGCCTGAACATGCAGGAGGGTGAAAGGAGGGCAAGGAATAGAGTGAATTGGAGCGATGTGGTATACCGGGGTTGACGTGCTGTCAGTGGATTGAATCAAGGCATGTGAAGCGTCTGGGGTAAACCATGGAAAGCTGTGTAGGTATGTATATTTGCGTGTGTGGACATATGTATATACATGTGTATGGGGGTGGGCTGGACCATTTCTTTTGTCTGTTTCCTTGCGCTACCTTACAAACGCGGGAGACAGCGAAAAAGCAAAAAAAAAAAAAAAAAAAAAAAATATATATATATATATATATATATATATATATATATATATATATGTTGTTCGCTGATGATACAGCGCTGGTGGCTGATTCATGTGAGAAACTGCAGAAGCTGGTGACTGAGTTTGGTAAAGTGTGTGAAAGAAAAAAGTTAAGAGCAAATGTGAATAAGAGCAAGGTAATTAGGTACAGTAGGGTTGAGGGTCAAGTCAATTGGGAGGTAAGTTTGAATGGAGAAAAACTGGAGGAAGTGAAGTGTTTTAGATATCTGGGAGTGGATCTGGCAGCGATGGAACCATGGAAGCGGAAGTGAATCATAGGGTGGGGGAGGGGGCAAAAATCCTGGGAGCCTTGAAGAATGTGTGGAAGTCGAGAACATTATCTTGGAAAGCAAAAATGGCTATGTTTGAAGGAATAGTGGTTCCAACAATGTTGTATGGTTGCGAGGCGTGGGCTATGGATAGAGTTGTGCACAGGAGGGTGGATGTGGTGGAAATGAGATGTATGAGGACAATGTGTGGTGTGAGGTGGTTTGATCAAGTAAGTAATGTAAGGGTAAGTGAGATGTGTGGAAATAGAAAGAGCGTGGTTGAGAGAGCAGAAGAGGGTGTTTTGAAATGGTTTGGGCACATGGAGAGAATGAGTGAGGAAAGATTGACCAAGAGGATATATGTGTTGGAGGTGGAGGGAACGAGGAGAAGTGGGAGACCAAATTGGAGGTGGAAAGATGGAGTGAAAATGATTTTGTGTGATCGGGGCCTGAACATGCAGGAGGGTGAAAGGAGGGCAAGGAATAGAGTGAATTGGATCGATGTGGTACACCGGGGTTGACGTGCTGTCAGTGGGTTGAATCAGGGCATGTGAAGCGTCTGGGGTAAACCATGGAAAGTTGTGTGGGGCCTGGATGTGGAAAGAGAGCTGTGGTTTTGGGCATTATTGCATGACAGCTAGAGACTAAGTGTGAACGAATGGGGCCTTTGTTGTCTTTTCCTAGTGCTACCTCGCACACATGAGGGGGGAGGGGGATGGTATTCCAAGTGTGGCGAGGTGGCAATGGGAATGAATAAAGGCAGATAGTGTGAAGAGTGTGCATGGGTATATATGTATGTGTGTGTGTATGTATATATATGTGTACATTGAGATGTATAGGTATGTGTATTTGCGTGTGTCGACGTGTATGTACATACACTGTGTATGGGGGTGGGTTGGGCCATTTCTTTCGTCTGTTTACTTGCGCTACCTTGGAAACCTGGGAAACAGAAGAAGGAGTCACGCGGGGAGTGCTCATCCTCCGCGAAGGCTCAGATTGGGGTGCCTAAATGTGTGTGGATGTAACCAAGATGTGAAAAAAGGAGAGATAGGTAGTATGTTTGAGGAAAGGAACCTGGATGTTTTGGCTCTGAGTGAAACGAAGCTCAAGGGTAAAGGGGAAGAGTGGTTTGGGAAGGTCTTGGGAGTAAAGTCAGGGGTTAGTGAGAAGACAAGAGCAAGGGAAGGAGTAGCAATACTCCTGAAACAGGAGTTGTGGGAGTATGTGATAGAATGAAAGAAAGTAAATTCTCGATTAATATGGGTAAAACTGAAAGTTGATGGAGAGAGATGGGTGATTATTGGTGCATATGCACCTGGGCATGAGAAGAAAGATCATGAGAGGCAAGTGTTTTGGGAGCAGCTGAATGAGTGTGTTAGTGGTTTTGATGAACGAGACCAGGTTATAGTGATGGGTGATTTGAATGCAAAGGTGAGTAATGTGGCAGTTGAGGGAATAATTGGTATACATGGGGTGTTCAGTGTTGTAAATGGAAATGGTGAAGAGCTTGTAGATTTATGTGCTGAAAAAGGACTGATGATTGGGAATACCTGGTTTAAAAAGCGAGATATACATAAGTATACTTATGTAAGTAGGAGAGATGGCCAGAGAGCGTTATTGGATTACATGTTAATTGACAGGCGCGCGAAAGAGAGACTTTTGGATGTTAATGTGCTGAGAGGTGCAACTGGAGGGATGTCTGATCATTATCTTGTGGAGGCTAAGGTGAAGATTTGTATGGGTTTTCAAAAAAGAAGAGTGAATGTTGGGGTGAAGAGGGTGGTGAGAGTAAGTGAGCTTGGGAAGGAGACTTGTGTGAGGAAGTACCAGGAGAGACTGAGTACAGAATGGAAAAAGGTGAGAACAATGGAAGTAAGGGGAGTGGGGAGGAATGGGATGTATTTAGGGAATCAGTGATGGATTGCGCAAAAGATGTTTGTGGCATGAGAAGAGTGGGAGATGGGTTGATTAGAAAGGGTAGTGAGTGGTGGGATGAAGAAGTAAGAGTATTAGTGAAAGAGAAGAGAGAGGCATTTGGACGATTTTTGCAGGGAAAAAATGCAATTGAGTGGGAGATGTATAAAAGAAAGAGACAGGAGGTCAAGAGAAAGGTGCAAGAGGTGAAAAAAAGGGCAAATGAGAGTTGGGGTGAGAGAGTATCATTAAATTTTAGGGAGAATAAAAAGATGTTCTGGAAGGAGGTAAATAAAGTGCGTAAGACAAGGGAGCAAATGGGAACTTCAGTGAAGGGCGCAAATGGGGAGGTGATAACAAGTAGTGGTGATGTGAGAAGGAGATGGAGTGAGTATTTTGAAGGTTTGTTGAATGTGTTTGATGATAGAGTGGCAGATATAGGGTGTTTTGGTCGAGGTGGTGTGCAAAGTGAGAGGGTTAGGGAAAATTATTTGGTAAGCAGAGAAGAGGTAGTAAAAGCTTTTCGGAAGATGAAAGCCGGCAAGGCAGCAGGTTTGGATGGTATTGCAGTGGAATTTATTAAAAAAGGGGGTGACTGTATTGTTGACTGGTTGGTAAGGTTATTTAATGTATGTATGACTCATGGTGAGGTGCCTGAGGATTGGCGGAATGCGTGCATAGTGCCATTGTACAAAGGCAAAGGGGATAAGAGTGAGTGCTCAAATTACAGAGGTATAAGTTTGTTGAGTATTCCTGGTAAATTATATGGGAGGGTATTGATTGAGAGGGTGAAGGCATGTACAGAGCATCAGATTGGGGAAGAGCAGTGTGGTTTCAGAAGTGGTAGAGGATGTGTGGATCAGGTGTTTGCTTTGAAGAATGTATGTGAGAAATACTTAGAAAAGCAAATGGATTTGTATGTAGCATTTATGGATCTGGAGAAGGCATATGATAGAGTTGATAGAGATGCTCTGTGGAAGGTAGTAAGAATATATGGTGTGGGAGGCAAGTTGTTAGAAGCAGTGAAAAGTTTTTATCGAGGATGTAAGGCATGTGTACGTGTAGGAGGAGAGGAAAGTGATTGGTTCTCAGTGAATGTAGGTTTGCGGCAGGGGTGTGTGATGTCTCCATGGTTGTTTAATTTGTTTATGGATGGGGTTGTTAGGAAGGTGAATGCAAGAGTTTTGGAAAGAGGGGCAAGTATGAAGTCTGTTGGGGATGAGAGAGCTTGGGAAGTGAGTCAGTTGTTGTTCACTGATGATACAGCGCTGGTGGCTGATTCATGTGAGAAACTGCAGAAGCTGGTGACTGAGTTTGGTAAAGTGTGTGAAAGAAGAAAGTTAAGAGTAAATGTGAATAAGAGCAAGGTTATTAGGTACAGTAGGGTTGAGGGTCAAGTCAATTGGGAGGTGAGTTTGAATGGAGAAAAACTGGAGGAAGTAAAGTGTTTTAGATATCTGGGAGTGGATCTGGCAGCGGATGGAACCATGGAAGCGGAACTGGATCATAGGCTGGGGGAGGGGGCGAAAATTCTGGGAGCCATGTAGAATGTGTGGAAGTCGAGAACATTATCTCGGAAAGCAAAAATGAGTATGTTTGAAGGAATAGTGGTTCCAACAATGTTGTATGGTTGCGAGGCGTGGGCTATGGATAGAGTTGTGCGCAGGAGGATGGATGTGCTGGAAATGAGATGTTTGAGGACAATGTGTGGTGTGAGGTGGTTTGATCGAGTGAGTAACGTAAGGGTAAGAGAGATGTGTGGAAATAAAAAGAGCGTGGTTGAGAGAGCAGAAGAGGGTGTTTTGAAGTGGTTTGGGCACATGGAGAGAATGAGTGAGGAAAGATTGACCAAGAGGATATATGTGTCGGAGGTGGAGGGAACGAGGAGAAGAGGGAGACCAAATTGGAGGTGGAAAGATGGAGTGAAAAAGATTTTGTGTGATCGGGGCCTGAACATGCAGGAGGGTGAAAGGAGGGCAAGGAATAGAGTGAATTGGAGCGATGTGGTATACCGGGGTTGACGTGCTGTAAGTGGATTGAATCAGGGCATGTGAAGCGTCTGGGGTAAACCATGGAAAGCTGTGTAGGTATGTATATTTGCGTGTGTGGACGTATGTATATACATGTGTATGGGGCGGGGTTGGGCCATTTCTTTCGTCTGTTTCCTTGCGCTACCTCACAAACGCGGGAGACAGCGACAAAGTATAATAAAAAAAAATAATATATATATATATATATATATATATTGGATTACGTGTTAATTGACAGGCGTGCGAAAGAGAGACTTTTGGATGTTAATGTGCTGAGAGGTGCAACTGGAGGGATGTCTGATCATTATCTTGTGGAGGCTAAGGTGAAGATTTGTATGGGTTTTCAAAAAAGAAGAGTGAATGTTGGGGTGAAGAGGGTGGTGAGAGTAAGTGAGCTAGGGAAGGAGACCTGTGTGAGGAAGTACCAGGAGAGACTGAGTACAGAATGGAAAAAGGTGAGAACAATGGAAGTAAGGGGAGTGGGGGAGGAATGGGATGTATTTAGGGAATCAGTGATGGATTGCGCAAAAGATGCTTGTGGCATGAGAAGAGTGGGAGGTGGGTTGATTAGAAAGGGTAGTGAGTGGTGGGATGAAGAAGTAAGAGTATTAGTGAAAGAGAAGAGAGAGACATTTGGATGATTTTTGCAGGGAAAAAATGCAATTGAGTGGGAGATGTATAAAAGAAAGAGACAGGAGGTCAAGAGAAAGGTGCAAGAGGTGAAAAAAAGGGCAAATGAGAGTTGGGGTGAGAGAGTATCATTAAATTTTAGGGAGAATAAAAAGATCTTCTGGAAGGAGGTAAATAAAGTGCGTAAGACAAGGGAGCAAATGGGAACTTCAGTGAAGGGCGCAAATGGGGAGGTGATAACAAGTAGTGGTGATGTGAGAAGGAGATGGAGTGAGTATTTTGAAGGTTTGTTGAATGTGCTTGATGATAGAGTGGCAGATATAGGGTGTTTTGGTCGAGGTGGTGTGCAAAGTGAGAGGGTTAGGGAAAATGATTTGGTAAACAGAGAAGAGGTAGTGAAAGCTTTGCGGAAGATGAAAGCCGGCAAGGCAGCAGGTTTGGATGGTATTGCAGTGGAATTTATTAAAAAAGGGGGTGACTGTATTGTTGACTGGTTGGTAAGGTTATTTAATGTATGTATGACTCATGGTGAGGTGCCTGAGGATTGGCGGAATGCGTGCATAGTGCCATTGTACAAAGGCAAAGGGGATAAGAGTGAGTGCTCAAATTACAGAGGTATAAGTTTGTCGAGTATTCCTGGTAAATTATATGGGAGGGTATTGATTGAGAGGGTGAAGGCATGTACAGAGCATCAGATTGGGGAAGAGCAGTGTGGTTTCAGAAGTGGTAGAGGATGTGTGGATCAGGTGTTTGCTTTGAAGAATGTATGTGAGAAATACTTAGAAAAGCAAATGGATTTGGATGTAGCATTTATGGATCTGGAGAAGGCATATGATAGAGTTGATAGAGATGCTCTGTGGGAGGTATTAAGAATATATGGTGTGGGAGGCAAGTTGTTAGAAGCAGTGAAAAGTTTTTATCGAGGATGTAAGGCATGTGTACGTGTAGGAAGAGAGGAAAGTGATTGGTTCTCAGAGAATGTAGGTTTGCGGCAGGGGTGTGTGATGTCTCCATGGTTGTTTAATTTGTTTATGGATGGGGTTGTTAGGGAGGTAAATGCAAGAGTTTTGGAAAGAGGGGCAAGTATGAAGTCTGTTGGGGATGAGAGAGCTTGGGAAGTGAGTCAGTTGTTGTTCGCTGATGATACAGCGCTGGTGGCTGATTCATGTGAGAAACTGCAGAAGCTGGTGACTGAGTTTGGTAAAGTGTGTGGAAGAAGAAAGTTAAGAGTAAATGTGAATAAGAGCAAGGTTATTAGGTACAGTAGGGTTGAGGGTCAAGTCAATTGGGAGGTGAGTTTGAATGGAGAAAAACTGGAGGAAGTGAAGTGTTTTAGATATCTGGGAGTGGATCTGGCAGCGGATGGAACCATGGAAGCGGAAGTGGATCATAGGGTGGGGGAGGGGGCGAAAATTCTGGGGGCCTTGAAGAATGT
This sequence comes from Panulirus ornatus, assembly GCF_036320965.1. NCBI lineage: Eukaryota > Metazoa > Arthropoda > Malacostraca > Decapoda > Palinuridae > Panulirus > Panulirus ornatus. Next base: position 23,403,487 of record NC_092242.1, on the reverse strand, counting down.
GTGGAAGTCGAGAACATTATCTCGGAAAGCAAAAATGGGTATGTTTGAAGGAATAGTGGTTCCAACAATGTTGTATGGTTGCGAGGCGTGAGCTATGGATAGAGTTGTGCGCAGGAGGATGGATGTGCTGGAAATGAGATGTTTGAGGACAATGTGTGGTGTGAGGTGGTTTGATCGAGTGAGTAACGTAAGGGTAAGAGAGATGTGTGGAAATAAAAAGAGCGTGGTTGAGAGAGCAGGAGAGGGTGTTTTGAAGTGGTTTGGGCACATGGAGAGGATGAGTGAGGAAAGATTGACCAAGAGGATATATGTGTCGGAGGTGGAAGGAACGAGGAGAAGAGGGAGACCAAATTGGAGGTGGAAAGATGGAGTGAAAAAGATTTTGTGTGATCGGGGCCTGAACATGCAGGAGGGTGAAAGGAGGGCAAGGAATAGAGTGAATTGGAGCGATGTGGTATACCGGGGTTGACGTGCTGTCAGTGGATTGAATCAAGGCATGTGAAGCGTCTGGGGTAAACCATGGAAAGCTGTGCAGGTATGTATATTTGCGTGTGTGGACGTATGTATATACATGTGTATGGGGGGGGTTGGGCCATTTCTTTCGTCTGTTTCCTTGCGCTACCTCGCAAATGCGGGAGACAGCGACAAAGTATAATAAATAAAAAATAAATATAAATCTATATATATATATATATATACATATTCTTTTCTTTCTTCCAAACTATTCGCCATTTCCCGCATTGGCAAGGTAGCGTTAAGAACAGAGGACTGGGCCTCTGAGGGAATATCCTCACCTGACCCCTTCTCTGTACCTTCTTTTGGAAAATTAAAAAAAAAAACAAGAGGGGAGGATTTCCAGCCCCCCACTCCCAATATATATATATATATATATATATATATATATATATATATATATATATATATATATATATATATATATATATTGGGAGTGGGGGGCTGGAAATCCTCCCCTCTTATTTTTTTGGGGAGGATTTCCAGCCCCCACTCCCAATATATATATATATATGTATATATATATATATATATATATATATATATATATATATATATATATACATATATATTATCCCTGGGGATAGGGGAGAAAGAATACTTCCCACGTATTCCCTGCGTGTCGTAGAAGGCGACTAAAAGGGAAGGGAGCGGGGGGCTGGAAATCCTCCCCTCCGTTTTTTTTTTTTTTTTTTCCCAAAAGAAGGAACAGAGAAGGGGGCCAGGTGAGGATATTCCCTCAAAGGCCCAGTCCTCTGTTCTTAGCGCTACCTCGCTAATGCGGGAAATGGCAAATAGTATGAAAAAAAAAATATATATATATATATATATATATATATATATATTTTTTTTTTTTTTTTTTTTACTTTGTCACTGTCTCCCGCGTTTGCGAGGTAGCGCAAGGAAACAGACGAAAGAAATGGCCCAACCCACCCCCATACACATGTATATACACACGTCCACACACGCAAATATACATACCTACACAGCTTTCCATGGTTTACCCCGGACGCTTCACATATATATATATATATATATATATATATATATATATATATATATATATATATATTTTTTTGCCGCTGTCTCCCGCATTTGCGAGGTAGCGCAAGGAAACAGACGAAAGAAATGGCCCAACCCACCCCCATACACATGTATATACATACGTCCACACACGCAAATATACATACCTACACAGCTTTCCATGCTTTAGCCCAGACGCTTCACATGCCCTGATTCAATCCACTGACAGCACGTCAACCCCGGTATACAACATCGATCCAATTCACTCTATTCCTTGCCCTCCTTTCAGCCTCCTGCATCTTCAGGCCCCGATCACACAAAATCTTTTTCACTCCATCTTTCCACCTCCAATTTGGTCTCCCACTTCTCCTCGTTCCCTCCACCTCCGACACATATATCCTCTTGGTCAATCTTTCCTCACTCATTCTCTCCATGTGCCCAAACCATTTCAAAACACCCTCTTTTGCTCTCTCAACCACGCTCTTTTTATTTCCACACATCTCTCTTACCCTTTCGTTACTTACTCGATCAAACCACCTCACACCACACATTGTCCTCAAACATCTCATTTCCAGCACATCCATCCTCCTGCACACAACTCTATTCACAGCCCACGCCTCGCAACCATACAACATTGTTAGAACCACTATTCCTTCAAACATACCCATTTTTGCTTTCCGAGATAATGTTCTCGACTTCCAAACATTCTTCAAGGCTCCCAGGATTTTCACCCCCTCCCCCACCCGATGATCCACTTCCGCTTCCATGGTTCCATCCACTGCCAGATCCACTCCCAGATATCTAAAACACTTTACTTCCTCCAGTTTTTCTCCATTCAAACTTACCTCCCAATTGACTTGACCCTCAACCCTACTGTACCTAATTACCTTGCTCTTATTCACATTTACTCTTAACTTTCTTCTTTCACACACTTTACCAAACTCAGTCACCAGCTTCTGCAGTTTCTCACATGAATCAGCCACCAGCGCTGTATCATCAGCGAACAACAACTGGCTCACTTTCCAAGCTCTCTTATCCCCAACAGACTTCATACTTGCCCCTCTTTCCAAAACTCTTGCATTCACCTCTCTAACAACCCCATCCATAAACAAATTAAACAACCATGGAGACATCACACACCCCTGCCGCAAACCTACATTCACTGAGAACCAATCACTTTCCTCTCTTCCTACACGTACACATGCCTTACATCCTCGATAAAAACTTTTCACTGCTTCTAACAACTTGCCTCCCACACCATATATTCTTAATACCTTCCACAGAGCATCTCTATCAACTATATATATATATATATATATATATATATATATATATATATATATATATATATATATATATATATATTATTTATTCATTTTGCTTTGTCACTGTCTCCCGCGTTAAAGAGGTAGCACAAGGAAACAGACGAACGAATGGCCTAACCCACCCACATACACATGTATATACATACACGTCCACACCCGCAAATATACATACCTATACATCTCAACGTAAACATATATATACACACACAGACATATACATATATATACACATGTACATGATTCATACTGTCTGCCTTTATTCATTCCCATCGCCATCTCGCCACACACGAAATAATAACCCCCTTCCCCCTCATGTGTATGAGGTAGCGCTAGGAAAAGACAACAAAGGCCACATTCCTTCACACTCACGTCTCTAGCAGTCATGTAATAACACACAGAAACCACAGCTCCCTTTCCACATCCAGTCCCCACACAACTTTCCATGGTTTACCCCAGACGCTTCACATGCCCTGGTTCAATCAATTGACAGCATATCGACCCCAGTATACCACATCGTTCCAATTCACTCTATTCCTTGCACGCCATTCACCCTCCTGAGTGTTCAGGCCCCAATCACTCAAAATCTTTTTCACTCCATCTTTCCACCTCCAATTTGGTCTCCCACTTCTCCTCGTTCCCTCCACTTCTGACACATATATCCTCTTTGTCAATCTTTTCTCACTCATTCTCTCCATGTGACCAAACCACTTCAAAACACCCTCTTCTGCTCTCTCAACCACACTCTTTTTATTACCACACATCTCTCTTACCCTATTATTACTTACTCGATCAAACCACCTCACACCACATATTGTCCTGAAAAATCTCATTTCCACCACATCTACCCTCCTGCGCACAATTCTATCCATAGCCCACGCCTCACAACCATATAACATTGTTGGAACCACTATTCCTTCAAACATACCCATTTTTGCTTTCCGAGATAATGTTCTCGACTTCCACACAGTCTTCAAGGCTCCCAGAATTTTCGCCCCCTCCTCCACCCTATATATATATTTTTTTTCATCATTTATTATTTTGCTTTGTAGTTGTCTCCCGTGTTAGCGAGGTAGCGCAAGGAAACAGACGAAAGAATGGCCCAACCCACCCACATACACATGTATATACATACACATCCACACACGCAAATATACATACCTATACATCTCAACGTATACATATATATACACACACAGACATATACATATATACAGATGTACATCATTCATACTGTCTGCCTTTATTCATTCCCATCGCCACCTTGCCACACATGAAATAACAACCCCTCCCCCCTCATGTGTGCGAGGTATTGCTAGGAAAAGACAACAAAGACCCCATTCGTTCACACTCAGTCTCTAGCTGTCATGTAATAATGCACCGAAACCACAGCTCCCTTTCCACATCCAGGCCCCACAGAACTTTCCATGATTTACCCCAGACGATTCACATGCCCTGGTTCAATCCATTGACAGCACGTCGACCCTGGTATACCACATCGTTCCAATTCACTCTATTCCTTGCACGCCTTTCACCCACCTGCATGTTAAGGCCCCGATCACTCAAAATCTTGTTCACTCCATCTTTCCACCTCCAATTTGGTCTCCCACTTCTCGTTCCCTCCACCTCTGACACATATATCCTCTTGGTCAATCTTTCCTCACTCATTCTTTCCATGTGACCAAACCCTTTCAAAACACCCTCTTCTGCTCTCTCAACCATACTCTTTTTATTTCCACACATATCTCTTACCCTTACATTACTTACTCGATCAAACCACCTCACACCACATATTGTCCTTAAACATTTCATTTCCAGCACATCCACCCTCCTCCGCACAACTCTATCCATAGCCCACGCCTCGCAACCATACAACATTGTTGGAACCACTATTCCTTCAAACATACCCATTTTTGCTTTCCAAGATAATATTCTCGACTTCCACACATTCTTCAATGCTCCCAGAATTTTCACCCCCTCCCCCACCCTATGATTCACTTACACTTCCATGGTTCCATCCACTGCCAAATCCACTCCCAGATATCTAAAACACTTCACTTCCTCCAGTTTTTCTCCATCCAAACTTAACTCCCAATTGACTTGACCCTCAACCCTACTGTACCTAATAACCTTCCTCTTATTCACATTTACTATCAACTTTCTTCTTTCACACACTTTGCCAAACTCAGTCTCCAGATTCTGCAGTTTCTCACATGAATCAGCCACCAGCGCTGCATCATCAGCGAACAACAACTGACTCACTTCCCAAGCTCTTTCATCCACAACAGACTGCATACTTGCCCCTCTTTCCAAAACTCTTGCAATCACCTCCAAACAACCCCATCCATAAACAAATTAAACAATCATGGAGACATCACACACCCTTACCGCAAACCTACATTCACTGAGAACCAATCACTTTCCTCTCTTCCTACATGTACACATGCCTTACATCCTTGATAAAAACTTTTCACTGCTTCTAACAACTTGCCTCCCACACCATATATTCTCAATACCTTCCACAGAACATCTCTATCAACTCTTATCATATGCCTTCTCCAGATCCATAAATGCTACATACAAATCCATTTGCTTTTCTAAGTATTTCTCACATACATTCTTCAAAGCAAACACCTGATCCACACATCCTCTACCACTTCTAAAACCACACTGCTCTTCCCCAGTCTGATGCTCTGTACATGCCTTCATCCTCTCAATCAATACCCTCCCATATAATTTACCAGGAATACTGAAAACTTATACCTCTGTAATTTGAGCACTCACCTTTGTCCCCTTTGCCTTTGTACAATGGCACTATGCAAGCATTCCGCCAATCCTCAGGCACCTCACCATGAATCATACATACATCAAATAACCTTACCAACCAGTCAACAATACAGTCACCCCCCTTTTTTAACAGATTCCACTGCAATACCATCCAAAATCCACGTTAGCAAGGTAGTGCAAGGAAACAGACGAAATAATGGTCAAACCCACCCACATACACATGTATATACATAAACGTCCAGACATGCATATATACATACATGTACATTTCAATGTATACATATATACACATACACAGACATATACATATATACACAAGTACATAATTCATACTTGCTGCCCTTATTCATTCCCGTCTCCACCCCACCACACATGAAATGACAACCCTCTCCTCCCCACCATGCGCGTGAGGTAGCGCTAGGAAAAGACAAAAAAGGCCATATTCGTTCACACTCAGCCTCTAGCTGTCATGTATAATGCACCGAAACCACAGCTCCCTTTCTACATCCAGGCCCCACAAAATTTCCATGGTTTACCCCAGACGCTTCACATGACCTGGTTCAATCCACTGACGGCACTTTAACCCCAGTATACCACATCGTTCCAATTAACTCTATTCCTTGCAAGCCTTTCATCCTCCTGTATGTTCAGGCTCCTGTCACTCAAAATCTTTTTCACTCCATCTTTCCACCACCAACTTGGCCTCCCACTTCCCCTCGTTCCCTCCACCTTTGACACATATACCCTCTTTGTCAATCTTTCCTCACTCATTCTCTCCATGTGACCAAACCATTTCAAAACATCCTCTTCTGCTCTCACTTATTATTCTTTATTTATTATACTCTGTTGCTGTCTCTCGTGTTAGCGAGGTAGTGCAAGGAAACAGACAAAAGGTGAAGGTTTATAGAGGTTTTCTGAAAAGAAGAGAGAATGTTGGGGAGAAGAGAGTGGTGAGAGTAAGTGAGCTTGGGAAGGAGACTTGTGTGAGGAAGTAATAGGAGAGACTAAGTACAGAATGGAAAAAGGTGAGAACAAAGGAAGTAAGGGGAGTGGAGGAGGAATGGGATGTATTTAGGGAAGCAGAGATGGCTTGCGCAAAAGATGCTTGTGGCATGAGAAGAGTGGGAGGTGGGATGAAGAAATAAGATTATTATTGAAAGAGAAGAGAGAGGCATTTGGATGATTTTTGCAGGGAAATAATGCAAATGACTGGGAAATGTATAAAAGAAGATGCAGGAGGTCAAGAGAAAGGTGCAAGAGGTGAAAAAGAGGGCAAATGAGAGTTGGGGTGAGAGAGTATCATTAAATCTTAGGGAGAATAAAAAGATGTTTTGGAAGGAGGTAAACAAAGTGTGTAAGACATGGGAATAAATGGGAAAATCAGTGAAGGGGGCAAATGGGGAGGTGATAACAAGAAGTGGTGATGTGGGAAGGAGATGGAGTGAGTATTTTGAAGGTTTGTTGAATGTGTTTAATGATAGAGTGGCAGATGCAAGGTGTTTTGGTTGAGGTGGTGTGCAAAGTAAAAGGGGTAAGGAGAATGATTTGGTAAAGAGAAAAGAGGTACTAAAAGCTTTGTGGAAGATGAAAGCTGGCAAGGCAGCGGGTTTGGATGGTATTGCAGTGGAATTTATTTAGAAATGGCGGTGACTGTGTTGTTGACTGGTTGGTAAGGTTATTTAATGTATGTATGACTCATGGTGAGGTGCCTGAGGATTGGCAGAATTCTTGCATAGTGGCATTGTACAAAGGCAAAGGGGATAAGAGTGAGTGCTCAAATCACAGAGGTATAAGTTTGTTGAGTATTCCTGGGAAATTATATGGGAGGGTATTGAATGAGAGGGTGAAGACATGTACAGAGCATCAGATTGGGGAAGAGCAGTGTGGTTTCAGAAGTGGTAGAGGATGTGTGGATCAGGTGTTTGCTTTGAAGAATGTATGTGAGAAATGCTTAGAAAAGCAAATGGATTTGTATGTAGCATTTATGGATCTGGAGAAGGCATATGATAGAGTTGACAGAGATGCTCTGTGGAAGGTATTAAGAAAATATGGTGTGGGAGGCAAGTTGTTAGAAACTGTGAAAATCTTTTATCAAGCATGTAAGGCTTGTGTACAAGTAGGAAGAGAGGAAAGTGATTGGTTCTCAGTGCATGTCGGTTTGCAGCAGGGGTGCGTGATGTCTCCAAGGTTGTTTAATTTGTATATGGATGGGGTTGTTAGGGAGGTAAATGTGAGAGTTTTGGAAAGAGGGGCAAGTATGTAGTCTGTTGTGGATGAGAGAGCTTGGCCCAACCCACCCACATACACATGTATATACATTAACATCCACACATGCACATATACATACCTATACAGTTTAACGTACACATACATATACTTTTTTTCATACTATTTGCCATTTCCCACGTTAGCGAGGTAGTGTTAAGAACAGAGGACTGGGCCTTTAAGGAAATATCCTCACCTGGCCCCCTTCTCCGTTCCTTCTTCTGGAAAATTAAAAAAAAAAATGAGAGGGGAGGATTTCCAGCCCCCCGCTCCCTTCCCTCTTAGTCGCCTTCTACGGCACGCAGGGAATACGTGGGAAGTATTCTTTCTCCTCTATTCCTAGGGATAATATATATACATACACAGACATATCCATATATACACATGTACATAATTCATACTTGCCACCTTTATTCATTCCCGTTGCCACCCCTCCACACATGAAATAGCAATCCCCCTCCCCCTGCGGGGTAGTGCTAGGAAAGAACAAAAGGCCACATTTGTTCACACTCAGTCTCTAGTTGCCATGTTTAATGCACTGAAACCACAGCTATATAGACTATACATATAGACAAGCAGTTGATAAATGTCTAATGTTTATTCTGTAATGATGAAACACGGTAAGTCTTTAGCAAATGCTATAAACATTATTGTAGGCAGACTCAGATAAGTGCATATGGTGAAAACTAATGGAATTAAGCAGATGAATGCCAAAAGAATCAAAGAAATCCTTCATGAAACAGGTGATGAAGTAGAAGGAACAAGGATAAGGTATAATCATGGAACCTTTAATGTACCTGAATATGCATAGATTTTGAGTTACAAAAATAAATTCTCTCCTAGAAGCAGAACACTCCAAGAATCAACCAAGATTTCACTTTCTTTCACCACCATAATATTTATGAGCTGGCTAACAGTCATTCAAAAAGACTAAGTCACCATACAGATCCATTGAAGCCTTTGATGGCCCTGATGCTGACGTACAAAGGGTTCCTTTTAGCCTCGAGACTGCATCACTCACTATCCAAGGGAATTTGTCTTGGGCCTAAAGAAAGGATAGAAGGGATGGGAAAACTAAAAGGGTTTTCCAAGGAAAACATGTTACCTGCACTGCAGCATAGGTATTGGGAGTTAAATGAGAATAGATGGAAATATTGTTGGCAAAACACTGAAAACATCTGAATTAAATTCTATGACCAAAGGTGGAATCTTATTCAAGTTATGAGCAAGGTTAAGTCCTAGATTAAACCTTTTCATATAGGGCATACCACACACAAAATCCAAACTAGAGTCATGGGTCTTCTTTTCAAATCTTTAGATGTTAGGAAGCAAATATATGAAAAATATAGTTTGATGTGTTTGACATGACCCTTAAAAGTCAAGTTCAACATACCTGGGTGACTCAAAAATGTTCACTGTTAAGTGGAGGAATTAACCAGTCATCGCAGGAGATACATAAGTTGTAAGGAGTGTTAGATATGGAAATAAGAAATTAGGTTTTGAGACTTTAAAGTTACAATAACCAGGTTGTAACTAACCTATTGGGAAATCCTATTCATGACTGAATTTACAGAAGCAACTGTGACAAAACAAAGACAATGATGAAGCAATCAAGAAAGATGAAACAAATTTCAAAGACTCAGATAAATGCAACGTTTAGTCATTGACACACTAGTGAATTTGGTTATCTGTTGAAGTAAGGAGGAATAAACAAAGAGACAGGACAGAATCCTGAAGGAAAGGTTGATTCATCAACAAAGACAGATACAGATGGGCCAGAAAGGTAGTTTGACACGAGAGATAAGCAGAGATATGAGCATTGTGTCGAGTTATTTTGCAAAAGAGGTATACATATCATGTAAATGCATCACGATGATGGCCCATTTAATAAAAAATTGTGAAAATGGATTAAATGCATACCATCTTAAGTTGGTCTTACCTCGAGATATGAGGCTCAATGTTGCCACAGGGGACTTGCTGGTATACTGGATCATATCTTTTGAAAAAATCTGAAAGAACGAAAAAAGTTCTTTACATTCATAGCTCCACATTTGCCAGTTTATAATTGCACTCCTCTTTTGATATTCACAATGGAGTGGTGGATGAAACTTCTCAAAGCATTTTGGTCACCAAAGACCTCCATGTTCAAACAGCATGCTGAATAATGCTTAAGCAATATAAGTATCAACTTCAACCACTTAATCATCTGCATTCAATGTTGCATTACTATATTAGAACCTTTCATTTCTCCATGATTACTTGTAAGTTCACAACCATTCAACCTTTAACTCTGTACACTAAAATGATAGGATTTGAAGAATGAAAAACAATTTCCCTGTTATGGGCAGAGCCCCTTGAGTATCTGAGAGAGCACTTACGAGGTATAAAAACATCCCTGTACCTCAAAATACATGTTGAATCCTTGAAAATGTACTCTATTCAACAATTATGAATAGTATGAGATCAGCAGCTGTTCATTCACAGGGATCTAATGACCAAAGAGTAAACTGCCTAGCACAGAGATTACACAGTTAAGCAATAAAAGCCACAACCAATTATTCACTGATCAATGACATGTGCCTCAAGCTAAACACTGTCTGGAATAAAAAAAATAAGTGAAAAGAAAATAAAGAGGAAAGAGATGAAGCAATGAAGGAGAAACTAAATGGATATTCCCAGGGTTCTCCTTTGGTAGAAAAATGGCTTTTCATACTTTAAATCTACTTTTCCCCATTTACAGACAGAGCATCTGAGACCATATCTCCATAGAACTGAAAGGACTAAAGAAACTAAGAAATGAAATGAAGAAAAGTTTATCCTTATGAATGACTTGCCTTCCACTCTACATCATCCTCCACGATCTGATGGTCTGTTGCCAAGCAAGGTAAATCAACTGGATTTTAACATATATCAACAAAGCAAGATGACTGACAAATGCCAGAGATCCTCATAATAATCTCATCCTACTAGAGGTTCCCTCAAAGGCCAGGATAGATGCTCTCTATCATACAGCCACAGATGCATAAATAGATTCCACCACCACGCCCACTCTGGGATATCTTTGCTGATAAAGACTTGAAGGAGTTGGATGAACAAACCAAAGGTCTGGGTAACTTTCTGTGAAATCAAAGAATTCCTGAAAGCTTTAATTGGAGAAAAAGAATAATTCTTCAACGAAAATCTTTTTCCAGAATAGTAGTAGGAAAGATTACTATATTCATAGGTATAATAAGGAAAAAAAAAATTGATTCTGGATTAACCTTTACCAATGGGTAACCTACGAACATAAACAAAATTCTTTGTCTGTACATTGCATGACTAATAACTGTTTCCCTCACTTATACCAAATTTTCAAGTGCTGAAGTTGCATTCACACAATATACATTTTCCATTTTTCCATCCTCAAGATTCAGTTTTCTAGAAAGGATCTGGACATAAACAGTTTACCATAACTAAAATATGGTTCAAAAGAACAAAAATTTATTTTACCCATATTTGGAAGTAAAGATAAAACATTAAAAGCAGGTCAAATAAAAATCAACAGAATAATCAATAAAACATGGTTATTTATGATAGCCATGATAAGGAAATAAACAAATGTGAACAAGACCACAGCTGTGCACTGGGCTTCCACATAAATTTGAAAATAAACATTTAACATCTCATCTGAAAATGAAGAATAAAATCAAAAGCTAGTCAGATTACCAATATTAACATAATATTTGATAAAAGATTTCAAAAATCATTTCAGCTACCAGGTGAAGTAAGGTGAGGATTTTAAGAAATCTTCTGATTTTATACAAGTGTCTTACCTTCATTAAATAACACCATACTTTCCCTGATATACATAGCTTCATTACCATTTAATAAAAATTCATGTTCAACTCTAAGCTCCACATCTGTTACTGTATTCCCTAAACAACACTACTTACAAAACAAAACCATTTAATATTCAAGACTAATAGCAATGAGAAGCTAACTGTGTTGACTAAATGTGTTCTGCATTGCTAGTGCTGTGTTTAGTACTTTAGATACTACATTAACACTTGTGGAAAATGGTTTAGGCCATTATAATTTACTGAACATTGCAGAATAAAGTGAAAGTTTTATTTATATCAGGATACATGTAAGGTATGTGGTACACTTGTAAAATATCAAAAAAACCTATAAAAACCAAACATATGATAAAATGATAAATGAAAGATACACCATTATATCAATCTCCTGCTAAGAATTGCATGGTGTCATATAATTGTTGACATCTGGCACCATGCTTGTAGTTCATTTTCATGAGTGTGACTGGTATAATTTGACTAGAATGATGAGCATTAAGACAAACACAGTGTACATATGTAAATATTTCACTTAGGATAAAACTTAAAGTGGTTCTCATAATTTATTCAAAATGACTGATGACACAAGGGGAAAATTCACCAATGAGAGATTACTACAAAAATTATAACTAGATATATAAGTAAAAAGATTTTATAATGACTAATTTTACTTAAGTCTCAAAAAAAATTCATTATCTGACATTGTTTGTCTCATGTGGAAGATAATTTCATAAGACTACACTTATACATAAACGATCTCTTACCTAAACATCCTAGTTTACCAACAACACATGATAAATCATTACTCTTGTTCAACACCTGCGATGATTATGAACTATTTCAGTGTTACATTTGATATATTCTGGACACTTCCTATTATGATATAAGTAAGTCCATTTTACAACTATTCCCTTAAGTATTTTACCGGGAGAATATCAACCATACTGGTGAAAATGCACTGCCATCATAGCACTGGATGCAGTCAACAAACAGACAGTACAGTACAAACCTCAGTAGGTGATGAATATAATTCTGATATATTTCAAATATCATTCCAGCAACTTGGTGAGGTTTGTATAACTTTTGTTAATATACATAACTGTTGTCACCTGATTTACTATGTCAATAAAATATACAGTAATTTTATAGTTTCCTCTCCGCCAAGACTTTACAGGAGCTATGGTATATATCCCAATCAAATGAACCTAACCAAACCTAACTTACCTTATCCTTACCTAAGAAATAAATGTTCACAAGTGGGGGATTCTAAAAAATAAATCTATCAATTGCATACAACAGAAACTTTTTAATGCAAGTGGGGCATAAACTGTAGAACTATCAAAAGGAATTCCAAATAATGCTTTGAAGCTGATTTCTCATTCTCTTGACTACTGTACCACTGTATGAGAGAATCTAGGAAAATTCAAAGCCTATCTCGTTGTACAGCTAAGCAAAATACGTCATAATTCCAAGCATATATATTCTTATTATGGCAGCTGTGCTTGATCATCTGGGTGTTTGGCCTATAGACCTATCAAATGCTTGGGTAATTAAGTCCACCACGGTCAAACTAAATCCACCACCAAATAAATCCTTAAACCCTCTTCGTCAGATAATAAGGATAGCATACAAAGTCATTCAGTATGTGGCCCTTGCAGCTGTTAACTTCAAAACCTTATATATATATATATATATATATATATATATATATATATATATATATATATATAGATAGATAGATAGATAGATAGATAGTCAAGTCGTCAGTACTGTAAAAAAAAAAATGGTTAAGAACTAATAAACTATGGCCTTATTGAGTACATCGTACAAAAACAAGTTACATTCTTCTTGTTTCGATACCTATACGTTTCTTTAGCCCCAACTTCATTCTGTATTCATGAATAATAAAATAATAGCGATAATCATTCTTCCCGGCTTTAAACATAACTATAAGAAGTCCGCTTACATGCATTTGATTCACAATACTTTTTGTGATGCCCTATACAGATGATTTACTCTACTTCAAATAAAAAGGACTCATCTAACCATTGTCATAACACGTACTTTCAGAAATTCAAACACTTGCCCTGGGGCTCGCCGGGGGTTTGTTTACATGTTTACAACACCTGGCCTGGAGGGCACCGGGGTTTGTTTACATCGTTACACACTATGGCGAACTCACACTGACAACCTACATTCGGGTGAATGGCTCAACTTGAATATAAACTCAAGAAGATTCAGAAGAGAAAGCTAATCTTAATGATGTTTAAAGTTAGCTGGATATTGACACCAATCTTTCATTTATTGGTGGGGACATGACATCACTGTGGATTTATTTGCATAAAGGCACTGAAAGACACTGTTGCTGTTGACTAATCCTGATATCAATCTGATATTTGTTAACATTTTACAATTTCTGATACTCAGAAAAACAACAGTACCTCTTGCAAGCGTGTTTAACACTAATTTAATACTAATGGGTGCAATTTTCTTGGGGGGCTCGTCAGTAACGATCACTTAAGAAATTCTAATGTTCACTTTCGAAATTTCTAAATTCCAAAATTCAATATAACATTAACAAATAATAGCAAATGTTCTGGATGATGCAATGGAGCAAAAATCTAGATATGAGAAAAAACTATATATCTTTTACAAACTTTGGAATGTCCGATGTAGTCTATGCGGTGCGGCCATGCCTTGCATTGATTGTAACTGTATTGACGTTTAATAACACATAATCCTATTTAACAACTTCAACCCTACCTTCTTCATATTGTAGAGCCTTTACAGTTATTGTAAAGGTATCTGCATTTCAGGAACAAGTGTGCATATCCATGTTTTCTTGATACTAAATGTAGACCTCAAACACGATCTGTATACTTTCAAGTGACCTAATATGACATAAGTACGAACAAGGTTAAGATAGGAAACAACTTTTCCCATTTCTGAGACCTGTTGTAAGGATAACGTGGGTGCAGAACATATGATGCCGACACCAACTAAATATTGTGCTCAAAACTCAGAAACGTTTTTTTTTCCAAAGAACGTTCACGTTAAGTCTTTTTTTAAGTATTATTTCCCGTTAGTTATGATCTGTATCACGTTTCTTATTTTCTCAAGTATAAGCTCTATTTTTTTTTTTTTTCAATGAGTGCACAGGAAATAAAAATTAAAAGAACAACTGTAAGGAAAAGGTATATTGAGGATACATGATATATTTGGGAAAATGAGAGAATAACCAAAATTATGGTGAAGGACTAGTAATAAATACGTGGGACAGCCAGCTTAAAGATAAAGATCCTTCCTGCGATGTAATGATGTAGCCGTTAGACGTAGCTACTGACTATGATACATTCACGGCCCGCAAGCCGAACAGGATCCCTCATTTAGATACGAATTCCGGTTACGCCAGTAGATCACAGCCCACTCAGCTGTTCATCATCCCCTTGGGATTGGGCGGTAAACCGGTTACCTGGCTATGATTAGGATATATATATATATATATATATATATATATTTATTATTTTTTTTTTATTATACTTTGTCGCTGTCTCCCGCGTTTGCGAGGTAGCGCAAGGAAACAGACGAAAGAAATGGCCCAACCCCCCCCCCCCCATACACATGTATATACATACGTCCACACACGCAAATATGCATACCTACACAGCTTTCCATGGTTTACCCCAGACGCTTCCCATGCCTTGATTCAATCCACTGACAGCACGTCAACCCCGGTATACCACATCGCTCCAATTCACTCTATTCCTTGCCCTCCTTTCACCCTCCTGCATGTTCAGGCCCCGATCACACAAAATCTTTTTCACTCCATCTTTCCACCTCAATTTGGTCTCCCTCTTCTCCTCGTTCCCTCCACCTCCGACACATATATCCTCTTGGTCAATCTTTCCTCACTCATTCTCTCCATGTGCCCAAACCACTTCAAAACACCCTCTTCTGCTCTCTCAACCACGCTCTTTTTATTTCCACACATCTCTCTTACCCTTACGTTACTCACTCGATCAAACCACCTCACACCACACATTGTCCTCAAACATCTCATTTCCAGCACATCCATCCTCCTGCGCACAACTCTATCCATAGCCCACGCCTCGCAACCATACAACATTGTTGGAACCACTATTCCTTCAAACATACCCATTTTTGCTTTCCGAGATAATGTTCTCGACTTCCACACATTCTTCAAGGCCCCCAGAATTTTCGCCCCCTCCCCCACCCTATGATCCACTTCCGCTTCCATGGTTCCATCCGCTGCCAGATCCACTCCCAGATATCTAAAACACTTCACTTCCTCCAGTTTTTCTCCAATCAAACTCACCTCCCAATTGACTTGATCCTCAACCCTACTGTACCTAATAACCTTGCTCTTATTCACATTTACTCTTAGCTTTCTTCTTCCACACACTTTACCAAACTCAGTCACCAGCTTCTGCAGTTTCTCACATGAATCAGCCACCAGCGCTGTATCATCAGCGAACAACAACTGACTCACTTCCCAAGCACTCTCATCCCCAACAGACTTCATACTTGCCCCTCTTTCCAAAACTCTTGCATTTACCTCCCTAACAACCCCATCCATAAACAAATTAAACAACCATGGAGACATCACACACCCCTGCCGCAAACCTACATTCACTGAGAACCAATCACTTTCCTCTCTTCCTACACGTACACATGCCTTACATCCTCGATAGAAACTTTTCACTGCTTCTAACAACTTTCCTCCCACACCATATATTCTTAATACCTTCCACAGAGCATCTCTATCAACTCTATCATATGCCTTCTCCAGATCCATAAATGCTACATACAAATCCATTTGCTTTTCTAAGTATTTCTCACATACATTCTTCAAAGCAAACACCTGATCCACACATCCTCTACCACTTCTGAAACCACACTGCTCTTCCCCAATCTGATGCTCTGTACATGCCTTCACCCTCTCAATCAATACCCTCCCATATAATTTACCAGGAATACTCAACAAACTTATACCTCTGTAATTTGAGCACTCACTCTTTTCCCCTTTGCCTTTGTACAATGGCACTATGCACGCATTCCGCCAATCCTCAGGCACCTCACCATGAGTCATACATACATTAAATAACCTTACCAACCAGTCAATAATACAGTCACCCCCTTTTTTAATAAATTCCACTGCAATACCATCCAAACCTGCTGCCTTGCTGGCTTTCATCTTCCGCAAAGCTTTCACTACCTCTTCTCTGTTTACCAAATCATTTTCCCTAACCCTCTCACTTTGCACACCACCTCGACCAAAACACCCTATATCTGCCACTCTATCATCAAACACATTCAACAAACCTTCAAAATACTCACTCCATCTCCTTCTCACATCACCACTACTTGTTATCACCTCCCCATTTGCGCCTTCACTGAAGTTCCCATTTGCTCCCTTGTCTTACGCACTTTATTTACCTCCTTCCAGAACATCTTTTTATTCTCCCTAAAATTTAATGATACTCTCTCACCCCAACTCTCATTTGCCCTTTTTTTCACCTCTTGCACCTTTCTCTTGACCTCCTGTCTCTTTCTTTTATACATCTCCCACTCAATTTCATTTTTTCCCTGCAAAAATCATCCAAATGCCTCTCTCTTCTCTTTCACTAATACTCTTACTTCTTCATCCCACCACTCACTACCCTTTCTAATCAACCCACCTCCCACTCTTCTCATGCCACAAGCATCTTTTGCGCAATCCATCACTGATTCCCTAAGAGAGAGAGAGATGGCTTTGATAAGGAAATTCACTTGCCTGTACCTTTTTCAGCTAACATTAAAAAATAAAAAATATTCTTTCCCATAACTGCCTTAATACACTGATTAATTTACGTATTCTCTGCATTCAACCTGTATGTAATGAAAAAACTTTCTATTGCTAATAATTGTAATTTCAGGCCAAAGCCTGGCTTCTAGAGAAGGCATCACATATGTAGTCCTTTACATCACATATATAATAACGTTACTATGCTCAAGTTACGCTACAAAGCGATATGTTTATTTCGTATTATTGAGTTTTTTGTGACATCAGTTAAGTTCGATGAGCTTTACTAATTATTCCTCATAACTTGGAGTGAATGGGACGCCATTATCATTTCCTGGATGAAATTTTTAGAAGCATGCTGTAGGTGACATATAACAAGCATATTCAACACTTTAAATTGATATAAAGTTAAGGGACTCAGCATTATGCTCGCTCCGTAATTGTAAGAAGTGCTCTCTAGTGATTTACTCTCATGTTCTTAATTGTGCAAAGTTTAGCTCTTCTCAACAACAATAGGATGTATTTTTACATGAAATCAATTCAAAACTGATGCAAACGGCCATCCAGCAGTCAGCACATCTTTGGGAAACGTACATTACAAAAACAATTACGTTAAAAAATGTGGTTGACATAGCCATTCTAGCATGTCTCCTACTTCACACAGGAGCACAACTGTTATTTCGGGGATCACCAGTACTGACATCAGTTCCTAGGACATGGGTTTGACAAGTGATGACAAACAGGAAGGTGAAGATGGAGGCAGGGAAATAGAAAGTTATAGCTAACATAATGCAAGGCATATTTTGTCTTTAGTTTGGTATAGGCTCATTTCGTTATCAAGTTTGGATATATGGAAAAATACTGTCTCAGAATTAGCAGTATCTGATTAGATCGTTAGTGGTATATGGTTGGGGTGCACCTTTTATTATTGATGTTGAAAGTCATAGGAAACCATAGGCTATAGGAATAATTCAACAGTCGCAATTTGACGTAGAGTTCCCTTTGCTTTAATTATATTAGTTTCCCTTCTATTTTGTTATTCTAAGTAAATCTTGGTAAAGTACTCAAAATTTGAATGCACACACCAGGACTTTGAAATAAATAATTTGGTATGACTTGTTCAACAATTACTTATGATGTGCTTTCAAAATTCTATATCAGATTTGTATTTTGTGATTATAATTTTTTTTAATGATTATAGATTTTTGTAATTTGTATCCAATTCCTCCGTATTTTGGCATGGACTTTCTTTAGTTTGATATTTTGACAAATTTTTGAGAATTTGTTCCAGGTGTTTTGGTCTTTTTCTAGTAGCATGGTGGTTTCATTTTGGTTTCTAGCCCTTTGATTTTCTTTTCTGTTGGATTGGAAATTTTGCTGGAAATAGTAAAACTGTTCTGTGTTACGATTTCATTTGTCTGGTTCGCATTTTCCTTGGATTCAGTTTCTATAGGATGTATGATTAATATATTGTGTTTGATTTCCCTTTGGGTTTGGGTCATCTATTTTTTATTTATGATGGATTTGCATTCGATTTTGGTTTACTTAGGACTGAATTTGATTGGATTCAGTCACCAACTTCAGCAGTTTCTCACCTGAATCAGCCACCAGCATTGTATCATCAGCGAACAACAACTGACTCACTTCCAAAGCCCTCTCATCCACAACAGACTGCATACTTGCCCCTCTCTCCAAAACTCTTGCATTCACCTCCCTTACGAACCCCATCCATAAACAAATTAAACATCTGTGGAGACATCACGCACCCCTGCCACAAACTGACCTTCACTGGGAACTAATAACTTTCCTCTCTTCCTACTTGTACACATACCTTACATTCTTGATAAAAACTTTTCACTGCTTCTAGCAACTTACCTCCCACACCATATACTCTTAATACCTTCCACTGAGCATCTCTATCAACTCTATCATATGCCTTCTCCAGATCCATATATGCTACATACAAATCCATCTGTTTTTCTAAGTATTTCTCACATACATTCTTCAAAGCAAACACCTGATCCACACATCCTCTACCACTTCTGAAACCACATTGCTCTTTCCCAATCTGATGCTCTGTACATGCCTTCACCCTCTCAATCAATACCCTCCCATATAATTTTCCAGGAATACTGAAGAAACTTATACCTCTGTAACTTGAATACTCACCTTTATCCCCTCTGCCTTTGTACAATGGCGCTATGCATGATTTCCGCCAATCCTCAGGCACTTCACCATAAACCATACATACACTGAATATCCTCACCAACCAGTCAACAATGCAGTCTCCCCCTTTTATAATAAATTCCACACCAATACCATCCAAACCTGCCGCCTTGCCACCTTTCATCTTCCGCAAAGCTCTCACTACCTCTTCTCTGTTTACCAAATCATTCTCCCTGACCCTCTCACTTCGCACATCACCTTGACCAAAACACCCTATATCTGCCACTCTATCATCAAACACATTCAACACACCTTCAAAATACTCACTACATTTCCCTCTCACTTCACCACTACTTGTTATTACCTCCCCATTTGCCCCCTTCACCAATATTCCCAATTGTTCTCTTGTCTTACGTACTTTTTTTACCTCCTTCCAAAACATCTTGTTATTCTCTCTAAAATTTAATGATACTCTCTCAACCCAACTCTCATTTGCCCTCTTTTTCACCTCTTGCACCTTTCTCTTGACCTCTTGCTTCTTTCTCTCATATATCTCCTAGTCATTTGCACTATTTCCCTGCAAAACTCATCTAAATGCCTCTCTCTTCTCCTTCACTAATAATCTTACTTCTTTATCCCTCCATTCACTACCCTTTCTAAGCTGCCCACCTCCCACCTTTCTCATGCCACAGGCATCTTTTGCACAAGCCCTCACTACTTCCCTAAATACATCCCATTCCTCCCCCACTCTCCTTAAGTCATTTGCTCTCATCTTTTTCCATTCTGTACTCAATCTCTCCTGGTTCTTCTTCACACAAGTGTCCTTTCCAAGCTCACTTACTCTCACCACTCTCTTTACCCCAACATTCTCTTCTTTTCTGAAAACCTCTACATATCTTCACCTTCACCTCCACAAGATAATGATCAGACATCCCTTCAGTTATCCCTCTCAGCACATCAGCATCCAAAAGTCTCTCTTTCACTCGCATATCAATTAACACGTAATCCAAAAACGCTCTCTGGCTATCTTTCCTACTTACATACGTATACTTATGTATACCTTTCTTTTTAAACCAGGGATTCCCAATCACCAGTCCTTTTTCAGCACACAAATCTACAAGCTCTTCACCATTTCCATTTAGAACACTGAACACCCCATATAAACCAATTATACCCACAACTGCCACATTAGTCACCTTTGTATTCAAATCACCCATCACTATAACCCAGTCTAGTGCATATATGTATATACATGCTTACATATATTGTATGTAAAATTATGAATGGGAAAAAAAATTATTATCATTATCACACACTGTTCACCCTTCTGCCTTATCATAGTCCATACCAACACACAAGAAGTTATACAACTTTTTACGGTTTTACTTTACTTGTAAAGAACATGCATATGTTCTATATATATTTTTTTTCATACAGAGATAGTTTCTTAACTCAGTTGCATAGTTAAAGGATGAAGTAAGAGAATTGTATGAGCCTGCACACATCAATCCACAAGTACCAGAACACCTAATTACCTTAAGTTTAAGAAATACTAACTAAATTTTCACTGAAGCAACTTAACTTATGCTGGCAATACAAAGATTTCCTACAAACAAAACATTTCCTAAAAATGAGCCATCTAACCCAGATCCAAAATCCTTATCTTACTGGCTGCATGCAGCCAGATACTTTATATATATGCAGCTGGGAGAATGACATCAAAAATATGATGTGCAGCCAAACAAGCATGAAAAGATGACCAAGTATGCTTTGATTAATTGCACTCTGGGTAATCAAGATACAAAGGTAAGCAAAAGAGAAAAATCAGGCTGAAGAGTGAATGATTTTGAACAAAGTGTATCACAGTATCACTGTACTTTATTTAGTACTGGAAAAGGTTACATGTTGGCTTTTTTAAACAGCCTCATATGGTGCTAATTTTTTTTTTCTGTATATCTGAATATAAAATATAGTCCTGCACTTTTGATTGTTCA
This sequence comes from Panulirus ornatus, assembly GCF_036320965.1. Lineage (NCBI taxonomy): Eukaryota > Metazoa > Arthropoda > Malacostraca > Decapoda > Palinuridae > Panulirus > Panulirus ornatus. The sequence continues at coordinate 23,381,781 of NC_092242.1, read as the reverse complement.
TTTCATGTTTTAAGTAGTTTGAAGGAATCTTTGAAGTATGTTGCATGATTGCCACATGTGACAGTTGTAGCTGGTCACTGATTACTTGCTAGTAAAGCGGCAAATCCAAACTCTCAAATAAGAAAGCTATGGTGCATAAAAAAAACTGTAGAGTGTGTGCAATACCTACAGTACTTGTCCAAACCCTGATGCAAGATGAGATACCCATATTCATATCTGTCACCATAGGTTAAAAAAAAAAAGGCAGAAATTAAATTAGGAAGATTAAAGAATTAAGATTGGAATATATGGATTAAATCATTAAGAGCATGTGGATGGAAGCCTCTTAAGATCACGTGGTAGGATGTAAATAACTGAGAGGCTGTATATACCTGTTCCATTCCATGTAACTGGCAATGTAGATAAAAACACTGCAATTAGTCACCAAACATTGACGTTATTATGGTAAAGTGACTTACTGAATCATAGCAACTAAAAATGAGGTACGATTATCTTGTGTACCTTCCTTGGTTTCCAGGTAAGAAAAATATTACACCTAATTTGAAGTTAAACCTAATGCTGTACTACAGTCTTCCAGGCCCAACGGAAGGGAATATACATGTCCTGTAACACATTAATGCAAGATCAAACTTAACATTACAATGAATGATAAAAATTTTGGCTCATGAGAATAAACCAGTCGTTAAATTACAATTTTAAGACAACAGCTAGTACAATTATTATAACTATGAAATCCAAATAAAACTATCAAGTAACTGTGTGCACTCTAGCTGATGATATCATTTAGCTGGGAACCACAACCAGAAAACACTGAAATATACTGAAGAGCAGTGGAACAATTCTCTACGGCAGAAAGCTGCAAAAATACAAATGTTAAGGTAATCATATCTGACAAGCTTACTCTGTGTTCGCATTGTCTGCAAACTGGAAATCATACCAAAATTATGAGAGCTTGTCCCACTTAAAACATCAATACCACACTAATTTGTATAATAAGTGCTTTCATGTCATTAAATCCATTCACAAATACAAACTTAAAACACCCATGCATCCATTTTAATGCAATGCATATTTCTATGGGTATTTCAATAACCAAGAAAAAATTTCCTCTAATTGCTTCAAATGATGTTTAGGTTGAGTAAATAAAATATTGCATGTGTGGGAGTGTTTCATTGTGAAATAAAATTAAACTAGCTTTTATCAAAAACATTCAGGACAAATCATTATGAAAGTGCAACTCAAATGATTCAGATTCAAACACTTTATGTCTATTGAGAAAGACATACAAATGTGGATGTGATGGGACTGGAAAAGGTGTTTCTTGATGATAGCATTTCATATGAGAAGGACATCTCAATAAAATTTTACACAGAACTTTTAATGTACACAATCTTATGTTGATTTTACATATATAACTAAAAAGAAGTTTATAATATCCCCATACACAATGATTACTGCTAAACTTTTTTCTGAGGGACATTAGTTCACTAAGGTTAAACAAAACTAACAAATGAAATATTACAATAATTATATAATTTTATCATTCCTGAAAATATTGCAGTAGTTTACATATATAACATTTGCATTCCATGGTTCAATAATCTTAGCATTTCACAATAACCCACATATTAAAGAGAATTAATATCATATGACTGTACAAAAAAAATTATGTTTACCAAGGAAATCCTACAATAAAAAGGAGCATAACAGCATTGAAAACCAGATACAATGGCTAATTTGCATGACTTTTTTAAATACACAGTGGACAACAAGAAGTACACTAAAACCTGACTATTTCAAACTACATTGATAAAAGGGTATATCGAATAAATAAATCAGAATCAGAGTAAGATTCATATGTAGTTATGATTGACTATTTTCTAAGAGTCACTTTATTTACACATACAATGCTATGCACCATTATTACTATTAATTTCAACATAAATCCCATCATATCTTTAAAAGATAATGGAAATGTGGAGTTTACACATATGAAAATTTAAAATCAAGGAAATCCAACACTAAGTTTCTCTGTATATTATATACAAGGGTAGATCTGTTAAATATAGGTCACAGTTTTGGTTCTTTGACCTACTTTGGCCAAATGTCATGGCTAGATGACTGACCCAACAGCTGCAATGAATTTCAAGGTTTTTAAACTGTCTGAAATACCAAAATTTCAATCAAAAGAAGTTTGAAATAGTTGTGTTTTAATATGAGTTTATATAAGATCTCAATGATGAGTTACATACACCCTACTTTTTGTCCAATAAATGTCATGCTAATCCCCATCCTGCACTGTCAAAAATATTCATATAAGTATATAGGTATATTTCACATATGAATGAAAACCAAAACTGCTCAGTGCACTGGACAATATAATAACGGTATAATGAAAAAAAAAATCATGGTTCATCCTCTACATGATAAGATTATTCATATCAATACACAAAGGCTGATATTTTACAAAAAATTTGTAGTGTTTCTTTCACAACTGCACCAGATTATTCAATTCCCATTTTTTTTCAAAAATGGATAACTTCCAATCAATACAGTTATTTCTGAACTTTTTTGCAAGACCTCAGCCAATAATTATTCTTACTCAACACCGAATTCCTGCTCCAATGGACATAAATGTTCCAAAAGTGCCACCAGACTGTATCATTACCTTTCCAACATTATTCAGAAGTTCCCTCCCTCTAAGTCCATATCTGGAAGGAAATTTCATATGGCAAAAATATTAATAAATTCATAAAAATTATGATTTTGAGTATCTTCATAAATACAGTTTTTCTTCTACTGCAGAGAAAGATAGTAACTAAACATTTCTGAATGATCTTAATCATTAAACATTTTATGTAATATTCATATGGTAAACATGCAAGCTCATTTTTAACGTCTGATTTGTGTTCTGTACATTTGAATAATGGATATTAGTAGAATATTGATGATTCTAAATGAAGTCAACAAAAAAAGCATCAATACACTTGTTGTGCTGTATATTTTGATACACACAATGAAGTTTTGATAAAATATCCTGCATTTCGACATGGCTGATATGCTATGTCTTCCTATGTAGCAATGATACAAGACAAGGCAGGAAAGCTATATGGTACAACTGGAGGGATGAAGGAACATCCTCTCCTAATGGAATTATCAGATACTTTTCTATTCCTATCATTTGATATCTATTATATTGGTGACTTTCTTGTGTTTTGTTAGTAAAATGTACAGGACATGAAGGATATATGTGTCGGAGGTGAAGGGAACGAGGAGAAGTGGGAGACAAATTGGAGGTGGAAAGATGGAGTGAAAAAGATTTTGTGTGATCGGGGCCTGAACATGCAGGAGGGTAAAAGGAGGGCAAGGAATAGAGTGAATTGGATCGATGTGGTATACAGGGGTTGACGTGCTGTCAGTGGATTGAATCAAGGCATGTGAAGCGTCTGGGGTAAACCATGGAAAGCTGTGTAGGTATGTATATTTGCGTGTGTGGACGTATGTATATACATGTGTATGGGGGTGGGTTGGGCCATTTCTTTCGTCTGTTTCCTTGCGCTACCTCGCAAACGCAGGAGACAGCGACAAAGCAAAAAAATAAAAAATAAAAGGAAGTATAAGACAATGAAAGAATATTTGGAAAATCTGGCAGAATTCTAAAAGTAACGTTTCAAAGCAAAAAACTGCATTTATCCTTCAGCAAAATCATTGTACTTCATTTATGTTTAGCGCAGTCTCATGATTATTTCTTCATTCCATTCTCTATGAATGGAATGGCTTCAACATCCATATAGGACTCTAATTCAATTTTACATATTTCAAATTCAGATCTGCACCTTTTAAATGATTCTTTAATGTTCCAATGTTCCAATTTATGGAAAGTAAGCATGCATTAGCTTGAAAATTCCCTCTGAAGAGAAATAACGAAGTCCTGAAAATCAGTATATTTTATCTAACTATTCAAATGTTTCCCACTACAAAATTCTTTGGCTCTAATAAGTCCACTCTTTCACTTTCTTATCAGTTTCTTCATTTTTTTTTTTTTTTTTTGCCGGTCTCCCGCGTTTGCGAGGTAGCGCAAGGAAACAGACGAAAGAAATGGCCCAACCCACCCCCATACACATGTATATACATACACGTCCACACACGCAAATATACATACCTACACAGCTTTCCATGGTTTACCCCAGACGCCTCACATGCCCTGATTCAATCCACTGACAGCACGTCAACCCCAGTATACCACATCGATCCAATTCACTCTATTCCTTGCCCTCCTTTCACCCTCCTGCATGTTCAGGCCCCGATCACACAAAATCTTTTTCAATCCATCTTTCCACCTCCAATTTGGTCTCCCACTTCTCCTCGTTCCCTCCACCTCCGACACATATATCCTCTTGGTCAATCTTTCCTCACTCATTCTCTCCATGTGCCCAAACCATTTCAAAACACCCTCTTCTGCTCTCTCAACCACGCTCTTTTTATTTCCACACATCTTTCTTACCCTTACGTTACTTACTCGATCAAACCACCTCACACCACACATTGTCCTCAAACATCTCATTTCCAGCACATTCACCCTCCTGCGCACAACTCTATCCATAGCCCACGCCTCACAACCATACAACATTGTTGGAACCACTATTCCTTCAAACATACCCATTTTTGCTTTCCAAGATAATGTTCTTGACTTCCACACATTCTTCAAGGCTCCCATGATTTTCGCCCCCTCCCCCACCCTATGATCCACTTCCGCTTCCATGGTTCCATCCGCTGCCAGATCCACTCCCAGATATCTAAAACACTTTACTTCCTCCAGTTTTTCTCCATTCAAACTTACCTCCCAATTGACTTGACCCTCAACCCTACTGTACCTAATAACCTTGCTCTTATTCACATTCACTCTTAACTTTCTTCTTTCACACACTTTACCAAACTCAGTCACCAGCTTCTGCAGTTTCTCACATGAATCAGCCACCAGCGCTGTATCATCAGCGAACAACTGACTCACTTCCCAAGCTCTCTCATCCCCAACAGACTTCATACTTGCCCCTCTTTCTAAAACTCTTGCATTCACCTCCCTAACAACCCCATCCATAAACAAATTAAACAACCATGGAGACATCACACACCCCTGCCGCAAACCTACATTCACTGAGAACCAATCACTTTCCTCTCTTCCTACACGTACACATGCCTTACATCCTCGATAAAAACTTTTCACTGCTTCTCACAACTTGCCTCCCACACCATATATTCTTAATACCTTCCACAGAGCATCTCTATCAACTCTATCATATGCCTTCTCCAGATCCATAAATGCTACATACAAATCCATTTGCTTTTCTAAGTATTTCTCACATACATTCTTCAAAGCAAACACCTGATCCACACATCCTCTACCACTTCTGAAACCACACTGCTCTTCCCCAATCTGATGCTCTGTACATGCCTTCACCCTCTCAATCAATACCCTCCCATATAATTTACCAGGAATACTCAACAAACTTATACCTCTGAAATTTGAGCATTCACTCTTATACCCTTTGCCTTTGTACAATGGCGCTATGCACGCATTCCACCAATCCTCAGGCACCCCCTAATACAGAACCTGGTAAATGGCAACTCTCCCCTTTAGCTTTATACAGTTCTTTTCCAACATTAGGTGTAGTGCATAAAATTAGCAAGGTCTTAGTAAAGTTATAAATTACACTTGCTTATTCTATTGCAAAAAATAGCATAATCAAACTCCATTTGCTTGTGGTTATGCTGTGGTGATGATGTATCTTTGGAATCCAATCTCATCTGTACAATACTACTACCTTCAGCACAGTCTTTCAGTTGCATTCTGCTTCTTCTTCCCTCACTCAATCTGCATCTCATCTCAACACAGCTTCCTCAATATATTCTCCACTCATAATTCCAGTTCAAGTTCAAAGGTGGTGTTTGTGCTTATTCCAACATCAACACATCTGTTGTTTGCCTCATGGACCATGAGTCCCTAAACTTTGATGTTATGTGGCTCAGAGTTTGTCTCCCAATTACCACACTTTTCCTCTATTTCACCCACTGCTCTCCTAATTCTACAAATTATATATAATTCTTTGACTATCTAAACTGCCATTACAACATGGCATCCTCTCACCCATAAGCATAAATCCTCTACTTCGGGGATTTCAATGCTCACCATAGGGAATGGCTGAATTCCTCCCATACCAATGGTGGAGCATTTGAAACCTTCAGGTTCTCCATTCTCAATGATTTAGAGCACATTATCTCCCACCCTACCCATATTCCTGTGATTACTCTCCTAATATTCTGGATCTGTTTTTCGCTTCTAGTCAGTCCCACTGTAACTACACAATCTCACCCCAACTGATTCATCTGATCCCACTCTCATAAATGTATCCATTTTAATGGCACCTTCCCCTCCAACAGCCCCTTCTATGCATAAACACAGGAGCCTAAACAAAGCTGACTGGAAAAATTGCATAACTTCTTTTCTGACTTTCCTTGCATACATCATTGTCTCTTAAGAGGTGATGCTTCTGTCTCCACTAAACACATAGGAGAGGTTATCCTGACAGGAATGGATGCATTTATCACCTCTTTCACTGACCTCTTCTTCCAATCCATTGTTAAACCGTTCCTGTTCTAAGGCCATTCAGGCAAGGAATCAGGGATATCAGGCTTGGAAAAACTGTCCTTCCTCTGATTACCATTCAGCTTTTATCACTGCCCATAACCACTGCAAGTACATTAACCATGAGGCATAGCTTTCCTTTATTCAAAGGAAGTGTGATAACCTCTCCTCTTCATCCACTGTTTCTTTAGCTATGGGCATCAACAACTCTCATTCCATGTTTCCTACACTTTTCCATTCAGATGGCACTATAGGTGTCTCTTCCTCAGACAAAGCAACTCTCTTTGGTTCCCATTGCTCCTTTAACTCCACCTTGGGTGACTCTTAACTTTTCTTCATCCCCTGGTGCTCCTCATGCTAATCCTATGCCTCTCCCCGTAATCTCTTTGGACTGTCCAAAAAGCACTTCCCTCTCTGGACTCAAGCAAGGATTATGGTCCTGATGGGATCCATCCCCATGTATTGAAAGAGTATGCCTCTAAACTTGCACCTGTGCTTGCTCATCTGTTCTGTTTCTGTATAAAATACTAAACTCTTCCCTTCGAGCTTTGAAGCATGCTTTGATAGATCCCATCCCAAAAAAGGGTGACCATTCTGACCCCTCTAACTTTCATCCTATTGCTTTGACAACTACCATTTCCAAAGTCTTTGAATCCCTCCTCAACTCCCACATCCTTAAACACCTTGAGTCTCAAGCCTTCTCTTTGATCACCAGTATGGCTTCTCTCAAGCCTTCTCTTTGATCACCAGTATGGCTTCCATGGGATGAGATTCACTGAAGATATTCTTTCATATATTACTAATGTCTGGTCATCATCCCTGAAAGAATTTGGGGAGTCTTGTGTAGCTGCCCTTGACATATACAGAGCATTTTGACAGGGCATGGCAATGGGGTCTCATCTCTAAGCTCCCTTCTTTTGGCCTCCTTCCCTCACTTTGATCCTCTGGAGCCTATCTATCTCTGAGGTTATTAATGGATCAGCCTCCCCCTTTTCTCCATCAACAGTGGTGTCCCTCAATGTTCTGTCCTGTTCCCATACAACTTTTCTCCCATCAATGATTTCCTCTTCCACAAATAACAAATGCACTCATATGCTGACAACTCAACCCAATATTCATCCACATACTTCAATTCTGCTTCTTCTTCCCTCACTCAATCTGCATCTCATCTCAACACAGCTTCCTCAATAAGCTCAAACTTGGAGAGGATGTCTCAGTGGGGAAGACAAAAATATAGTGAAGTTTAATGCCTCCAACACCCAGTTTCTACCCCTCTATCAAAAATTCCTCAGAACTCTTATCTCTCCACTGACGTTTCTGTAATTCAACCTCTTGTCTTGATGAACATACTTAGTATTACTATAACATCCACTCATTACACCCCCACATTACAGAAACAGCAAGGTCTGCCTCTAAAAAAATAGGAGTCCTGTTTAGATGTTGAAATTTCTTTTCTTGTGAACAGTTGCTTCATTTATACAAAGAATTGATTCATCCTTGTGTGGAGTGCTGCTCTCACATCTGGTCTAGCTCTGCACCCTTACTTGACAGAGTTGAGTTAAAAGCAGTCCAACTTATAAGCTCTCCCAAGTTAACTTCAAAACTTAACCCGCTTGTCCTATGTCATAGTTCTGGTTCACTTTTCCTCTTCTATTGGTACACTTTTCCTCTTCTATAAGTTTAACTTTAGTTTTAACTCTTGAAAGCTGGCTGCTTGTGTGCCCCCACCACTAGCTAGACCACACAATACTTGGCAAGCTGCTGCATCACATGCTTAATGTGCGGCTGTTAGCAACTCAAAAGTGGGCCGTTTTGATACCTGTTTCTTTTCCTACACCTTGAAGCTTTGGAACTCTCTACCTTCTCATATCTTTCCCAATAACTATTACCTTGCATGTTTTAAAAGACAGGTTTTTCACTTCCTCCAAAATTCGTAAATACTTTCCCTTGTCTCTTCTTTTTCCTTTTCATAATCCTCTCTATATTTTGATTGAGGCCTGGCCTTGATGTGGACTTTAGCCTGTCACTGGAGCCTCCAATGAACTGTCTTAGATATCTGGGAGTGTGCTTAGCAGCAAATGGAACCATGGAAGTGGAGGTGAATCACAGGGTGGGGGATGGAGCAGAGGTTCCAGCAGTGATGAAGAATGTGTGAAAGGAGAGAAGGTTAACTAGCAGAGCAAATATGGGTGTTTGAAGGAATAGTAGTTCTGACAATATATGTTTACAAGGCATGGGCTATAGATAGGGTTGTACAAAGGAGGGTGGATGTGTGGAAAATGAAATATTTGAGGATAATATGTGGTGTGAGTTGGTTTGATAACGTAAGTAACGAAAAAGTAACAGATATGAGTGGAAATAAAAAGAGTGTGGATGAGAGAGCAAAAGAGGATGTGTTGAAATGGTTCAGACACATAGAGGGAATGAGTGAGGAAAGATACAAAGAGGTTATATGTGTCAAAGGTGGAAGGAACAAGGAGAAGCGGGAAACCAAATTGGAGGTGGAAGGATGGAGTGAAAAAGATTTTGAATGATCGGGACCTGAACATACAAGAGGGTGAAAGGCATGCAAGGAACAGTGAATTGAAACAATGTGGTATACCGAGGTTGACATGTTGTCAATGAAATGAAGCATCTGGGGTAAACCATTGAAAGGTCTGTGAGGCCTGGATGTGGAAAGGGAGCTATGGTTTTGTTGCATTACATATGACAGCTAGAGACTGAGTGTGAATGAATGTGGCCCTTTTGTCTTTTCCTTGCACTACCTCACTGGAGAGGGGGGGGGGGGTTAATGCTGTTTCCTGTGTGGCAGGGCAGCAACAGAAAGGGATGAAGGCAGCAAATATGAATATGTACATTTGTATATATGAATATTCTGTGTATGTATATGTATGTATATGCTGTAATGTATATGTGTAAGTGCATGTATGGGCATTTATATATATATATATATATATATATATATATATATATATATATACAGAGGTATAAGTTTGTTGAGTATTCCTGGTAAATCATATGGGAGGGTATTGATTGAGAGGGTGCAGGCATGTACAGAGCATCAGATTAGGGAAGAGCAGTGTGGTTTCAGAAGTGGTAGAGGATGTGTGGATCAGGTGTTTGCTTTGAAGAATGTATGTGAGAAATACTTAGAAAAGTACATGGATCTGTATGTAGCATTTATGGACCTGGAGAAGGCATATGATAGAGTTGATAGAGATGCTCTGTGGAAGGTATTAAGAATATATGGTGTGGGAGGCAAGTTGTTAGAAGCAGTGAAAAGTTTTTATCGAGGATGTAAGGCATGTGTACGTGTAGGAAGAGAGGAAAGTGATTGGTTCTCAGTGAATGTAGGTTTGCGGCAGGGGTGTGTGATGTCTCCATGGTTGTTTAATTTGTTTATGGATGGGGTTGTTAGGGAGGTGAATGCAAGAGTTTTGGAAAGAGGGGCAAGTATGAAGTCTGTTGTGGATGAGAGAGCTTGGGAAGTGAGTCAGTTGTTGTTCGCTGATGATACAGCGCTGGTGGCTGATTCATGTGAGAAACTGCAGAAGCTGGTGACTGAGTTTGGTACAGTGTGTGAAAGAAGAAAGTTAAGAGTAAATGTGAATAAGAGCAAGGTTATTAGGTACAGTAGGGTTGAGGGTCAAGTCAATTGGGAGGTAAGTTTGAATGGAGAAAAACTGGAGGAAGTAAAGTGTTTTAGATATCTGGGAGTGGATCTGGCAGCGGATGGAACCATGGAAGTGGAAGTGAATCATAGGGTGGGGGAGGGGGCGAAAATCATGGGAGCCTTGAAGAATGTGTGGAAGTCGAGAACATTATCTCGGAAAGCAAAAATGGGTATGTTTGAAGGAATAGTGGTTCCAACAATATTGTATAGTTGCGAGGCGTGGGCTATGGATAGAGTTGTGTGCAGGAGGGTGGATGTGCTGGAAATGAGATGTTTGAGGACAATGTGTGGTGTGAGGTGGTTTGATCGAGTAAGTAATGTAAGGGTAAGAGAGATGTGTGGAAATAAAAAGAGCGTGGTTGAGAGAGCAGAAGAGGGTGTTTTGAAATGGTTTGGGCACATGGAGAGAATGAGTGAGGAAAGATTGACCAAGAGGATATATGTCAGAGGTGGAGGGAACGAGGAGAAGTGGGTGACCAAATTGGAGGTGGAAAGTTGGAGTGAAAAAGATTTTGAGTGATCGGGGCCTGAACATGCAGGAGGGTGAAAGGCAGGCAAGGAATAGAGTGAATTGGATCGATGTGGTATACCAGGGTTGACGTGCTGTCAGTGGATTTAACCAGGGCATGTGAAGCGTCTGGGGTAAACCATGGAAAGTTGTGTGGGGCCTGGATGTGGAAAGGGAGCTGTGGTTTTGGGCATTATTGCATAACAGCTAGAGACTGAGTGTGAACGAATGGGGCCTTTGTTGTCTTTTCCTAGCGCTACCTCGCACACATGAGGGGGGAGGGGGATGGTATTCCATGTGTGGCGAGGTGGCGATGGGAATGAATAAAGGCAGACAGTGTAAATTGTGTGCATGGGTATATATGTATGTGTCTGTGTGTGTATATATACGTGTACATTGAGATGTATAGGTATTTATATTTGCGTGTGTGGACGTGTATGTATATACATGTGCATGTGGGTGGGTTGGGCCATTTCTTTCGTCTATTTCTTTGCGCTACCTCGCAAACGCTGGAGACAGTGACAAAGCAAGATAAATAAATAAAAAAATATACATAAATATATATATATATATATAATATATATATATATATATATATATATATATATATATATATATATATATATATATATATATATATATATCTTTCTTTCTTTCAAACTATTCACCATTTCCCGCATTAGCGAGGTAGCGTTTAGAACAGAGGACTGGGCCTTTGAGGGAATATCCTTACCTGGCCCCCTTCTCTGTTCCTTCTTTTGAAAAACTAAAAAAAAAATAATGAGAGGGGAGGATTTCCAGCCCCCCGCTCCCTCCCCTTTTAGTTGCCTTCTACAACACGCAGGGAATACGTGGGAAGTATTCTTTCTCCCCTATCCCCAGGGATAGGGAGACAGCGACAAAGCAAATAAATAAAAAAAAAAGAGCATCAGATTGGGGAAGAGCAGTGTGGTTTCAGAAGTGGTAGAGGATGTGTGCATCAGGTGTTTGCTTTGAAGAATGTATGTGAGAAATACTTTGAAAAGCAAATGGATTTGTATGTAGCATTTATGGGTCTGGAGAAGGCATATGATAGAGTTGATAGAGATGCTCTGTGGAAGGTACTAAGAATATATGGTGTGGGAGGCAAGTTGTCAGAAGCAGTGAAAAGTTTTTATCGAGGATGTAAGGCATGTGTACGAGTAGGAAGAGAGGAAAGTGATTGGTTCTCAGTGAATGTAGGTTTGCGGCAGGGGTGTGTGATGTCTCCATGGTTGTTTGATTTGTTTATGGATGGGGTTGTTAGGGAGGTGAATGCAAGAGTTTTGGAAAGAGGGGCAAGTATGCAGTCTGTTGGGGATGAGAGAGCTTGGGAAGTGAGTCAGTTGTTGTTCGCTGATGATACAGCGCTGGTGGCTGATTCATGTGAGAAACTGCAGAAGCTGGTGACTGAGTTTGGTAAAGTGTGTGAAAGAAGAAAGTTAAGAGTAAATGTGAATAAGAGCAAGGTTATTAGGTACAGTAGGGTTGAGGGTCAAGTCAATTGGGAGGTAAGTTTGAATGGAGAAAAACTGGAGGAAGTAAAGTGTTTTAGATATCTGGGAGTGGATCTGGCAGCAGATGGAACCATGGAAGCGGAAGTGAATCATAGGGTGGGGGAGGGGGCGAAATTCATGGGAGCCTTGAAGAATGTGTGGAAGTCGAGAACATTATCTCGGAAAGCAAAAATGGCTATGTTTGAAGGAATAGTGGTTCCAACAATGTTGAATGGTTGCGAGGCGTGGGCTATGGATAGAGTTGTGCACAGGATGGTGGATGTGCTAGAAATGAGATGTTTGAGGACAATGTGTGGTGTGAGGTGGTTTGATCGAGTAAGTTATGTAAGGGTAAGAGAGATGTGTGGAAATAAAAAGAGCTTGGTTGAAAGAGCAGAAAAGGGTGTTTTGAAATGGTTTGGGCACATGGAGAGAATGAGTGAGGAAAGATTGACCAGGAGGATATATGTGTCGGAGGTGGAGGGAACGAGGAGAAGTGGGTGACCAAATTGGAGGTGGAATGATGGAGTGAAAAAGATTTTGAGTGATCGGGGCCTGAACATGCAGGAGGGTGAAAGGCAGGCAAGGAATAGAGTGAACTGGATCGATGTGGTATACCAGGGTCGACGTGCTGTCAATGGATTGAACCAGGGCATGTGAAGCGTCTGGTGTAAACCATGGAAAGTTCTGTGGGGCCTGGATGTGGAAATCTGATGCTCTGTACATGCCTTCGCCCTCTCAATCAATACCTTCCCATATAATTTCCCAGGAATACTCAACAAAGTTATACCTCTGTAATTTGAGCACTCACCTTTATCACCTTTGCCTTTGTACAATGACACTATGCAAGCATTTTGCCAATCCTTAGACACCTCACCATAAGACATACATACATTAAATAACCTTACCAACCAGTCAGTATCCCTGGGGATAGGGGAGAAAGGATACTTCCCACGTATTCCCTGCATGTCATTGAAGGCGACTAAAAGGGGAGGGAGTGGAGGCCTGGAAATCCTCCCCTCTCTTTTTTTTTTTCAAAAGAAGGAACAGAGAAGGGAGCCAGGTGAGGATATTCCCTCAAAGGCCCAGTCCTCTGTTCTTAACGCTATCTTGCTAATGCAGGAAATAGCAAATAGTTTGAAAAAGAAAGACTAACCAGTCAACAATACAGTCACCCCCTTTTTTCATAAATTCCACTGCAATACCATCCAAACCCACTGCCTTGCTGGCTTTCATCTTCCGCAAAGCTTGTACTACCTCTTCTCTGTTTACTTTATCATTCTCCATAACCCTCTCACTTTGCAGGTGAGGATATTCCCTCAAATGCCCAGTCCTCTGTTCTTAACGCTACCTTCGCTATAGCGGGAAATGGCAAATATTTTGAAAAAGAAAGACCAACCAGTCAACAATACAGTCACCCCCTTTTCTCATAAATTCCACTGCAATACCATCCAAACCTGCTGCCTTGCCAGCTTTCATCTTCTGCAAAGCTTTTACTACCTCTTCTCTGCTTACTAAATCATTCTCCCTAACCTTCTCACCTTGCACACCAACTCGACCAAAACAACCTATATCTGCCATTCTATCACACATTCAACAAACCTTCGAAATACTCACTCCATTTCCTTCTCATCACCACTACTTGTTATCACCTCCCCATTAGCCCCCTTCAATGATGTTCCTATATGTTCCCTTGTCTTATGCACTTTATTTACCTCCTTCCAAAACATCTTTTTATTCTCCCTTAAATTTAATGATATTCTGTCACCCCAAGTCTCGTTTGCCCTCTTTTTCACCTCTTGCACCTTTCTCTTGACCTCCTGCCTCTTTCTTTTATAAATCTCCAAATCATTTGCATTATTTCCCTGCAAAAATCGTCCAAATGCCTCTCTTTTCTCTTTCACTAATAATCTTACTTCTTCATCCCACCACTCACTACCCTTTCTAATCTGCCCACCTCCCATGCTTCTCATGCCACAAGCATCTTTTGCGCAAGCCATCACTGCTTCCCTAAATACATCCCATTCCTCCCCCACTCCCCTTACATCCTTTATTCTCACCTTTTTCCATTCTGTACTAAGTCTCTCCTGGTACTTCCTCACACAAGTCTCCTTCCCAAGCTCACTTACTCTCACCACTCTCTTCACCTTAACATTCTCTCTTCTTTTCTGAAAACCTCTACAAATCTTCACCTTCACCTTCACAAGATAATGATCAGACATCCTTCACCTTCACAAGATAATGATCAGACATCCCTCCAGTTGCATCTCTCAGCACATTAACATCCAAAAGTCTCTCTTTCGTGCGCCTATCAACACGTAATCCAATAACGCTCTCTGGTCATCTCTCCTACTTACATATATATATATATATATATATATATATATATATATATATATATATATATATATATATATATATATATATATATCTAAGTATTTCTCACATACATTCTTCAAAGCAAACACCTGATCCACACATCCTCTACCACTTCTGAAACCGCACTGCTCTTCCCCAATCTGATGCTCTGTACATGCCTTCACCCTCTCAATCAATACCCTCCCATATAATTTACCAGGAATACTCAACAAACTTATACCTCTGTAATTTGAGCACTCACTCTTATCCCCTTTGCCTTTGTACAATGGCACTATGCACGCATTCCGCCAATCCTCAGGCACCTCACCATGAGTCATACATACATTAAATAACCTTACCAACCAGTCAACAATACAGTCACCCCCTTTTTTAATAAATTCCACTGCAATACCATCCAAATGGATTTGTATGTAGCATTTATGGATCTGGAGAAGGCATATGATAGAGTTAATAGAGATGCTCTGTGGAAGGTACTAAGAATATATGGTGTGGGAGGCAAGTTGTTAGAAGCAGTGAAAAGTTTTTATCGAGGATGTAAGGCATGTGTACGTGTAGGAAGAGAGGAAAGTGATTGGTTCTCAGTGAATGTAGGTTTGTGGCAGGGGTGTGTGATGTCTCCATGGTTGTTTGATTTGTTTATGGATGGGGTTCTTAGGGAGGTGAATGCAAGAGTTTTGGAAAGAGGGGCAAGTATGCAGTCTGTTGGGGATGAGAGAGCTTGGGAAGTGAGTCAGTTGTTGTCCGCTGATGATACAGCGCTGGTGGCTGATTCATGTGAGAAACTGCAGAAGCTGGTGACTGAGTTTGGTAAAGTGTGTGAAAGAAGAAAGTTAAGAGTAAATGTGAATAAGAGCAAGGTTATTAGGTACAGTAGGGTTGAGGGTCAAGTCAATTGGGAAGTAAGTTTGAATGGAGAAAAACTGGAGGAAGTAAAGTGTTTTAGATATCTGGGAGTGGATCTGGCAGCGGATGGAACCATGGAAGCGGAAGTGAATCATAGGGTGGAGGAGGGGGCGAAAATTCTGGGAGCCTTGAAGAATGTTTGGAAGTTGAGAACATTATCTCGGAAAGCAAAAATGGCTATGTTTGAAGGAATAGTGGTTCCAACAATGTTGTATGGTTGCGAGGCGTGGGCTATGGATAGAGTTGTGCGCAGGAGGGTGGATGTGCTGGAAATGAGATGTTTGAGGACAATATGTGGTGTGAGGTGGTTTGATCGAGTAAGTAATGTAAGGGTAAGAGATGTGTGTGGGAATAAAAAGTGTGGTTGAGAGAGCAGAAGAGGGTGTTTTGAAATGGTTTGGCCACATGGAGAGAATGAGTGAGGAAAGATTGACCAAGAGGATATATGTGTCAGAGGTGGAGGGAACGAGGAGAAGTGGGAGACCAAATTGGAGGTGGAAAGATGGAGTGAAAAAGATTTTGAGTGATCGGGGCCTGAACATGCAGGAGGGTGAAAAGAGTGAATTGGAATGATGTGGTATACCGGGGTCGACGTGCTGTCAATGGATTGAACCAGGGCATGTGAAGCGTCTGGGGTAAACCATGGAAAGTTGTGTGGGGCCTGGATGTGGAAAGGGAGCTGTGGTTTCGGTGCATTATTACATGACAGCTAGAGACTGAGTGTGAACAAATGGGGCCTTTGGTGTCTTTTCCTAGCGCTACCTCGCACACATGAGGGGGGAGGGGGTTGCTATTCCATGTGTGGCGGGGTGGCGATGGGAATAAATAAAGGCAGACAGTACGAATTATGTACATGTGTATATACGTATATGTCTGTGTGTGTATATATATATATGTGTACATTGAGATGTATGGGTATGTATATTTGCCTGTGTGGACGTGTATGTACATACATGTGTATGTGGGCGGGTTGGGCCATTCTTTCGTCTGCTTCCTTGCGGTACCTCGCTAACGCGGGAGACAGCGACAAAGCAAAATAAATAAATAAATAATAAAGCAAAATAAATAAATTAAATATAACAATTAGAGGTACTAATCATACATAAAATATTTCAGTACCATTGCTCATTTTGAATTCCATCCAACCCCTAATTCATGCTAAATTTTTTTGTTGACTGTAAAACCCTGCACTAAATCTAAGACATAACATTTTCAGTAAAAGTTTTAGAGAAGATAAAGGTGTGTTATGAATTCACATACCTTAGGGCTGTAAAGCCTCCAAAAAGAGCTCCAGTTGCCATACCAACAGAAAAACCCATCATGAAGCCTAGCTTGACTCTGTCCCAACAACTGGGTCCCTGGCCCTGCTGGTAGTAGTTTCCTGCTGGTACTGCAGGCATGATTTACAATGTCTTGTGTCCTAGAAAGCAAGAAACTTCTCAATCTATTATCAAAATACTTATCACATATCTTTCTATTATTCAAGAGCTGAACATCCACCTCAAAATTTGTTGAATATTTCTTCCAGTCCCCAAATCTACATTTCTAAATTAGTACAGGTACACCACAGAATTTCCGGCAACTGATGGTTCAGCACCTCCTTAAATCTGGACAAAATTATGTGAGGGAAATTACCACAGCCACCAGACTAGTTTAATGGGCAGCCACAGATGGCGTTGTGTGTAGGGCAGCGCTTATTTACATTCTTTACACTGCACTTGTTGGTGGTGATACTGCAATTCTTTGAGATTCTTAGTATATTTTGCTTAAATTTACCCCAAGCTACGGCTTCTTTCTAAGTCATATGAGAATTTCAGTCGTGATGTCAAACATAAACACCAGTCCATGGTGATCCAAGATAAAGTGGAACTGTTGAAAAAATGGACTGTGGTGTTTCGGTGCGTAAGCTGTGTGACATCTACAGTATTGGTTCATCAACTGTTTATGATGTCAAGAAGTAAAGGGAGAAAATACTGATATTCTATGCAGACAGCCATTCCAAGAAGCAAAGGACAATTAGAAAAACTGTGAAAGATGGTAAGAGTACTAAGCACAATCGACTGATAATGGAATGGTTTCGATAGCCTTGGAGAGATGGAGTGGAGTTGTCAGATGGCATGATAATGGACCAGGTTAAGATGTTCCATAAAGAACTTAAATTAGAACAAGAGTATAACTATACTGAAGGATGGCTTCAAAGGTTCAAGAAGTGTCATGGAATTTTCATGAATAAAGTGTGTGGAGAAAAGCAGTCAGCAAACCACGAAGGAACTTCCGAGTATGTGAATGAATTTGTGAAACTCGTAGCTGACGAGCACCTCAGTCCTGAGCAGGTGTATAAGTATCTGTATTTCATTCATTTATTCAATCTACATTTAATATTTGTTTAATTTCAATTTCTTGCAGTCCATGGTATACTTTAGATATGGGAGATGTATAATTATTGGCTTAGAGGTGTGTTGATGAATTATTATTATGTGACCACAGTTGGTTTGGCAAAATGGTTAATCCAGCAAGGCTTTGGAACCAAGAGTGCCAGAAAATTGGTGGTGTACCTGTCATTCAAAAGCACAGGGAAAATCTAAAATCAGTGGAGGTCACAACACTCATGTTCTTAAACTTGTAAACACAATAAAGTGCATGAAACCCCTCATCACCTCTGAGCCTGTCTCCAACTGTTTTTATCAGTATACTACCATCTTCTATCTCACATAAATTTCCTGTATATACACGAGTATATTATCATTATCATTAATTTTTTCATGCTTGATCACCGTTTCCCATGCCAGAGAGGTAGCACCAGGAACAACGAAGTAAGGCAAAATCCACTCGCATCAATTGTCTTGCTGTCATGTGTAATGCACTGAAACCATAGCTCCCTATCCACCGACAGGCCCCATAGACTTTTCAGTGTTTTACCCCAGACACTCAAAATGCCCTAGTTCATAAGAGAGCATAATGACCCCAGTATACCACATAATCATTATCATTATTATTATTATTATTATTATTATTATTATTATTATTATTATTTTTAATTATTATTATCATTATTATTATCTTATGATTTTTTATTATTATTTATCATAAATGAATTATTTACAGCCTTAGTCACATAAATGATGCATTATTTATGTACTGTCCTCTAGATAGCAAGTAGCTTAAATGGAACTTTAATTTATGATTTCTCCTTTTGTACAGATTCCTCCATTTGAACATTCATTTTACAAGCAACATAGTCAAAAGATGACATTTTTATTGTCCTTGCAAGTACAGACAGTTTTTTATAAGTAGTTCTATCCCTAGGGATAGGGGGAGAATGAGTACTTCCCACGTATTCCCTGCATGTCGTACAAGGCGACAAAAGGGGAGGAAGCTGGGGGCTGGAAGTCCTCCCCTCTTTTTTTTTTTTTTTCTCCAAAAGAAGGGACAGAGAAGGGGGCCAGGTGAGGATATTCCCTCACAGGCCCAGTCCTCTGTTCTTAACGCTACCTCGCTAATGTAGGAAATGGCAAATAGTTTGAAAGAAAAAAAAAGATTATTATCATCATTATTATCATTATCATTATCATTGTTATCATTATTTTGAGGGGGTGGAAAACCAGGTACATGTGGCATAGCTTAAGGTGTAAATGAATTGTCTGTATGTTTGGAAAACAAAAAAACAACAGTTTGAAGTTCTTTTGACAAAAGTGGAATTTCCTCATCATGCACCAGGTTAAGTTCCTAATTAAATATTCTTACAAATGGCATAAAGTGATAAGCAAACTTGAGTTACTTTTATCACTAATGAATTCTTACATGCTCGATTTTCTCCAAGTTATGAGACAGGTTATATTATGAGTTTGAAGTTTTTTACAAGTGGCAACACTAACAGAAAATAGAAAAAAGCATCTTAGGTCATTTATCATTAAATTTTTAGATGCTGAGTACAATATCTTATCTATAGTTTTCAAGCTATGACCAAGCTTATGCTGAACAATGAAGTGCAACTCCTGATGGGTACACTGGCAAACAAAGCAATCCCTATGTGTCTGCCAAGCAATGCAGGTGTCACAATAAAGTGTATGCTCATCCCTGATCTCAACAGACATTCACTTCACCACAATCATTTCCAGACTGCAGGAGGTATTTTGGTGTAACATGGTATTTTGGTCATGTACTTTTAATTTCCAAAAATCCTTCAAGTTTAAAAAAAAATCTACAGCCTCAAAGCCCTGCGCTATTTCACTGAATATTCTTTTCAGAGCAATTTAACAATGAGGTTCCCAACAACTGGTGAGGACAATACAAATAAAATGCTGGTATTAACAAAATAAGTGCATTTCCAGGATCTTCCCAAATCTAAACTCAAGCTAAATTAGACTCTTACCAACATTTTCCAAAGCTAAGCAGGGTTCTTGGTACAAGAGAAGGCACAGAATAAATCACCTTGGAATACTAGTGATTTTGTTTAGTAATGGCTGTATACTGTACTTTTTTAGATTCTGACCAAATGAATCATGAATTTGAGAATTTTCTTTTACCTTAAAATAACAAATGAGTGATACTGGTTACATTTAGATCAGGGAAAACGAGGCTAATTCACATAAAAGCAGGTGATGTACTTGCTGAAATCAACAGAACCCAAGAAAACCTGACCTAACCTCCCTTGCCCAAACCAAGATTTATAACAGATATGTACTATACCAGCATTTATTTGTGAGCTGCTAAGGACTGCATACATAGCTACTTTTAAGGAGGTTTGCCTGTAGTGCCATCTGCTGTCCAAAGCACTGAACATATCTGCACAGCTGGCATGAAGTAAAAACCATAGTATCACATACATTTCAACACTGATATTAAAATCAAGATAAATATCCTCAGTAGCTATAAGAATATTAAGAATGGTTTTCATCGATTCTATCATTTTCTGAAAAAAAATCAAATACTTTTACATTAATAAAACACATATTCTTCTTTACAGCCCTTCCCATTATTACTCTAATCACAGGATTAAAAATAATGCTCTGAATCACACTCATCCAGTCTCATTATATTCTATGTACTCTATTATAATTTTTATTCCCTATACATTCAAGATTTTTGTACCCTTAAGAGATGAACATAAAAGTAAACTCAGCCATGTCATACACATGGATGGACTATTGTTCCACTGTTATCTTTGTAGTGGTGCTGTGGTCAGTGTCGCTTACCACGTTTCATGCATTGGCCAACTAGGTTCAAATCCTCAACAACCAAGTGGTCCATCCTCGCCTCAGGGCTGGTCAATAAATGGGTACCTAGCTTAGGTAAGGATGTTTTTTGTGTATATACAAATAAATAAAAAAAAAGTGCATATACAAACTTATGGGACAGGGCAGTGCAAGTGTAAAAGTCTCCCCAAAAAACATAAACAGTAAACTCTGATGCTTTAATTTATGTTTTCATATCTATTTTCTCTACATAATGATGGAATGATTTTCACTTTGCTTTAATTCCTTTATAAACAAATAAATTCAAACATATAGCCTACTTTATCTGCAACTTTGATATTAACATTTATATAGATAGTGTACATATATCAGCAGAAACTAGCAAATGTGGCAACATCAGCACAATCTGTGCACTTTTCTCACCCATCTTGTCTTCTTGTGGAAGCATTCAGGATTCATATACACTCCTCTCTCTAGCTCTACAAATAATAAAGCCTTGAAATGCTGGCTCAGCTTCATGATGACTGGATTCTTTCTCACTTTTCAAGTTATATTAGGTTCTCCCACACATTTCTTCAAGCTAAGTAGGGTTCTTCCCAACATTTCCCAAGCTACATTCAGTGTGCTCCAATTAATACCCCTGCTAAGTTACGTACTTCCTCAAGTTTTCACATGCTATATTTCATTTTTCACACATTTACCCAAGCCTGGTCTGGCTGTGCCACAGTTCCCCATGTTAGGTCAGGCTTTTCCATGCGTTTGCCCATGTTAGGCTATGTTCTCCCCACATTTTTCAAGCTTGGTTGCAGTACATACTTTCACACATATCCCCATGGTTCTCCACAATTTTTTCAAGGATAAGTTACTTCCATTTCCAAAACTTCTACCCTCATCCACACATCCTCATCTAATAGCCCATGTCTCACATCCATATAATATCATTGGAATACTGTTTATATTGATGGGAGACATGGGTTATAGATGAGGATGTGCAGATGAGGGAGGAAGAGTTGGAAATGAAGTGAAGTGGTTTGATCTAGTAAGTAATAAAAGGGTAAAACAGTGTTGTGGTAATAAACAGTGTGTGGTTCAGTGAGCTAAGAATGGTAATGGTATGCTGAAATATGGCAAAAATAAGTGAGAAGTTAACAAGAATATGTGGCAGTAGTTGAGGGAACAAGGATAAGAGGGTATACTAAATTGTAGATGAAAGGAAGAAGTGAAAAAGATTTTGAATGACTAAGGCCTGAACTTGCAGGAAGCTGGAAGACATGCATGGGATAGAGTTTATTGGAACAATGTGGTATACAGAGGTCGATGTGCTGTCAACAGACTCACTTAGGGTATGTAAGGCAGCCAGGAGAGAAAGGTCTGTGGATGTGGATAGGAAGCTCTGGGTTCAAAGCCTTGCACATGACAACAAGATAATGGATGTGAGTAGATGCAGCCTTCCTTTGTCTGTTCCTGGCTCTAACGCAGGAAACAGCAACCAAGTACAATAAAAAGTTCTTTCACACATTTTTCAATATCAAGTTTATTTCTTCCCCATATTTTCACATGAGTGAGAGGTTTAGTGAGAATTTTCAAGCTCATTTGGATCATAAAGTATATGTTTTATCAATAAATAAAAGAATAATTTTTTTCTTTTTATTTTGCTTTGTTGCTGTCTCCCGCGTTTGCGAGGTAGCGCAAGGAAACAGTCGAAAGAAATGGCCTAACCCACCCCCATACACATGTATATACATACACGTCCACACACGCAAATATACATACCTATACATCTCAATGTACACGTATATATACACACACAGACATATACATACATACATATGTACATAATTCATACTGTCTGCCTTCATTCATTCCCATCGCCATCTCACCACACATGGAATAACATCCCCCTCCCCCCTCATGTGTGTGAGGTAGCGCTAGGAAAAGACAACAAAGGCCCCATTCGTTCACACTCTGTCTCTAGCTGTCATGTAATAATGCACCGAAACCACAGCTCCCTTTCCACATCCAGGCCCCACACAACTTTCCATGGTTTACCCCAGACGCTCCATATGCCCTGATTCAATACATTGACAGAACATCGACCCCGGTATACCACATCGATCCAATTCACTCTATTTCTTGCCCGCCTTTCACCCTCCTGCATGTTCAGGCCCCGATCACACAAAATCTTTTTCACTCCATCTTTCCACCTCCAATTTGATCTCTCACTTCTCCTCGTTCCCTCCACCTCCGACACATATATTCTCTTGGTCAATCTTTCCTCACTCATTCTCTCCATGTGCCCAAACCTTTTCAAAACACCCTCTTCTGCTCTCTCAACCATGCTCTTTTCATTTCCACACATCTCTCTTACCCTTATATTACTTACTCGATCAAACCACCTCACACCACATACTGTCCTTAAACATCTCATTTCCAGCACATCCACCCTCCTGCGCACAACTCTATCCATAGCCCACGCCTCGCAACCATACAACATTGTTGGAACCACAATTCCTTCAAACATACCCATTTTTGCTTTCCGAGATAATGTTCTCGACTTCCACACATTCTTCAAGGCTCCCATGATTTTCGCTCCCTCCCCCACCCTATGATTCACTTCCACTTCCATGGTTCCATCCGCTGCCAGATCCACTCCCAGATATCTAAAACACTTTACTTCCTCCAGTTTTTCTCCATTCAAACTTACCTCCCAGTTGACTTGACCCTCAACCCTACTGTACCTAATAACCTTGCTCTTATTCACATTTACACTTAACTTTCTTCTTTCACACACTTTACCAAACTCAGTCACCAGCTTCTGCAGTTTCTCACATGAATCAGCCACCAGTGCTGTATCATCAGCGAACAACAACTGACTCACTTCCCAAGCTCTCTCATCCCCAACAGACTGCATACTTGCCCCTCTTTCCAAAACTCTTGCATTCACCTCCCTAACAGCCCCATCCATAAACAAATGAAACAACCATGAAGACATCACACACCCCTGCCGCAAACCTACATTCACTGAGAAAAAATCACTTTCTTCTCTTCCTACATTTACACATATATATATATATCATTTTTCATTATACTTTGTCACTGTCTCCAATGTTAGCGAGGTAGTGCAAGGAAACAGACGAAAGAATGGCCCAACCCACCCACGTACACATGTATATACATACACATCCACACACACACATGTACATACCTATACATTTCAATGTATACATATATATGCATTTATTCATTTTTTTATTCATTTTTTTATTATCTATTTTGCTTTGTCGCTGTCTCCCACGTTTATGAGGTAGCTCAAGGAAACAGACGAAAGAAATGGCCCAACCCACCCACATACACATGTATATACATACACGTCCACACATATATACATACACAGACATATACATATATACACATGTACATAATTCATACTTGCTGCCTTTATTCATTCCCGTCGCCACTCCACCACACATGAAATGACACCCCCCTCCCCCACACGCATGTGAGGTAGCGCTAGGGAAAAGACAACAAACGCCACATTCGTTCATACTCAGTCTTTAGCTGTCATGTATAATGCACCAAAACCACAGCTCCCTTTCCACATCCAGGCCCTACAAAACTTTCCATGGTATACCCCAGACGCTTCACATGCCCTGGTTCAATTCATTGACAGCACATCGACCCCAGTATACCACATTGTTCCAATTCACTCTATTCCTAGCACGCCTTTCACCCTCCTGCATGCTCAGGCCCCAATCACTCAAAATCTTTTTCACTCCATCTTTCCACCTCCAATTTGGTCTCCCACTTCTCCTCGTTCCCTCCACCTCTGACACATATATCCTCTTGGTCAATCTTTCCTCACTCATTCTCTCCATGTGACCAAACCATTTCAAAACACCCTCTTCTGCTCTCTCAACCACACTCTTTTTATTACCACACATCTCTCTTACCCTTACATTACTTACTCGATCAAACCACCTCACACCACATATTGTCCTTAAACATCTTATTTCGAGCACATCCACCCTCCTCCGCACAACTCTATCCATAGCCCATGTCTCGCAACCATACAACTTTGTTGGAACCACTATTCCTTCAAACATACCCATTTTTGCTTTCCAAGATACTGTTCTTGACTTCCACACATTCTTCAAGGCTCCCAGAATTTTCGTCCCCTCCCCCACCCTATGATTCACTTCCACTTCCATGGTTCCATCCACTGCCAAATCCACTCCCAGATATCTAAAACACTTCACTTCCTCCAGTTTTTCTCCATTCAAACTTACCTCCCAATTGACTTGACCCTCAACCCTACTGTACCTAATAACCTTACTCTTATCACATTTACTCTCAACTTTCTTCTTTCACACACTTTACCAAACTCAGTCACCAGCTTCTGCAGTTTCTCACATGAATCAGCCATCAGCGCTGTATCATCAGCGAACAACAACTGACTCAATTCCCAAGCTCTCATCCACAACAGACTGCATACTTGCCCCTCTTTCCAAAACTCTTGCATTCACCTCCCTAACAACCCCAGCCATAAACAAATGAAACAACCATGGAGACATCACACACCCCTGCCGCAAGCCTACATTCACTGAGAACCAATCACTTTCCTCTCTTCGTATACGTACACATGCCTTACATCCTCGATAAAAACTTTTCGCTGCTTCTAACAACTTGCCTCCCACACCATATATATACCTTATATAAGGCTTTTTATATATATATATATATATATATATATATATATATATATATATATATATATATGTGTGTGTGTATATATATATATATATATATATATATATATATATATATATATATATATATATATATATATATATATATGTTATCCCTGGGGATAGGGGATTAAGAATACTTCCCACGTATTCCCTGCGTGTCGTAGAAGGCGACTAAAAGGGGAGGGAGCGGGGGGCTGGAAATCCTCCCCTCGTTTTTTTTTTTTAATTTTCCAAAAGAAGGAACAGAGGGGGCCATGTGAGGATATTCCAAAAAAGGCCCAGTCCTCTGTTCTTAACGCTACCTCGCTAACGCAGGAAATGGCGAATAGTTTGAAAAAAAAAAAAAAAAAAAATAAGAGTATATGATGTGGGAGGTAAATTGCTGAATGCGGAAAGGGAGCTGTATTGCGGTGCATTGCACATGACAGCTAGAGTCTGAGTGTGGACGACAGTGGCCTTTGTTGTTCTTTATTGGCGCTACTTTCCGCGCACACAGGGGAGGGGGGTGTCATTTCATGTGTGGCAAGGTGGTGGCATGAATGGATGAAGGCAGCATGTATGAATATGTGCATGTGTATATGTGTATGTGTACAGTGAAATGTATAGGCGTGTATTTGTGCATGTGTGGGCGTTTATTTATATACATGTGTATGTGGGTGGGTTGGGCCATTCTTTTGTCTGTTTCCTTGCGCTACCTCACTAACGCGGGAGACAGGGACAAAGTATAATAACTGACTTATATTTCTCTCGTGTCTCCCCTGATGATGTGATTATTACACGAAAGTGCACTAGGGAACCTGTGTTTCATTTTCCCCGTGGACTCATAGGAATATACTTGATCACGCACAAAATTTAATATATATATATGAAAAATGTGCCCTTACACCCTTTAATGAGCCTAATCATTCCTAAAATAATGTCATCTTTATCTAAAACTTTATTTTGGTTTGAGTAAATTTTACTACACATAACCATTAGCTTTGAATACCTAGTAATTTCGTTCCAAAATTAGTGCAGTTTTCAAAAAAACAATAACAGGTGCATAGTATGAATCTCAGCATCAAAACTGACCAATATCTGATGTGGTATTAAGAGTTATGTAGATCAATGAAAATGAAGAGCTATTCACTGTAAAATCAGGTAAACACTTATTAAAAATCAACGAAACCTATGAAAACATCACTTTGAGCTAAAAAGATATACAAACACAAAATTCATCTGCTGCTGGGAATCACGACTGCTACTTGTCTTAAATGCTATTTGATATCCGGCACCATGTATGTGGTATTCAATTATGGGTGGTGACATATATTTAGACAAGAACATTAAAAACTAAAATAAATCTTGACTTCTAAGGAGATATTGGGAGCTTTTCATGGGTTGACTTCATACAAGTGAAATACCTTTAATCAACTCCACATTTTTCCCTATACTACTATCGCCTATTCATATCTCATTAACCTCAATATACTTTACTCCCAAACTGTTACAGTACTCACTAAACACTACACTAACACAGCAGTAGAAAATCATCCATTGTTCAAAGCCAAAAGCGATGCGGAGCTAATATTTACTTCGGACCTTTAATATAAATCTATATAAATCTGTCCGTAAAACGCATGAGAGCCACTATAGCTTATATGGCCAAGGTCACAACCACCCAAGTACCTATACAGATTAGTTCAATGGGAGACCAAATGATTCCTTTCAACTTCCCGTTTAACTATCACAAACATGAAAAATGAATTCATGAATCTTATATGCGGCTGTCATCATTGTTCAAATATTGTTACAACTGTAATCACTTACACGATGGAGACCTAAGTGATCATCAGAATTAGCGTAATTCCAATATCTATCATAAGCAACATTACATAATCTCACATCTGCTATCAAAATGAACAATTTGTTTATCATTACAGATTTTACAAGAATACTGTTCTTCAAGAGGACCAATAAACAAAATCACTATCTATCTGCGTACATACCCTATGCAAGAACAAATCCAATGGCCGTTCGTTGTTTACACCACGAAAACGTGATGAAACTCACGCCTGAGATTAAACGTTCTGAGTCGTTGGTTCATGAAGCACTAAACCCACCGTTCATGGGTTCATGAAGCGCTTCACCATAATTAGTGATTCATAAGGTGTTCTCTGCTACTCGGATAAATATTTACATGGACTTCGGCTTTCAGGGTCACATGAAACGCTTCAGCTGAAAATTCACTTAATATATATACAGAATAACTTTAGACGTTTTCCCCATGACGAAAATACGTAACTAGTCACTTACGGTGAATAAGGTACCTAAAGAATGGAAACTGATAAAAGTTACCTTTTATATATATATATATATATATATATATATATATATATATATATATATATATATATATATATATATATATATATATATATCTTGATTGAGAGGGTGAAGGCATGTACAGAGCATCAGATTGGGGAAGAGCAGTGCGGTTTCAGAAGTGGTAGAGGATGTGTGGATCAGGTGTTTGCTTTGAAGAATGTATGTGAGAAATACTTAGAAAAGCAAATGGATTTGTATGTAGCATTTATGGATCTGGAGAAGGCATATGATAGAGTTGATAGAGATGCTCTGTGGAAGGTATTAAGAATATATGGTGTGGGAGGCAAGTTGTTAGAAGCAGTGAAAAGTTTTTATCGAGGATGTAAGGCATGTGTACGTGTAGGAAGAGAGGAAAGTGATTGGTTCTCAGTGAATGTAGGTTTGCGGCAGGGGTGTGTGATGTCTCCATGGTTGTTTAATTTGTTTATGGATGGGGTTGTTAGGGAGGTAAATGCAAGAGTCCTGGAAAGAGGGGCAAGTATGAAGTCTGTTGGGGATGAGAGAGCTTGGGAAGTGAGTCAGTTGTTGTTCGCTGATGATACAGCGCTGGTGGCTGATTCATGTGAGAAACTGCAGAAGCTGGTGACTGAGTTTGGTAAAGTGTGTGGAAGAAGAAAGTTAAGAGTAAATGTGAATAAGAGCAAGGTTATTAGGTACAGAACTGGGAATAAATATTTACATGGACTTCGGCTTTCAGGTCACATGAAACGCTTCAGCTGAAAATTCACTTTAATATAATACAGAATAACTTTAGACTTTTTCCCCCATGACGAAAATACGTAACTAGTCACTTACGGTGAATAAGGTACCTAAAGAAGGGAAAACCCTGATAAAAGTTACCTTTTATATATATAAAATATATATATATATAATTATATATATAAATATAAATATATATAAAATATAAATATATATAAAATATCTTGATTGAGAGGGTGAAGCATTACAGAGCATCAGATTGGGGAAGAGCAGTGCGGTTTCAGAATGGTAAGGATGTGTGGATCAGGTGTTTTGCTTTGAAGAATGTATGTGAGAAATACTTAGAAAAGCAAATGGATTTGTATGTAGCATTTATGGATCTGGAGAAGGCATATGATAGAGTTGATAGAGATGCTCTGTGGAAGGTATTAAGAATATATGGTGTGGGAGGCAAGTTGTTAGGGTGAGGGTCAAGTCAATTGGGAGGTGAGTTTGAATGGAGAAAAACTGGAGGAAGTGAAGTGTTTTAGATATCTGGGAGTGGATCTGTCAGCGGATGGAACCATGGAAGCGGAAGTGGATCATAGGGTGGGGGAGGGGGGGGGCGAAAATTTTGGGAGCCTTGAAAAATGTGTGGAAGTCGAGAACATTATCTCGGAAAGCAAAAATGGGTATGTTTGAAGGAATAGTGGTTCCAACAATGTTGTATGGTTGCGAGGCGTGGGCTATGGATAGAGATGTGCGCAGGAGGATGGATGTGCTGGAAATGAGATGTTTGAGGACAATGTGTGGTGTGAGGTGGTTTGATCGAGTAAGTAACGTAAGGGTAAGAGAGATGTGTGGAAATAAAAAGAGCGTGGTTGAGAGAGCAGAAGAGGGTGTTTTGAAGTGGTTTGGGCTCATGGAGAGAATGAGTGAGGAAAGATTGACCAAGAGGATATATGTGTCGGAGGTGGAGGGAACGAGGAGAAGGGGGAGACCAAATTGGAGGTGGAAAGATGGAGTGAAAGAGATTTTGTGTGATCGGGGCCTGAACATGCAGGAGGGTGAAAGGAGGGCAAGGAATTGAGTGAATTGGAGCGATGTGGTATACAGGGGTTGACGTGCTGTCGGTGGATTGAATCAGGGCATGTGAAGCGTCTGGGGTAAACCATGGAAAGCTGTGTAGGTATGTATATTTGCGTGTGTGGACGTGTGTATGTACATGTGTATGGGGGGGGGGGCATTTCTTTCGTCTGTTTCCCTGCGCTACCTCGCAAACGCGGGAGACAGCGACAAAGTATAAAAAAAAAAAAAAAAAAATATATATATATATATATATATATATATATATATATATATATATATATATATATATATATTCCTGAGTCCACGGGGACTTATAGGAATATCTTGATCACGCGCAGAATTGTGATCCTTTCAAAAAAAAAAAAAAATATATATATATATATATATATATATATATATATATATATATATATATATATATATATATATATATATATATATATATATATATATAAAGGCGATAAAGGTGAAATTCAAGTGATTAGTTATAACTTTGTTAGTGACTGAGAGTGAATGCATGTACAAGGGCATCAAATCTTTGGAGCAGCTGTGTGGTCTTAAAATGTGGAAGAGGATGTGTTATCAGGCGTTATCTCAAAAAAAAAGTTTGAGAAATATAGATAGAAACGGATGGATTAGTATGAAGCATTTATGGATCAGGGGAAAGCATACGATAGGGTTGACAGTAACGACTAGTGGAAGGTCTCAAGAAAGATACGGACGGTGTGAGAACTCCTAGCCTCACGTGAGCTTTTATTAAAGGTGTAAAGTATGTGTGCGAGTAAGAAGAGAGGAGAGTGAAATGTTCCAAGTGAAGGTTCGTCAGCAGCAGGGTTTTATGATGTCACCATGGTTGATTTGTTTGTCAGTGTGGTGGTGAGGGAAGTAAACGCACGCAAGTATCTTGGAAAGAGGGGCGAGTATGCAGTCTGTGGGGGATGAGAGGGATGATACAGCACTGGTGGCAAATTGGAGTAAGAAAATTCATAAGCTGGTGACTGTGTTTGGAAATGTGTAAAACGAGGAAGTCGAGAGTAAATTTGAATACAAGCATGGTTATTAGATTTAGCAGGGTTGAGGGGCAAGTGAGTTGGGCTGTGAGTTTGAATGAAGAAAACTTAGAAGTGAAGTGTTTAAATTAACTGAAAGTGGGTATGGCAGCTAATGTAACCACGGAAAAGGGGGTGACTCATAGGGTGGGTGAGAGGGCAAAAATTCAGGAGGCACTGAAGAATATGTGGAAAGGAAGATCGTTATCTGGGGGAGGGGATTGATATGTTTGAAGGTATGGTAGTCCCAACATTATATGGATGTGAGACATGAGCTGAAATAAGGCTGTGCGGAGAGGGCTGAATATGATAGGAATGGAATGTTTTGGGTAAGTAATGAAAGGGTAAGAGAGAGGTGTGGTTGAAAGAGCTGAAGAGAGGGAGTGGATATGTCTTGGACATATGGAGAGAACGAGTGAGGAAGGGTTGACAAAGAAATCTGTATGTCAGAGTGGAGAGAACAAGGAGCTGGGGAGACCAAATTGGAGGTGGAAAGTGAAAAATATTTTGTGATCGGGGCTTGAACATGCAGGAAGTTGAAAGGCCGGCACGGGATGAAGTATATTGGAACATTATTGTATACAAGGGTCGACGTGCTATCAATGGGCTAAACCAGGGAATGTGAGGATCCGTGAGGCCTGGTTGTGGATAGGGAGCCATGGATTCGGCGCTGTACGTATGACAGCGGTCAAAAATATATATATATATATATATATATATATATATATATATATATATATATATATATATATATATATATATATATATATTACGCGGGAGACAGCGACAAAGTATAAAATATATATATATATATATATATATATATATATATATATATATATATATATATATATATATATAAGACAAGGGAGCAAATGGGAACTTCAGTGAAGGGCGCAAATGGGGAGGTGATAACAAGTGGTGGTGATGTGAGGAGATGGAGTGAGTATTTTGAAGGTTTGTTGAATGTGTTTGATGATAGAGTGGCAGATATAGGGTGTTTTGGTCGAGGTGGTGTGCAAAGTGAGAGGGTTAGGGAAAATGATTTGGTAAACAGAGAAGAGGTAGTAAAAGCTTTGCGGAAGATGAAAGCCGGCAAGGCAGCAGGTTTGGATGGTATTGCAGTGGAATTTATTAAAAAAGGGGGTGACTGTATTGTTGACTGGTTGGTAAGGTTATTTGATGTATGTATGACTCATGGTGAGGTGCCTGAGGATTGGCGGAATGCGTGCATAGTGCCATTGTACAAAGGCAAAGGGGATAAGAGTGAGTGCTGAAATTACAGAGGTATAAGTTTGTTGAGTATTCCTGGTAAATTATATGGGAGGGTATTGATTGAGAGGGTGAAGGCATGTACAGAGCATCAGATTGGGGAAGAGCAGTGTGGTTTCAGAAGTGGTAGAGGATGTGTGGATCAGGTGTTTGCTTTGAAGAATGTATGTGAGAAATACTTAGAAAAGCAAATGGATTTGTTAGTAGCATTTATGGATCTGGAGAAGGCATATGATAGAGTTGATAGAGATGCTCTGTGGAAGGTATTAAGAATATATGGTGTGAGAGACAAGTTGTTAGAAGCAGTGAAAAGTTTTTATCGAGGATGTAAGGCATGTGTACGTGTAGGAAGAGAGGAAAGTGATTGGTTCTCAGTGAATGTAGGTTTGCGGCAGGGTGATTGGTTCTCAGTGAATGTAGGTTTGCGGCAGGGGTGTGTGATGTCTCCATGGTTGTTTAATTTGTTTATGGATAGGGTTGTTAGGGAGGTGAATGCAAGAGTTTTGGAAAGAGGGGCAAGTATGAAGTCTGTTGTGGATGAGAGAGCTTGGGAAGTGAGTCAGTTGTTGTTCGCTGATGATACAGCGCTGGTGGCTGATTCATGTGAGAAACTGCAGAAGCTGGTGACTGAGTTTGGTAAAGTGTGTGAAAGAAGAAAGTTAAGAGTAAATGTGAATAAGAGCAAGGTTATTAGGTACAGTAGGGTTGAGGGTCAAGTCAATTGGGGGGTAAGTTTGAATGGCGAAAAACTGGAGGAAGTAAAGTGTTTTAGATATCTGGGAGTGGATCTGGCAGTGGATGGAACCATGGAAGCGGAAGTGAATCATAGGGTGGGAGAGGGGGCGAAAATCCTGGGAGCCTTGAAGAATGTGTGGAAGTCGAGAATATTATCTCCGAAAGCAAAAGTGGGTATGTTTGAAGGAATAGTGGTTCCAACAATGTTGTATGGTTGCGAGGCGTGGGCTATGGATTGAGTTGCGCGCAGGAGGGTGTATGTGCTGGAAATGAGATTTTTGAGGACAATGTGTGGTGTGAGGTGGTTTGATCGAGTAAATAATGTAAGGGTAAGAGAGATGTGTGGAAATAAAAAGAGCGTGGTTGAGAGAGCAGAAGAGGGTGTTTTGAAATGGTTTGGCCACATGGAGAGAATGAGTGAGGAAAGATTGACCAAGAGGATATATGTGTCAGAGGTGGAGGGAACGAGGAGAAGTGGGAGACCAAATTGGAGCTGGAAAGATGGAGTGAAAAAGATTTTGTGTGATCGGGGCCTGAACATGCAGGAGGGTGAAAGGCGGGCAAGGAATAGATTGAAATGGATCGATGTGGTATACCGGGGTTGACGTGCTGTCAGTGGATTGAATCAGGGCATGTGAAGCGTCTGGGGTAAACCATGGAAAGTTGTGTGGGGCCTGGATGTGGAAAGGGAGCTGTGGTTTCGGGCATTATTGCGTGACAGCTGGAGACTGAGTGTGAACGAATGGGGCCTTTGTTGTCTTTTCCTAGTGCTACCTCGCATACATGAGGAGGGGAGGGGGATGGTATTCCATGAGTGGCGAGGTGGCGATGGGAATGAATAGGGGCAGGCAGTGTGAATTGTGTGCATGGGTATATATGTATGTGTCTGTGTGTGTATATATATGTGTACATTTAGATGTATAGGTATGTATATTTGCGTGTGTAGGCGTGTGTGTGTGTACATTGTGTATGGGGGTGGGTTGTGCCATTTCTTTCGTCTGTTTCCTTGCGCTACCTCGCAAACGCGGGAGACAGCGACAAAGCAAAATAAAAAAAAAATTATATATATATATATATATATATATATATATATATATATATATATATACTATTAGTCGCAATTACTGACAGATTAAGTAACCCATAGTTAATGATGGTGAACTGGAATTACGAATGAGGAGGTTCTCCTCACTCCTCATTTCTGTTGTCTCATTAGATTTTTCCCTTTCCACTTCTAATCTGGTAACTCTTGTGGACTGCCATTCATAATCTTAAGACTAGACAGCAGTAGAACTCTGATCAAAGTGTTAGAATTACAATTGTAGATATCTTACCGAAGATAATTCGCTGCTAATGACTTTTATCGCTGACGCGGTTGATCATTTTACGCAAATAAGTTAATAACGGCGCCTGACTACTAGTCATTCTAACAGAAATACGAAACGTGAATTTTAACTGGTTATATGGGATCACCAACTAAACGAACATTATTTTGTCTTAATGTGTGGAATAATTGTTTTCCTTTCATTTTATGGCTTAAATCACAACTATGTTTCGAAATTACAGATTTTTATCGCCAAAATGCGGTCTAAGTTTACTGTTAAGCTTATATACTTCAAGAATAGGAGTCCATTGTTTCACGATATGGAAGGTTTGATTTGGCTGTGATTTGAGGTCAAGTTGTGGTGTGGTCTTGAGCACTTTCAGAAGCGCCGAAAAAACGACTAAATACAGGAAATACCTGTAAGGGGAGTGGGGGAGGAATGGGATGTATTTAGGGAATCAGTGATGGATTGCGCAAAAGATGCTTATGGCATGAGAAGAGTGGGAGGTGGGTTGATTAGAAAGGGTAGTGAGTGGTGGGATGAAGTAAGAGTATTAGTGAAAGAGAAGAGAGAGGCATTTGGACGATTTTTGCAGGGAAAAAATGCAATTGAGTGGGAGATGTATAAAAGAAAGAGACAGGAGGTCAAGAGAAAGGTGCAAGAGGTGAAAAAAAGGGCAAATGAGAGTTGGGGTGAGAGAGTATCATTAAATTTTAGGGAGAATAAAAAGATGTTCTGGAAGGAGGTAAATAAAGTGCGTAAGACAAGGGAGCAAATGGGAACTTCAGTGAAGGGCGCAAATGGGGAGGTGATAACAAGTAGTGGTGATGTGAGAAGGAGATGGAGTGAGTATTTTGAAGGTTTGTTGAATGTGTTTGATGATAGAGTGGCAGATATAGGGTGTTTTGGTCGAGGTGGTGTGCAAAGTGAGAGGGTTAGGGAAAATGATTTGGTAAGCAGAGAAGAGGTAGTAAAAGCTTTGCGGAAGATGAAAGCCGGCAAGGCAGCAGGTTTGGATGGTATTGCAGTGGAATTTATTAAAAAAAGGGGGTGACTGTATTGTTGACTAGTTGGTAAGGTTATTTAATGTATGTATGACTCATGGTGAGGTGCCTGAGGATTGGCGAAATGCGTGCATAGTGCCATTGTACAAAGGCAAAGGGGATAAGAGTGAGTGCTGAAATTACAGAGGTATAAGTTTGTTGAGTATTCCTGGTAAATTATATGGGAGGGTATTGATTGAGAGGGTGAAGGCATGTACAGAGCATCAGATTGGGGAAGAGCAGTGTGGTTTCAGAAGTGGTAGAGGATGTGTGGATCAGGTGTTTGCTTTGAAGAATGTATGTGAGAAATACTTAGAAAAGCAAATGGATTTGTATGTAGCATTTATGGATCTGGAGAAGGCATATGATAGAGTTGATAGAGATGCTCTGTGGAAGGTATTAAGAATATATGGTGTGGGAGGCAAGTTGTTAGAAGCAGTGAAAAGTTTTTATCGAGGATGTAAGGCATGTGTACGTGTAGGAAGAGAGGAAAGTGATTGGTTCTCAGTGAATGTAGGTTTGCGGCAGGGGTGTGTGATGTCCCCATGGTTGTTTAATTTGTTTATGGATGGGGTTGTTAGGGAGGTGAATGCAAGAGTTTTGGAAAGAGGGGCAAGTATGAAGTCTGTTGTGGATGAGAGAGCTTGGGAAGTGAATCAGTTGTTGTTCGCTGATGATACAGCGCTGGTGGCTGATTCATGTGAGAAACTGCAGGAGCTGGTGACTGAGTTTGGTAAAGTGTGTGAAAGAAGAAAGTTAAGAGTAAATGTGAATAAGAGCAAGGTTATTAGGTACAGTAGGGTTGAGGGTCAAGTCAATTGGGAGGTGAGTTTGAATGGAGAAAAACTGGAGGAAGTGAAGTGTTTTAGATATCTGGGAGTGGATCTGGCAGCGGATGGAACCATGGAAGCGGAAGTGGATCATAGGGTGGGGGAGGGGGCGAAAATTCTGGGAGCCTTGAAGAATGTGTGGAAGTCGAGAACATTATCTCGGAAAGCAAAAATGGGTATGTTTGAAGGAATAGTGGTTCCAACAATGTTGTATGGTTGCGAGGCGTGGGCTATGGATAGAGTTGTGCGCAGGAGGATGGATGTACTGGAAATGAGATGTTTGAGGACAATGTGTGGTGTGAGGTGGTTTGATTGAGTAAGTAACGTAAGGGTAAGAGAGATGTGTGGAAATAAAAAGAGCGTGGTTGAGAGAGCAGAAGAGGGTATTTTGAAATGGTTTGGGCACATGGAGAGAATGAGTGAGGAAAGATTGACCAAGAGGATATATGTGTCGGAGGTGGAGGGAACGAGGAGAAGAGGGAGACCAAATTGGAGGTGGAAAGATGGAGTGAAAAAGATTTTGTGTGATCGGGGCCTGAACATGCAGGAGGGTGAAAGGCGGGCAAGGAATAGAGTGAATTGGAGCGATGTGGTATACCGGGGTTGACGTGCTGTCAGTGGATTGAATCAAGGCATGTGAAGCGTCTGGTGTAAACCATGGAAAGCTGTGTAGGTATGTATATTTGCGTGTGTGGACGTATGTATATACATGTGTATGGGGGTGGGTTGGGCCATTTCTTTCGTCTGTTTCCTTGCGCTACCTCGCAAACGCGGGAGACAGCGACAAAGCACTAAAAAAAACCTTTATGTTGTAATGGTTACTTGCATTATTACACAATCATTTCAAATTTAACTTCTACTACTGTCAAGGCAAATGGTGCAAATATGTTTGTTGCAATTGCTTGACATTTTGTTCTTGCTGAGCTAAATTCGGGTTGGAATAACCTGGAAGTGTCTGAATGATTTTTGATTGAGGTCCAGTATACGGACATATTTGGTTCTCATAAATTATGTTGTGGCCAGTAAAACTCTTCCTGCACCTACTTTGAAATAGTTAGAGCTAGATATCAACCGCTTGATACAGTCTGCAAGATTTGCTAGATGGCAGATTCAGAAAATAATTCCTGCCCATAATTATCATCCAGTTAGTTTATGAAAACCAGAATTCAGGGGTAATACTGTAAAGCATGTAGGAGACCACTACTTAATTCGAGATTCTCATCATGATGTTCAACGAAATCGCTTATGTCTTACAAATCTGCTTTATTTCTTTAATGACACAAGCATGCGATTAAGTGACTCATCAAAGGGTAATAACAAAACCAAATCCTATAGATAAGGTCGTACTCCTGTGATTAAGAAACTGGTTGAGTATCTGTAGTCACAGAGTAGTGATGGATGATTAAACCTCAGAATGGAAAGTCGTAATAAAAGGTGTGCCATAAGTTTCATCTTAGGATCTACTCTCGTCCTCAATGATGACGTAATAAAGACGTCATCAAAATCCGGATTGATTTCATGAACGTTTGACGAACGCGAGGCGGCGCCACAGTCGTGTTGTTATTGTGCACCTTGTAAACAAACTTGGTCTCTTGAAACGACGGAAGTAAAATCTGTATAGTATAGATTTCACAGAGAAGTTGGAAGAGAAGCTACAACCGTAAATAGAAAAGAAAGGAGGCTAAAGATTAAGATTAGGGAAACAGTACCGAAAGAAGGGCATATGAAGTAATGGTAAGTAGTTAGTCTCCAAGTAAGTCCTGGGAAGAAGAATTTGGCATCAAAGTGCAGCAGCAAATAAGTAAGGAGTTTTGATGGTAACTGAAAATGTCGGATCTGGCATCTCCGAGGTCTCCTGGTTCAGGAGACTTTGGTCATGATGACTTTGATTATGATGACGACAACGATGCAGATTTTGAGGATTCCCGAGACTACGATGACAGAGAGAGTGATGAGGGTAAGTCTAGTAATTGTAATGCTTTTCGATGCTTTCTTATAATTTTATTATGAAGGTTTCAGAATCAGATGTAAAAGACAAGTTGCAACAGATCAGCTGGTTTATGTTTGTTGCGTGAGTCTGTGGACTGTGTTATACAACAGCCTGGTCTACTTACCTCTCAGCTGAGCAGCTTGGGCCCAGCCCGAGCTGTGGGAGCAGAAGACTCTTGAAAAAGTAGGTATGCCAAAGAAATGAATTAATTTTTTCATGTTTGGTCAACGTTACCTGCCTGAGTGAGGAACATTAGAAACAATGGCCTCGTTTGGTCACATTCACTTTTTAGTTATTTAAAATGCCTTGAACTATGAGCTCCTCGTCCACAGTCAAGCTAATTTGAAAGTGGCTGAAGGCTCCTCCACCTCAGTATACCATATCACCACTTCACTCTATCCCATGCACTTCTCAACCTCTTGAGCCTCTCTGACTTCATTTATCTATCTTTTTGGTCTCCCACCCTTGCTTTCTCCACTTCTAGCACATGAATCCTTTTTGTCAGTTATTCATTTTTCAACCTTTGCATATGCAAAACGTTTCAGCACACCCTTATTAGCTCCCAGTCAGACTGCACCTATTGCAACACTGTGCTCTTACACTGTCATTCCTTACACGATTAACTGCCTCACACTACACCGTCCTCAGGCATTTCATTTGCATCTTGTCCCCCCCTTGTCTGATCTCTTGTATTTATGACCCAAGACTTGTATTCCATACAATACCACAATGAATTAAACTTATCCATCTTTATTTTAACAGATACTGATCTCTTCTTCCACACACTTAGTGCAACCAGGACCTTAGGCCCCTATCCCTCTCTATGACTCACTTTAGTCCCATTGTTCCCTTTACTGTCATATCCATTCCACTGACTGCATATTTTCTCCATTCAAACTCACATTTGTTACTCTGCTCCTCCCAACTGCTGTACCTCAATACCTTATTTTTCTTCACATTAAACTTTCTCCTTTCACACACTCCTAAACTCAGATACCATCCTATGGAGTTTCTCTCATGAGTCTACCACCAGAACCGTACCATTTACAAACAGCAACTGTCTCACTTCCTGGCAGTCCATCCCCCTCAATGACCCATAAACAGATTAAACAGTCATATTGACATCACACACCCTTGATACAGATTTACCTTTATCTGGAACCACTTATCCTCTTTCATCACACTTGCTAATATGCCAGACTCATTGAATATAAATTCCACTGTATGTAGTAGTTTCCTCCTGCACCATATATTTGTAACATGTTCCTCAAGAATTCTGTCAATCCTATCATATATTTTTCTCACATTCATAAACACCACACACAAATCCGTCACTTTCTCTGGATTCGTTTTCAGTACAATTTTTTCTCGGTCCATACATCTTATACCACTCCCAAAGCCACCATGATCCTTCTCAGTTTCATGCTTAGTGCATTTCACCATCCTATGTAACCTCCCTATAGTACACCTTATTACGTATAGTCAAAAGACATATACTCCTGTAATTTAAGCATTTCCTTTTGTTCTGCTTGCCTTACATAAGGATATTACAAATGATAGAAGCATAGTGACATTGTAGGGATGCTAAGCAGGCATTTATATCCATACAAGGTAATAGATATTGATGAGACCTGGAAACACCTTGTAATCATGTTTATGGGGATGAAAACCCTTTTAGAAATACCGCATATCTGTGCACATGCCTAGAATGT
Organism: Panulirus ornatus; assembly: GCF_036320965.1. Lineage (NCBI taxonomy): Eukaryota > Metazoa > Arthropoda > Malacostraca > Decapoda > Palinuridae > Panulirus > Panulirus ornatus. The sequence continues at coordinate 23,342,128 of NC_092242.1, read as the reverse complement.
CTCATATACCAGGAAGCAGACCATCATAAGTTAAAGGATGCTTAGCACACATCAAGTTGCATTGTACAACATTTCATAGAGAAAATTATGTTTTAGTTAATTACAAACTTACAGAGGTACCTTTCTAGAACATATCCCACACACGGAATGTACAGTTGATATTAGGGCAAAATCAGTGGAAGGTTTAGTTAAAGTTTGTATTTTGGGTATAGATAACACAACATAGAGACAAACTGAGATACTTATAATGAATAAGAAGGACCCTCAAACTTGAATACTTGTAATGAATAAGAAGGACCTTGTGAACTTATAGGGATGACCTTTTGATAATCTAAATAGTAATTTCATGCTCATTTACTGATCCCAGTATTCATTCCAGATGAGTTTATGACATGTCTAAGACACTTTAGAAATTAGTTACATAGTTTTGGCAATTTATGTTATGTAATAGTTTATGTCATTCTCTTACTGCAGATTCTGACCTAGGAAGTGAGGGAGAATCAAGAGGAAAAGAAGAATATGCAGGTATTAAAGAACAGTGAGTATTTTTCACTCAGTAGTGTACTTTTTCATTTTAATCATCAAACAACATGGCATTGTATTGGATGATATCACCATGATGATGATCATCATGCTGATGTTCATAGTGGATTTGGCTATCTTCTTTCTTGGGACATAGCCTTCTGGGTAGGTGAGGGCATATCACTGCTAATAATGGGAAGAGCTGAGTTTTAATCCTCTGTGGAGCCAAGGGCAGTTTTGTAGGGTTTGGTTAGTTTCCCAGTTGTATGAAGTGATCTAGCCATTGCAGCTTTGCCATCAAGATTTTATACTGATTTTATGAAACTATCTTTTCTCTCCAAGGCCAGTTTTCCCTGTAAGCTTTGAGGGAATTTTAAGATCCTTAGAGAGTGAAAACCTGTAATCTCCTGCTTTCTGGTAAGGTAAATGCCTTTCACCTTTTGCTAATCACTTGTTCAGTAGTTGTGGCTTACGGCTAAGTCCAGATCTACCCTTCAGCCATTTGGTAATCCCCACTCGGTTATCTTACAGTTTTCAGGATCCTTGGCATAACAGATGTTAAGCTGCAGCCTTCCTTTTTTTCTGTCTTTTCCATTCTACCTCCATTTTTACTTGGTATATATGAATGATGAAGTATTGTAATGTTTTTTGTTATTTGATTATTAGAGTTTTGAATTATTAGTTTTCTCTCATGGATGGTGACATTTCTACCCCCTTTCCCCCTCTGCTTCAATTTGGAACCTGGATTGGTTGTATTCTCTATTCTGTTGGAGATAAGGAACTAGAATGTTGTCCCAGAGTGAAGACATTGATTCAATCCCTGGTGTTGTACTAGCTTAGGTTGAACATTAGTCAGTCAAGTCTCTCCACTTGTTTGGCTCTACCCAATTGACTTTTATTGGTATTTCAGTTGACAGGAGGCTCCCATTGCTTGGTCCTTGGGGAGGAAAGAGTTTTCTGTTTCATAAAACATTTTCTCAGAGGGTTAGAGGTATTGTGAACTGTAATGTGCAGAGGTTTATTAAGGAATCTGGTACTATATCTCATCTGGAAACATACCAAAAAGAAAAAAGACAGAGATACATGATTACCCAGTCAGGAAGTGATAATGGCTATTTAATGCAATGCCTGGTGAGGTAAGAACTTACATAGAGTGACTACAGAAATATTTATTTGATTTATTAATTTGCTTTGTCGCTGTCTCCCGCGTTAGCAAGGTAGCGCAAGGAAACAGACGAAAGAATGGCCCAACCCACCCACATACACATGTATATACATACATGTCCACACACGCAAATATACATACCTATACATCTCAACGTATACATATGTATACACACACAGACCTATGCATATATACACATGTGCATAATTCATACTGTCTGCCTCTATTCATTCCCATTGCCACCCCGCCACACATGAAATAACAACCCTTCCCCCCCCTCATGTGCGTGAGGTAGCGTTAGGAAAAGACATCAAAAGGCCACATTCGTTCACATTCAGTCTCTAGCTCTCATGTAATAATGCACCGAAACCACAGCTTCCTTTCCACATCCAGGCCCCACAGAACTTTCCATGGCTTACCCCAGACGCTTCACATGCCCTGGTTCAATCCATTGACAGGACGTCGACCCCGGTATACCACATCATTCCAATTCGCTCTATTCCTTGCATGCCTTTCTCCCTTCTATATGTTCAGGCCCTGATCACTCAAAATCTTTTTCACTCCATCTTTCCACCTCCAATTTGGTCTCCCACTTCCTTGTTCCCTCCACCTCTGACACATATATCCTCTTTGTCAATCTTTCCTCGCTCATTCTCTGCATATGACCAAACCATTTCAAAACACCCTCTTCTGCTCTCTCAACCACACTCTTTTTATTACCACACATCTCTCTTACCCTTACATTACTTACTCAATCAAACCACCTCACACCACATATTGTCCTCAAACATCTCATTTCCAGCACATCCACCCTCCTCCGCACAACTCTATCTATAGCCCATGCCTCGCAACCATATAACATTGTTGGAGCCACTATTCCTTCAAACATACCCATTGTTGCTAAGTGGAAATTATTGGAGTATGGAACGGGTGATAGGCTTGCAAAAGAGAGACTTGGGTATGAATGTACTGAGAGGGGCAGCTGATGGGATGTCTGATTATTACTTGGTGGAAGCAAGGATAAAGGTTTGTTGAGGCTTTCAGTAAAAAGGAAATGATATTGGTTGCAAGAGGTTGGTGAATGTAAGTGATCTTGGACAAGAGGCTTGTGTAAATTGTACAAGGAGATATTGATTAAAGTATGGCAAAGACATGTTCAAGAGAAGTGTTTGGCATGTGGAATAGGGAAGGTGGGCATGCAAGTAATGGGTTGATGGAGTCAAGTTGTGAATGAAAAAAAGAATGAAAGGAGTTCTAATTGGGAAACGTCCAAGAGTAAACAGTATTTGAGAAAGAGTAGAGAGTAGTGGGATAATGAACTCTCAAAGCATCTTTCATTCCTTCCTTCCACTTCCTTCATGGTTTCCGCCTTTTCCATGTTCCCTTCTCATCTAACATGTATACTCTTAGAGTCATCTTCTTTTCCCTCTTCCTTTCCATATGTTCAAATCATTCTAGCACAAACTCTCCAGCTCTCTAATACATACTTCTCTTACTACGACTCCTCTCTTTTACCCTCTCTTTTCTTATTCATTCAACCCCTCCTTACACCTCTTATTGTCCAGAGACATTTCATTTACAACATATCCACCCTCTTCTTAATATATTTATCTAAGGTCCATGCCTGGTATCCTTACAACACTAAAGAGACTACCATACAATCAAACATATCCATCTTTGACTTTAAGAACAGCGACCTCTTTTCTGTACTCTTCTCAAACTGCCCTGTCATCCACCATATGATTTACTTCAGCTCCCATGGTCCCTGATTGATTCCATACCCTTTTTCAGATATTTAAAACAATTCACTTAATCCACGTTCTCTCCATTCAGACTCGCTCCATATAACCTGTCTCTCTTCACTTTTAAACCTAATAACCTTGTTTTTATCAAATTTACTCTCTTCACACACTCTCCCAAACTCATACACCAGTTTCTGCAGTATTTCACTTTAATCTGCCATCAGTGCTGTCATCAGCAAACAACTGACTTGCCTTCTAGGCTGCCACCCATGACAGACTGCATACCTGCTCCTCTGTCCAAGACCCTTTGCATGCACCCTCCTTGCCATCCTATCCTTAAACAAATTAGACTCTCACATTGACAAACACCCCTACTGCAGACCTCCTTTCACTTGGAACCAGTTGCCCTTCTCTCTTCGTACACACACACACACACACACACCTTACTTTATTGATAAAAATTCTTCACTGTTTCTTGTAAATTTCCTTCCATACCATCCAATCCAGCCACCTTGCCACACTTCATCTTGTGCAAGGCTTTCATCATCTCTTATCTTTTCACCAGTCCACTCACCATGATTCACTTGGCCTACCTCTCTCACCCAGACACCCTGCATTTGCCATCCTTATAAACACATTCAGCAGTCCTTCAAAGGATTCATGTGCATCTCTTCACCTCATATCTGTGTGTCACCATTTCTCCGTTTACCCCCTTCACCCATGCTTCCATTTGTTTTCTTGTTTTTCTCATGCTATTAACCTCCTTCCAAAACATTTTCTTTCTCTCCCCAAAGTTTACTGATACTTGCTCACCTCAGCTCTCATTTGCCCTCCTTTTTATCCCCTGCACCTTCCTCTTGACCTCCTGCCTCTTTCTCTTGTAATCTCCTAATTACCTGCACTCCTTCCTTATAAGTAATACCACTACATCTCTTTTCTTTCACTAGCAATTAACATCATCATCCCAACACTCTACCCTTTCTCACATGCCCACTTCCCACCTTTATCATACCACAGGCTTCTCTCACATGTAAGAACTGCTCTCATGGTAGATATCTATGGATGTCATATAACTTTTCTTGCATCTGTTTTTCACAAGTTTAGAAATCACAGAATTAACATAGAACTGTTTTACCTGAAATTGTAGTATGGGTCAAGGGATGGTGACTGTGCTCAGCTATATAGCAACAATCCTTGGTCAAAGATTACATACATGTATATTATTCTAGGGGCAAGCTGGTGTAATCAGTATGCCTACAGTATATTTTTATCATTACAGTAGTTTAAGGCTTCATTAGCAGCCCCAGTTTGTATCAAAATTTTATCACAATTATTATTGCTGATGACCAACTTTATCTAGCAAATTGAAGTTCATATTTCCTTTGCAAGTCTTTAATAGGAGGTGGCATAGATGATTTTAAGATACTGTAGTGCATCTTTGCAGTAAACAACTATTACTTTAAGATAGCACTTGACATATTTTCCTGTTGGTGCTGTAGCATTTTAATTGGTATAGAGATTGCTTCTTTTACTTTTGAAATTAGTCATGAGGCTCTTACAAGTCATTTCACTTGAGAGTAAATTTGATTTCTCACGCAGTTGTTTTGATTGGGTATGGAAATGGTGACAGACTTGGATAGATATTTCTCCAAAACAAACACAGTTCTTGTTGTAATTTTAGGTTTTTTACAGGATGTATCAGGACAAACTTGCACAGCTGAAGAAACAGTTGCAGCAACTTCGTGACAACAGTCATCCAGAATACAATAAAAAGCTGAAGAAGATTGATGCAGCTTATAAAGAGAGGTACAGCTGTGTTTTCATAATTCTAATGTAATATATGCTCAAATTTTACCCCATTTGGCTGAAATTATTTTTATTTAACCCATTATCTGCTGGTATGCTGTATATGGCATGGGATGCCCCTGGTAGCTGATTACAGGTGTGCCATCTATATTCTGGGTCATTTAGAAGTAAATCACTAAGGAACTAGGTGACTAAGACAATGTTTATACATCCTTCTTTCATATTTTTTCAGCCCGCCTGTCAGTAACAATCAGAATGTGTTAGTGGATAGTACATCTTTTTTTTTTCATTTGCTGCTCAGGCAACAAAGGAATGTGTATAATTACTATATATAGATTTGCATAATCTATATAGCTATACAGATAATGATTATACAATGGTTTTTATGCATTACACTTGGCAGTTACAGAATGGATGTGAGCGGATACAGCCTTTCCTCATCTGTTTCTGGTGCTGCCTCACTAATGCGGAAAACATCGATCAAGAATGGAAGAAAATAATGACTTACTTCTCAATATAACTGCACTGTGTGATATTTATATATTGCCTCTCTGGAAGGAATTGTTATATGCTAGGCAGTGTTACTATCTGAACATTTATTGATTTTACATACATACCTTTTTTTTTATCAGAAACAAAGCTCTTGTGAATGTTGAAAATGGTTTAAGTTGTGGCAGAATTTGAATGCTTCACAAAGGTGTTACAGTATGGAGGTTTTTATCCAAAATTGAATTATTTTATCACAGAACCAATTCAAGTATAATAAAATTAGGATGACTTTCATTTGTTGCATTAGCAAGGTAGCATCTAGAACAGATGAAGAACAGCCACCTCTGCTCACATCCATTCTGTAACTGTCATGTGTAATGCACTGAAACTACAGCTCACTATCCACAAAAAGTCCCCACAGACCTTTCCATGGGTTATCCCAGATGCTTCACATGCCCTGGTTCAGTTCATTGAGAGCATATTGGCCGCAGTATACCACATCATTCCAGTTCATTCTATTCTGTGCATGCCTTTCACCCTTCCACATGTTCAAGCGCTGGTTGCTCAAAATCTTTTTCACTCCATGCTTCCATCGCAAATTTGGTCTTCCCATTCTCTATGTTCCTACCACTTCTGAATTGAAGGAGTTTGGTAGAATTTAACCCCTTGTGGATCAGTGGCTATCTCACATGCTCATAGGGCTCTGCCTTTGGTACAGAAACAGTTTTTCATGCTTAAAAGCTTAAATTTTTATAGTTAATGTTGAATTTTTGTCTGATCCAATAGATTACGAATCAATGATTTATGGCGTGAAATCGAGACAGAGTGGGTGGAACGTGATTATTTGGCTGAGAAGAGATTAGCTGCTAGAGAATTTGAAGAGAAGAAAAAGGAACTGAAAGAAAATTTGTTAATAGAACTTGAGGAGAAAAAGAAGATTATTGAGCAAGAGAGGTATACACTAGAGCTTACAGGGGATTCAATGGAGGTTGGTTTGTATTATTAATACAAGCATTTTGCAGGAAGCTTATCACAGATTCAGTTGGATAATGACCTGTTTAATGAAGACTTATCCATTACTTAATGATGAAAAAAGTGCTTGATTTCAGTCAAAATATAGGTGTATTTCTTTATATCTTCAGTATGGCCATTGTTCTGAGGAATTGTGGAAAGAATAAATAGTACAGTCATATTAGAAATGTATATGGTATTGAAATTTTGTACATAAACTAAAAGTAACATTATCAGTGTTGAGGTAATATTGCACAAATTGTGTTTCTTCCTTTACTTAACAGTATAAACCAGTCTCAACACGTAAATTGCGTCGACGTGGAAATGAACCTGCTCCTATTATAGAGAAGCGTCGTAAGCCAGTTTCAACAACTTTGCAGCTCTTACTTGATGAGAGAGAAGTGGATGATGATTTAAAACTTATCAACAAGAGTAAACTGCTAAATATGAAGAAGAGTAAGTAAAAGTTATATTTCTTCAGGCCTTACCAACATTGTTCACCATATTATTCCTACTGTATTTTCCATAATCATAGGAATACAGGAAGCTTATCTGGTGGCCTTCATAGAAAGTTGACCTTTTAACTTTTAGTGAACATGAGATCTAGGGAGCTATAAATCAGCAAATATTCTTTAGCTTTTAATTATTTCATATAGTTCTGTTGTAACTGTTGATTTTATGTATATTTCTACCAATGTATTGTTTGTCCTGATATATCCCACAGGCAGTGTTGTTGGAGTCTGACTGCAAGTGCACGCAATAAGTCACCTTTGGAAGGCTGTATCATTGTCAGTGGATGTAAATGATTACAGTTGTATCAAGGGTCTTCTAGCTTGTAAAGAGTTAATCATTTTGTTGCTCCTAGATGGACAGCAGCCTTGAAGCTGTAGGAGCCACATAAAAGGAGTCCTGGTGATGTACGATAACAATGATAATATCCCAAAATCCTAATAGGACCTTCATCACCTCAGATAGCTAAAGATAAATCACATTTTATACCTTTGATATAAATCTTCTCTACCACTCACCCCACTTCTTGTAATACAGATAGATGTATGCTTCATACTCACTGCCTTATTTTATGATACAGCAGGGCTTTTCAGCTCTGACATTTCAGACCTACAACACTCTAGAACTTATATACGCTGTATCAGCTTACAACTGTGCTTTAACTTCTTGACAGTCCTCCTTTCTTAACACTACCTTGCTAACGTGGGAAATGGCAAATATGCATGAAAAAAAATATATTGGAGGAAGTGAAGTGTTTTGGATATCTGGAAGTGGACTTGGCAGCAGATTGAACCATGAAAGTGGAAGTGAGTCACAGGGTGGGGGAGGGTTCTGGGAGCGATGAAGAAGGTGGAAGGAGAGAACGTTATCTTGAAGAGCAAAAACAGGTATGTTTGATGGAATAGTAGTTCCCACAATGTAATATGGTTGCAAGGCATGAGCTATAGATATGGATGTATGGAGGTAGGTGGATGTGTTGGAAATGAAATGTTTGAGGACAATATGTGGTGTAAGGTGGTTTGATCAAGTAAGTAATGAAAGGGTAAGAGAGATGTGTGGAAATAGAAAGAGTTTGGTTGTGAGAGCAGGATAGTGTGTGTTGAAATGATCTGGACACTTGGAGAGAATGAGTGAGGAAAGGTTGGCAAAGAGGATATTTGTGTCAGAGGTGGGGAAACAAGAAGCAGGAGACCAAAATGGAGATGGAAGGATGGAGTGAAAAAGATTTTGAGCAGTTGGGGCCTGAACATTCAGGAGGGTGAGAGGTATGCAAGGAATACAGTGAATTGGAACGATGTGGTATACCGGGGTCGACATGCTGTCAATGGAATGAACCAGGGCATGTGAACTATCTGGGGTAAACCATGGAAAGGTCTGTGTGGCCTGGATGTGAATAAGGAGCTGTGGTTTTGGTGCATTACACATGACAGCTAGAGACTGAGTGTGATCAAATTTGACCTTTTTTGTCTATTTTCTTGGCGCTACCTCAATGAAGTAGGGGGTAACGATGCTGTTTCCTGTAGGGTGGGGTAGTGGCAGGAATGGATGAAGGCAAGCAATGTATATATGTATATGTCTGTGTATGTGTGTTTATATGTGTATATGTTGATATGTGTATGTATGTATATGTGTGTATGTGGGTGTTAATTATATATGTGCATGAGTGAATGGGCCATTCTTTGTCTGTGTCCTGGTGCTACCTTGCTGGTGCAGGAAACAGCAATCCATAGATGCCAGATACAAATCCTGCTGTTTTTCTCATTATTTCTCTCATGGATTCTTCAAAGCAAACACATGATCCACACATCATCTACCTCTGCTGAAACCTCATGCATGCCAACACTCTTAATCACCACTCTCCTATACAACCAGTGTTACTAAACAGACATACCTTTGTAATATGAAAATTTAATTTGGCCCCCTTCCCTTTATACAGTGGCACTATTCAGATATTCTACTTATGCTCACACACCTTACCTTGAGCCATAAATACATTGAAAATCCTAAGTAACCAATCACGGATGCTTTCACCCTCTTTCTTGAGAAATTCAATTGCAGTCCCAGCCACTCCACCTACTTTGCCACATTTCATCTTATGCAGGGCTTTCACTACCTCCTCTTTGTTCTCTGAGACATCTGCCATGACTCTCATATTCTGCTTTACCTCTGTGTCCCAAGCACCACAGATCTTCCACCCTGTCATCTACCTCATTCAACAGTCCTTCAAAATATTCTCTCTGTCTCCTCTACACCTTTTCTTTGCCTCTTACCCACTACCCCATCTACTCCTTTCACTGAGGCTTCTATTTGTTCCTTTTACTTCTTACTGTATTCAGTTCCACTAAAACATTTTCATATTCTCCCTAAAGTTTGTAGATATCCTGTCACCTGCTCTCTCATTTGCTTTCTTGTTCAGCCCATTTAACTTCTTGACCTGTCTTTTCCTGTTTATATCTCTTTATCAGTCACATCACATACACTGCTCTACTTTTTTTTTTTCACTTACTCATCTCACTGCCCTTTTGCACACATCCACATTTAACATTTTGCATGCCGCACACTTTTCCTGCACATGTAAACACTGCTTCCTTAAATGCCATCCCTTCCTTGCCCATTCACTTGGTTTCATTTACTCTTACTTTTGCCATTTTTCTTCCAAACTTTCCTGGTATCTCCTCTCTAGCCTCTTTTCCATGCTCATTCACTTTCACCACCTTTAGACCCATGTTATTTCCTCTTCCCTAAGGCCACTACAAGCTTTCACCCTTTCCTGTGCCAAAAAGTGATCGGATATCCCACCAGTCATAAACAGAATTAACTGAAGGGATAGAAAATGGGAACCAGAATTTTGACTGGGACAAGAATGAAGGTTAGTGACATTGGCTTGTGTAGAAGTGAATAAAATCACTGAAATTTGCAGGGGTGGAAGTTTATCAAGAAAGTATACTTGAAGTTGGCCCAAGAATAAATCTTTTAGGTAACTCTTTGATTAGGTATTTTAGATTTAAGGAGTATAGTATAGCATATGTTACATTCAATTTAGTCTTTAAAAGAATCACTTTATGATTTTATAATCATTATTGTTTATTCCAGATACAACTCCAGGAACACCAGCAGATCCCATTGGTAATGAACCAAAGATTGAAAATGGGAAGCTGTATTTTGACAAAAAATGGTATGTTTGTGGTTTAGTGATTTCCAATGAGGTACTGAGTCAATTTCTTATTATATTAATCTTGGTATTTTCATTGAATGCTTTTTTTTCTATACCATGTAATGTATGCCTCTTTCTACGTCAGAGTAGGATTTCTTACAAAATAAACTTCATTAATTTTAGTAAGTACTAGTTACAAAAAAGGATACATCAAAGAAAGAAGAAAGTTTTATGTAGCATTTGTGGACCTGGAAAAGGCATTTGAAAGAGTAGGCTAGAGTGTATTGTTGGAGGTAATGAAAATCTGTGTTATAGGAGAAAAGTGAGTAAATGCTACAAAATTAGTGAAATATTTGTGAAAAAGGGTGAAATAGGCATAAGGATTTGTCATATTACCTAGGCTTTTCTCAACACATAAACTCCCCTTAGGTATCACATTTTCAGTAAACTGTGATAAGGTATGATTTAATGCAAAATTAATAAGGGCAAGAGATTTACACAATAACAACCAATCAAAGAAGCCACATGTGTGAGCAAGGGCCCTGAGTGGTGGAGTTAGCATGCAGGAAAATATTTTGATGGTAGTAACTCCAACTCTGCCAACCTCCCTTCCTTATCATGACTAATAAAAACTCTTTCACATTTGTGGTAAGCAGTAGCATTATGTTGAGTATTGCACAAATATTGAATGTAAGATTAAAGAAAGTAAGAAATTTTTACAATAATAAGCAATCAGAGGAGCTAGAATGAATGGTGGTGCATTTAACACCCACTTTCCTTCCACTTGCCTTCCTAATTGCCCACCACCCCATTAAATGAGATCCTGCTCATGGGATACTCACAATCAACTCCTGAAGGCGTTGCATCCCATATATAGGATATCATTAGTGAATGGGTTAAAGTTAACAAGTTTTATACATAGCTTTATCTGCAAATATAATCTTACATGTTTCAGTATATCATTGTCATAATTACATATATATTTACACCTCAGTCAATGTATTTCATGCTAACATTTTATGTATTTGTTACAGGTTTCATAAAGGGCAAGCAGTCATGATTGAATGCAAAGATGGCACAAGATTTAATGCATTTCTTACTGTAGCGAGCGCAGACATGGTAAGTTAATGATGGCTTTACCTGTGGTGTGTATCCCACTCTAATAGCTAGTTTATATTTCTGATGTGCTTGTTCTTCTTTCATTCCCCTATGTCAGGTCAGTTGTTAGTGTAAATACTTAGTCTTTCTCTGGTCTTGTTGCTTCATTATTTCTGTATAAGGAGTGAGATTCAGGCATATCAGTTGGATAGAGTGTAGGCTTCCATGATGGTACAGACATAATTGTTTTATGTAGTCTTTGCTTTATCCACTCTTAACAGTTTTGTCCAAATATGCTAAACAATTTCATATCAGAGTGACATATTGCTGAATTGGTAACTGACTTGTAAGTTTTGAAATTCAGCCTCAGATATTGGTTGGCATTGAGGCTGGGGCCAATGAAACTGAGACGTGTTATAATTGATAGATGATGTTGGTTGTCAAGGTTTAGTAATGGTCAACTATATTGGTTAAAATAAGTTTAAGAGCATTCTTGCGATTAGTGGGAAAGTTTACTGCTTGTGACATAAGAAGGAATTCAAACAGCAACAGACCATTTTGTCCTTTGAGGCTGTAGCTGTTCCCATAGGTTTTTGGTGACTGTTTCTTTGAAATCTCCACACAGTACTTAAAATTGTGCCTGGGTACCTGATTAAGATTATTTAAGGTGTTATTAATATGGTTCATTAGTATATCCCTATAATGGGAAGGGTCAGATTATACAGCACACAGTAAATTATTGAGTTAGCTTGGTAGGGAAGGGACAGATGGTATAGCACATAGTAAATTATTGAGTTAGCTTGGTGGTGAAGGATGCCTAGTATTATGTGAACTCAGTTACCTGCACACCCTTAGGGATTTCAGTATGTAGATGGGAATAACATAGCTTCTTTCAGTAGAGGAGCAATGTGCTCCTCAGCATGCCCATATGTACATAGATGGTGGAATATTTCATGATCTTCCATAAAACATATCTTGGGAACTGATCTGCAGTACCTCTTTAAGGGTGACTTCACTAACTATAACCAACCTGACTCTTCTAAATCACAATCAGAGGACTTCAAGGTGTTGGTAAGCCTCACTGGATGTGGCTTTGTTTGGTCTTTATTTTTTTTTTTTTTTTTTTTTTTTTTTTTTATACTTTGTCGCTGTCTCCCGCATTTGCGAGGTAGCGCAAGGAAACAGACGAAAGAAATGGCCCAACCCTCCCCATACACATGTACATACACACGTCCACACACGCAAATATACATACCTACACAGCTTTCCATGGTTTACCCCGGACGCTTCACATGCCTTGATTCAATCCACTGACAGCACGTCAACCCCGGTATACCACATCGCTCCAATTCACTCTATTCCTTGCCCTCCTTTCACCCTCCTGCATGTTCAGGCCCCGATCACACAAAATCCTTTTCACTCCATCTTTCCACCTCCAATTTGGTCTCCCTCTTCTCCTCGTTCCCTCCACCTCCGACACATATATCCTCTTGGTCAATCTTTCCTCACTCATTCTCTCCATGTGCCCAAACCATTTCAAAACACCCTCTTCTGCTCTCTCAACCACGCTCTTTTTATTTCCACACATCTCTCTTACCCTTACGTTACTTACTCGATCAAACCACCTCACACCACACATTGTCCTCAAACATCTCATTTCCAGCACATCCATCCTCCTGCGCACAACTCTATCCATAGCCCACGCCTCGCAACCATACAACATTGTTGGAACTACTATTCCTTCAAACATACCCATTTTTGCTTTCCGGGATAATGTTCTCGACTTCCACACATTTTTCAAGGCTCCCAAAATTTTCGCCCCCTCCCCCACCCTATGATCCACTTCCGCTTCCATGGTTCCATCCGCTGACAGATCCACTCCCAGATATCTAAAACACTTCACTTCCTCCAGTTTTTCTCCATTCAAACTCACCTCCCAATTGACTTGACCCTCAACCCTACTGTACCTAATAACCTTGCTCTTATTCACATTTACTCTTAACTTTCTTCTTCCACACACTTTGGTCTTTATATAAATGAAATTACTTTAATGGGCATCTCTACATGGTGATCTTCGTTGAGGCAACAGGCTTAGAATTGATTTCAGGGTTTGTGTCTTACAATAACATTGGTATTCGCATAACTATTTTTGTCCTTAAGGTAGTATAGGGCACTGTAAGAGTAGATCACAAATGACACTTGGAATGCAGTTGTAAACAATGACCCTAGCTGTATAGCCATGTGTGTTTGCAACTTTGACCATCTTTCATTGTCTGAGGCCCCAGCTTTGGCCCTGGCTTTATTGCCATATACTGTCCAGTTCTATAACTGCTTTTACTCATTTGGATAACTCATGCAGATCCTAGATATATGGTTTCACGAATAACACCATCTTACTTTCATAGGAGTGTCTTCTGTGTGAAGGAGTTGGAGAGGGGTTAAGAACACAAGGCATGTCTTGTCTCATCATGGTTGAGGACAGTGTGAATGGGAAAAGTAGTAGTATGCTATTTACTTGCCTCTTCAGTATGTATGTACTCATTGTAAATCTTTGTGTTGACCTGGTGATTTTATTTTTCACTACATTAGTCATTCTTGTTATCCATGCTGCCTTCTCTGGTAGTGTTCTTGTCTCACAGGAAATGAATGGGAGACTCCCTTTTCTGACAGTGCTGTGTCTTTGTCTCTGTCTGTCTGTCTGTCTCTCTCTCTTGCTCAGTTTCTGTACCTCTCTTGGAAGGAATTAGAAGAAATGGACACACCTCCATTGAAGAACATCCACCTTATGCAGTCATCTCAATAGCCCATCATCATTGCACTTCACAATTTCCTGCATATAGTCATATCAGATCACTTTTGATAGGGATCTAATATTTATGAAACCATCTTTGTCTTTATTATATTGTCTTGATTATGTTGGATATGAAGTTTCCTATGAACATTTCTGTCATTAGTAACTGAAAATTTCCTGTTACTGTATTATGTAATACTTTTGTATAATGTACTTAAAGTTTTCATGTTCATATATTTTGCAGATTATGGTGAGAAAAGTGCCAGATAATATTCGCTTGAAGATCACCCTTGCTCAGCTGGCCCATGGAAAATATCTCGTGCGCCGTCGCAATTCTGCATGACTAATGGACGAGAAAATCAGTTGTTCATGTGAAAATCAGGTGGATGTCAATTCAGTTGTATTCAGCGAATACCTAGATTCTTTTTCTCTCATTTCTGATATACCATGGTGCAGATAGTGTTGCCTCTGTAGATGATATCCAGTTTCTTTTTTAATAACTACTGTATGTTCTTATATAAGGGCTTGTTTTATGGGGCAGAAGTATTCTGTGTTTTATATTTTCACTATGTTCTTTCTTCTAGTAAAAATGGATTATTGTTCTCATTACATTAGATTTACTGAACTTCAGTGTTAACAAGTCATGTTGAATTTATGGTAGATTATTAGGTAATGTTATTTAATCCAGGATGTATGCAGTATATTTTTTTAAACTGACATACATAATTACAAATTTATCATAAAATCCCTGTATTGTAGAGAAAATTATTTTGTTATAAACAATTGTTCAAATTTCTCCTGTTTTGTGCATGAGTGGCATATTACTACTGATCAATGACAATGATAAAGATAATTATTAACAAGAGAAAAGTATTGGCATGGTAGATTTAGGAAGATACTTGAATCATAATTACAGTTTTAGAAAATAATTTATTTTATTGGTTACATTAATGTTAAATTCAAACTCAGAGAATAAATATTTAATGACACATTAATCAGACCGAGATTAGTTCTTTTCTACCTATGAATAGACCCCTAATAAGCATCTGAGAAAGAATTTGCTCTGCAGAGATTTAAAATGTTCTCTTGAAAGTAAGGTTTATTTTTGAGAATTCACCTCTTTGACTATCATGATATGAAGTCAGTGGATGAAATTTTCAGTGGAACTTGGCAACCATACAGTAACCCCACCAGATCAGTGGGGTGAGGTTGTTCCCAGTGGCTAGCCACCCTGTTTCCTTCTTTTGCCAGCAATGACACAGTGGTGACCTTCTGACTGTTGCTTGGCACTGGCTTGCAGTTTCTTAATTTCTTATTGTGGCCATCAGAAACATCAGACTGATATCTTTTTCTTTTATTGGTAGCATCCCATGGCATGATTCAAAGTACTGTGTTTTGCTTTGGGAACTTGTGTACCTTGAGACACAACCTTAGACTTTTCAACCGCTGCCTTTTGTTTATGTGCTCAGCTTTTTTTTTTTTCTAATTAAAATCCAGGAGGATGAGAAATATGTACATTGGATGGAATGCATTAGATCAGCGTGGTAAATGAGGAGTGATGTGCTGTCAGTGGGTCAGCTATCTATCTACCTGTATCTCTGACACCTATTCCCTCATGGAACTCCTTTAAGGGGATGGCCATGGCAATAGTCTCCATAACTAGTGAACTCCACTGCTGATTCTTATTCTGTTAAGGATAAGAATCAAACGATAAGAAAGCAAACGACAACTCTAGCACAGCATTTGCAGAGGCTCCTACCTAATGTTCCTACTGACTACTTCTACCTAATGCTGCTGCCTAATATTCCTACCTGTTACTTCTACCTAATGCTCTTACCTTAGTGTTCCTACCTATTACTTCTATCTATTGCTCCAACCATTTTGTCAAAAGGTAGGGCTCATACATAGTGCTCACCACAGAAAAATCTAGTGTTATGTAGATTGAGCTATCTGAATTGTGAGTTAGTGTTGTTATGTGTAACAAGAAGAGACTGTGTGTTTGGACAGAATGCCAGCAGTCCACATGTGGGTGAGGCAGAAGAAAAGACACCTATCTGGGTCAGAGGAGAGCAACTTAACAGCTGAAGTGCTGGCTCACTGTGCAGTTGTCACTAACCCTCATGATACCCAGGTGGGTATTACTAGTAATATATCTCCCTGGTCATTGGCTGCCTACCAACTGCTGTCTAATACTGAATACCCCTGAGTGGGACATATAAAGCAGCCAAGGTAAACATGGGATATTGAGATAGGTTTGACTGGATGTTGAGGGCAATGAAAGTGTGCCAATGACACTGTTGCCTTACCTTTGATCATCCCTTGTTCCTAATTCTGCTTTTCTAAGACAGAAGCATTTTATCTGTCTATCTATCTATATCTCTGATGCCTGTTTCATAGGAGGCCAACAAGCTAGTCATTCAAAGCTCAAATTCTACAGTTCTTTCTCTAGCTCACTTCAGTCTCTTCCTACATGATTTCTCAACACCTCAAACCATACTGTAAAGGTCTTCTCATATGCATATGACCTTGTAAATACATCACAAAACCCTGACTTTACCTAATCAATAACAAATATGCAAAATTACATCACAAAATTAGTACATTGGTTCACACAAAACAAAATATCAGCATCATCAACAGAAATCAACTGTCACCCTCTTAACCCCTGACAAATATGATTCCAACCTACATCATTCCATCACTTTGAATGGTCAACTACTTCGACTAAAAAAAGCCCCAACCATACAAGGTATCACATCTGACACACATACCATAGTTACTCACCACACCAAAAACTTCAGCATAAAAGGCATAGACAAATCATATGCCTTCAGAACAGTTATTGGCACTAGTTTTATGAAAGATTTGATATAGTAAGTGTGAGTTGTTGTATCTGTGTTTTTCCCAGAGGGATCTTGCTATAGTTAGTGTGAGTTTATTACACGCAAAAACTCTTGTAGACATGAGATGAGCCCCAGTCCAGTCACACTTTAGCATAAAAGTGGATGCTTTTGCTACCGCCATGTACAAAAATGAAATTACTGATTATATTAGATAAATATTTTTTTTAGAAGCACAGTTTCTAGAATAGTAATCATTTGCCAACCTTTGAGACTTATGGGCCAGATTGACATGCCGAGCAGATGACTAATGAAAACATAAGTCTTAGTTTCTAGAATTTACCCATGTAATTTCTCTAGAACTTCTGTAGGTGGAGGATTTGAGAACATAGAAGTGTTAACCTTTTACTTACCATTTGACCTTATACTCAAGGCATAACCAGAAAGTTCAGAAAGCTTTTCAGTTCTTTGTTAAAGAATCTAATGTCTCGGACATGGCTGAAATCTTATGTATGGAACTCTTCTTTAGCCTTTTTCCCCAAAAGAATAAGTTTAGTACTGAAATAATATTGCTTTATATAAGAGTTCCCCTGAAGAACCCCTATCTTTAGGTTGTTGACCATAGTTTGTTGGGATTATTTTTGTGATAAACCTCTTCATTCTTTCTGAGGAGAGCAGATGGTTTTCCACTGCAACCCAAGTGAGATCTTTCTACAGTCTAATCACTTTACATCTCTGTTATACCGTTGCTTCATATATGGGTTCCCTGAAGAACCCTCATCTGTAAGTTTTAGGCATTAGTCTGTTTCTGGCCATAGTTTGTGATAAAACTCTTCTGTCTTTCTTTTGGAGGAGACCAGTTGCTTTTCCTTTGATACCATTGTGGAAGCTTTCTAAGGTCTAGTCAATTTCTCTTCAGTAGTTTTTCTGATGATTAAGTTCCTCAGTGTCTTATGAAAATTCTTTTTCAACTTAGATATAAACAACTAGATAGACAGTCAGTCCAGGCTCAAGGCTTCTTTTTGGTAACAACCTCCTTTGGGTTAAGATATTTTCGAAATCCTAGTCTCCTGTCTATAATGAAACTACTGAATGTATAAATAGAACTTTTTTTTTCAGTGAAAGATATCACCATTCAGAGATTATTGAGGAAATCTTTTTTGGCTCCTTCAATCTTCAAAACCCCTTTTGGAAAGGGATAACTCTACATGGATTAATATAAGCAATTTTTATTAGCTCAACATGGGTTTTTTTTACTAGAACTCATGATGTGCAGAAGTTGGCCTTTAACTCAGTCTTCAACAAAAACCTTTCATTAAAAATGGGGAGAGGGAATTTGGCACTCATCTACCTACGTCACCGGGTAGCACCTTTGCTAAGTTAGACACTGTTTAATTACCCAGCATAGATGTGGAAATTCCAACTTCAGGAAAGACAGGTTCTAGTGTACCTCGATTCATCATTGATGATACCTTTTTGCCTTTTGGTTTAGTTCTCATCTTAAAGTTTTCCTGTTAGCCCTCTTTCTTCATGTGGTTATGCTGTCAGGCTCACAGGCCAAACAGTAGAGGAGAGAATCATAGTGTCCCATGAGCATCTATCTCTTTTTTTCCTCTGGACCAACTGTAATTGCCTTTGGTTGGATACCAGCAACCTGGGGATAACTGAGCTGCCAGTGGCCAGGAACAATTAGGTCAATGCCATCATCTCTGGCAGTCATGAAACAAGCAAGGAGCCACTACCTAGTTAGAAGGATGGTGACAAGTGCATAAGGCCTGTGGTTCCCAACAGAAAGACAGAGGTTTGGATGGTCCTGATTTGAAATTTCAGGAGAATATCTATAATGCTTGCATGACACCATCTTACAGGGAAAACGGTTTTCATATTTCCGTACCACCATTTATCATTATTTTTTGTTTTTCAAGCCAAAGCATATTGAACTCTGTTTCTTTGCTGTTTACTAGTAATAGCTGCTTCACTCATTTTTGAGTTAAATCAAGTGAGGTCATTTTTCAAAACAAGATTCATAATTAACAGGCTCTCTTGTGTGTGTGTGTGTGTGTGTGTGTGTGTGTGTGTGTGTGTGTGTGTGTGTGTGTGTGGGGGGGGGGGGGGGGGGGGGGGGGGGGGGGGGCTGTCACATGCCAGAATGTATTGTCCAGTGATGATGTAATGACATTCTGAACCAATGTATTAAAACTAAAGCTGCATTTTTTATAAATATATTTGTAAAAATCATTACCATATAATGTAAATACAGTATAGTAAATAAATTAGTCAAAAGCTCATGTAAGATACAAATCAGTTTCATATCTATAATTTTCTTGTAAGACTTTTAAGTAGGCAGACTCTTGTCTTTCAAATTACAGTTGGCAGCTGCTTAGCTAATGTTACAGATGACTCACACTTGGAAGGTCCACCCTAAGCACCTGTAAGGCAAAAATACCATTAGAATTAGTAATGTCATTATTTTTCATACAAATATTTATTTCCACTAAATTCTTATGTTAAGACCTGCAATGAATCACACATTCAGCCATATCTGAAAATGACAAGTTTACATTATTATGTGATCCTAGGAACACCTGCGTTTGGCATCTGCAATTTGGAAAATGAGCTTCACAAAGAAGCAGGGGAAAATGGGCTCCTTTACGAGCAAGGAGGTCTTTAACAATGCTGTACTGTTTTCCATCAGCTGAAAATTATACAGGCTCATGAAAGATGGCTCATAACTCACTGCATATCACCTGCAAGTGTAGTCTGTAAATTCCATAGGTATACATTTAACTTGTCTTACGAAACTGCTGTGTGACACCACCAAATCTCTGTAGGTTGCTGAAGTTTCTGCACACTTCAGGTAAAGTATTTCTGCATTGTTTTCAAAGTAAAGAAAAGTATTGCAAGCTATAGGACCTTTAGATTATTTTTTCATACATGTTGGCCAATTTCCTTGTTAGCAAGGTAGTGCCAGGAGCAGATAAAGAAACGGCCCCTTCACTCACGTCCACTCTATAGCTGTCATGTAAAATGCACCTAAACCAGAAACCCTATACAAAACCAGGCCCCAGAGACTATTTTGTGATTTCTCCCAGGCAAGTGCTTCTTATGCCAAGGTTCTGCCCACTAACAGCATGTCATCCCCTGTATTTAACATCACTCCAATAAGCTGTATCCCTTGCATGCCTCATACCCTTCTGCATGTTCAGGCCCTAACCCTTCAAAACATCTTTCATTTCATCCCTCCAAATCCTCCTTGGTGTAGCCCTTTTCCTTATTCCCTAACTCAACCCCTGACATGTATAACCTCTTAATCATCCTTTTGTCACTCATCCTCTCCATATGTCCACACTACTTCAGCACACATCTTTAGATCTCCCATACATACTCCTCTAACCACCACACCTCTCTCTCACCCTGACATTCCATATCTGATCAACCGTCCTCACACATATTTTGTCCTCATATATTTAATTTCCAACACATTCACCCTGTTCTTTCCATTTTTGTATAAAGAATATTAAACATTCTAGTTAATTTGCTGGTATAATTAAGAGTGTTTCATGATTATCTAAGTAGAAGGCTAATGTTAAAAATGAATCATCAGTTTATATGAAGTATATTATATTAACACCACAAACAGTTTACAAAACTTTTGCCCCCCAAAAAATATATCATTTAAGTTGTACATTATCATTTACTGAACATGTATTTTATACAAAATTAACAATAAGTAATCATCAAAGTTTATATCTATAAACTGTATATCAATGAAATTTTACAAAATAGTTCAAGGGAAAACAAAATGTAAAGTTTCCACTGAAGTTACATAATCAAATATGTAAATTACAATGCCAACGCTGATGATACAGCGCTGGTGGCTGATTCATGTGAGAAACTGCAGAAGCTGGTGACTAAGTTTGGTAAAGTGTGTGGAAGAAGAAGTTAAGAGTAAATGTGAATAAGAGCAAGGTTATTAGGTACAGTAGGGTTGAGGGTCAAGTCAATTGGGAGGTGAGTTTGAATGGAGAAAAACTGGAGGAAGTGAAGTGTTTTAGATATCTGGGAGTGGATCTGGCAGCGGATGGAACCATGGAAGCGGAAGTGGATCATAGGGTGGGGGAGGGGGCGAAAATTCTGGGGGCCTTGAAGAATGTGTGGAAGTCGAGAACATTATCTCGGAAAGCAAAAATGGGTATGTTTGAAGGAATAGTGGTTCCAACAATGTTGTATGGTTGCGAGGCGTGGGCTATGGATAGAGTTGTGCGCAGGAGGATGGATGTGCTGGAAATGAGATGTTTGAGGACAATGTGTGGTGTGAGGTGGTTTGATCGAGTGAGTAACGTAAGGGTAAGAGAGATGTGTGGAAATAAAAAGAGCGTGGTTGAGAGAGCAGAAGAGGGTGTTTTGAAGTGGTTTGGGCACATGGAGAGAATGAGTGAGGAAAGATTGACCAAGAGGATATATGTGTCGGAGGTGGAGGGAACGAGGAGAAGAGGGAGACCAAATTGGAGGTGGAAAGATGGAGTGAAAAAGATTTTGTGTGATCGGGGCCTGAACATGCAGGAGGGTGAAAGGAGGGCAAGGAATAGAGTGAATTGGAGCGATGTGGTATACCGGGGTTGACGTGCTGTCAGTGGATTGAATCAAGGCATGTGAAGCGTCTGGGGTAAACCATGGAAAGCTGTGTAGGTATGTATATTTGCGTGTGTGGACGTATGTATATACATGTGTATGGGGGGGGTTGGGCCATTTCTTTCGTCTGTTTCCTTGCGCTACCTCGCAAACGCGGGGAGAGCGACAAAGTATAAAAAAAAAAAAAAAAAAAAAATGCCAACACTAACCCCAAATCTGTAAAAAAACATAAATTTGACTTTTCAAAAGCCATTGTATTTTTTGCTTCTCAAACTGATTACCTTAATGTGAAAAAAGTAATCATGAGCATAGACACAGTCTTACTTAAAGCTTCTCTCTAGACCTATTTGTAATCCCTTACAGTAAATTAAGTAATCTACATATTCCTTAATTAAAGCATTTGTAAAGTCATCTATAGGAGGCAGATAATAATTTCTGTGTGGAGATCTGCCAAACAAAAATCAACTGTCATGATACCACCTCCTTTCTTTGTGCACTGAAGCTGTGGACTTCTCTTCCATCTTTTGTCTTTCCTTCTTTTATAACCTTTCCACCTTTAAGAGCTCTGTGTGCATATACATGAAGAATCTGAATTAATCCCTTTTACATTTTTTCCATACTTTTGTAACCTGTCATCCAAGAGGGCCATGACTGAGGTGTGCTGTTGCCCATACCAAGAAAAAGTGACCACAATCTTTGAGGATATCTTTTCCAAACTTGTGCCACAAGAGCTTTGTGTATTTTCTTGCAAGAAATTTCTGTATCGTAACAACTCTGGTGGGAGAAATTCCAAGTCACCTTTACAAATTTCAACTGCATACTTTATTCTTTTTAATGCATGTTTATTTTGTTCAGTAAGGAACTTTATATAGTAAAGAAGAATAGTTCACACAGAACTCCAAACACTACATTATAATAAACATCTGTTTACAAACCAACATCACAGCAATCATGCCAAATACATACATACTCATCTTCCATCATAAGTCCTTATTTCCACTTGCACACACCACAGAACACCACACAACTATTAACCCTCCATACATCAAATACAGCCAAGTAACCCCTTACAATCTATCTTTTATTTTTTTTATTTTGCTTTGTCACTGTCTCCCACATTAGCGAGGTAGCACAAGGAAACAGATGAAAGAATGGCCCCACCAACCCACATACACATGTATATACATACATGTCCACACACGCAAATATACATACCTATACATCTCAACATATTTTTTTTTTTTTTTTTGCTTTGTCGTTGTCTCCCGCGTTTGCGAGGTAGCGCAAAGAAACAGACGAAAGAAATGGCCCAACCCACCCCCATACACATGTATATACATACGTCCACACACGCAAATATACATACCTACACAGCTTTCCATGGTTCACCCCAGACGCTTCACATGCCCTGATTCAATCCACTGACAGCACGTCAACCCCGGTATACCACATCGATCCAATTCACTCTATTCCTTACCCTCCTGCATGTTCAGGCCCCGATCACACAAAATCTTTTTCACTCCATCTTTCCACCTCCAATTTGTCTCCCACTTCTCCTCGTTCCCTCCACCTCCGACACATATATCATCTTGGTCAATCTTTCCTCACTCATTCTCTCCAAGTGCCCAAACCATTTCAAAACACCCTCTTCTGCTCTCTCAACCACGCTCTTTTTATTTCCACACATCTCTCTTACCCTTACGTTACTTACTCGATCAAATCACCTCACACCACACATTGTCCTCAAACATCTCATTTCCAGCACATCCATCCTTCTGCGCACAACTCTATCCATAGCCCACGCCTCGCAACCATACAACATTGTTGGAACCACTATTCCTTCAAACATACCCATTTTTGCTTTCCGAGATAATGTTCTCGACTTCCACACATTCTTCAAGGCTCCCAGGATTTTCGCCCCCTCCCCCACCCTATGATCCACTTCCGCTTCCATGGTTCCATCCGCTGCCAGATCCACTCCCAGATATCTAAAACACTTTACTTCCTCCAGTTTTGTTCCATTCAAACTTACCTCCCAATTGACTTGACCCTCAACCCTACTGTACCTAATAACCTTGCTCATTCACATTTACTCTCAGCTTTCTTCTTTCACACACTTTACCAAACTCAGTCACCAGCTTCTGCAGTTTCTCACATGAATCAGCCACCAGCTCTGTATCATCAGCGAACAACAACTGACTCACTTCCCAAGCTCTCTCATCCACAACAGACTGCATACTTGCCCCTCTTTCCAAAACCCTTGCATTCACCTCCCTAACAACCCCATCTATAAACAAATTAAACAACTATAGAGACATCACACACCCCTGCCGCAAACCTACATTCACTGAGAACCAATCACTTTCCTCTCTTCCTACACGTACACATGCCTTACATCCTCGATAAAAACTTTTCACTGCTTCTAACAACTTTCCTCCCACACCATATATTCTTAATACCTTCCACAGAGCATCTCTATCATATGCCTTCTCCAGATCCATAAATGCTACATACAAATCCAATTGCTTTTCTAAGTATTTCTCACATACATTCTTCAAAGCAAACACCTGATCCACACATTCTCTACCACTTCTGAAACCACTTTGCTCTTCCCCAATCTATCTATCTGTCTATATTTTTCGTTCCTGTTCCTTCCAGGAACTCTCTTAAGGGGGTGGCCTTGGCAAGAGTCTCCATAACTGGCGAACAATAGTTCTGCTTCTTAGCCTAATGCCTCACCCTTAATAGGTCACTGGCAGAGTAACTAGCACAGTGTTTCCAGAGGCTGCTACCTAATGTTCCTACCAGATACTTCTACCTACTAATTCTACCCAATGTTCCAGTCTATTAGTACTCTCTCACCTAATGTTCCTACTAACTATTTCTACCTATGTTTTACCTAATGCTCCCATCTATTGTTCCTAGCTACTACAATTTCTGTATTACTCCAACCATTTTGCCAAAATGCTGGGATAGCACATACCACTCAAAGCAGGAAAAGCTAGTTACGAAGACAGAGTTGTGCAAGTTAAAGTGTTGTCAAGTGTTATGTGTTACAAGGAGAGATTGTATGTGTAAGGACAGAAAGCCTGCAGTCCACATTTGGGTGAGGCAGAAAGAAATGACAGCCACCTGGACTGAAGTGCTGGCTTACTGTGAAGTTGTCACTAACCCTCCCAATATTTAAGCAGGTAGTACCTGTAATATGCCTTCCTGGTCAGTGGATACCTATCATCTACTAACTACCTCACAGAAACCAAAATATAATCATGCAACTCCTAACCACCCAGAAACACTCAGTACAACCTAGACAAATTACTTGGTACACACTGCTATCCAACTCATATACAATATCATGTACATCTGTTCTATCCTACGAATCTCACACACCCAAACTTATTCCATGCACCCTCTGAACTCCCTTCTATCCCAGACATCCACCTTATGCTCACAACTTCACCTAAACATTTTAATAATGGAAAAAAAATCTCAGATGTGACACTATGGATCAAAATCTGATGAAAACAATGTGAAGATACAATCTATCAAGATGGTGCAAAAGTTCAGCAAGCCATGCCCTGTAATAGATAAAAAAGTTCTAACTATGGTTATAACTGGACCTGCACACTGGGACAGAATCAAGAATATATATAATACATCAGCATATCAGTGAGCACTACACTACAGTTACAAGGGCATAAACAGCTGATCTCATTTTCACTTATAAAAGAAATGGAAAACAAAAGTTCTGGAGAGCTCACATTTTAAGATGAGATTAGTGGAGGAATACTGGAATCAGAGAGAAACCTAAATCCCAAGAGGAAAAAGTAGAAAGCTACACAAACCTAAACTGTCTTGACACAAACTGGGAAATAAAATTCCAACAATTATGGAGCATTGTTACAAGAGCATCTGTCAAGTCAATCGGAATCTCTACTGTAGATGGCTGAAAGAGAGCAGGGGTAAACAAAAATTACACAGTTCATCAGAGGCCGTCAAAGGACTAAGAAAAGTAAAGAACTAAAAGGTATATATGACATGGCCAGACAATATCTGAAAGGTTTAAGATCACTAGAAATAAGCAAATTAATCAGGAAAAAAATAGTTAAAGCAAATGTTGAGCCAAACCTACCAATCATTTATTTGAACAAACTATCATTCAGGAAATATCATGCTCATGGAATCTCACAGAAGGATTGCTGTAGAGCAAATATGTGCACCAAATTAAATGGGATGTATGAAACACCACAGAAAGAACAGTAAAATTGCTAACAGAATGTAACTGGGATACCAAAGAATGTTAAGCAATATAAGGCACATGACCCTGGTAAAATCTTCCCCTGTGTATTCAAAGGCTGTGAAGATACTTTTGGGCATGGGCAAGCTCAAGATATATTTAAGAGTTAAGGCAAAGCTGACAAAATGATGACATCTGGCTTTTTTTATTAACCTGACAAGTGTACATTTAATAGCAATGTGAAATGATTTAGAAACTTTCAAGTACAAATGTATACAACACAAACAGAGATGGAGTACTATAATTCTCTTTCTGTTTATTATATTAAGAAGATAATATTTTTGGATTTCTTTGCAAGAAAACTGGGATAGGGAGCTGTGGATACCCATGCTGGTGGTGTGGAACTAGAATATATGAACATTTAGTTACCCTGATATCTAAAAAAAATTCTGGAGTACTCAGCTGTAAATGTATGAATGGCAAATGAATCTGCACAGTGGTTCCATTGTATACTAACTCTTAAATAATCATGGCTTCCCCTCTCCATTTTCTTCAGCAGAGATCATATATTGCACTAACCTGTCCTGATACCTTTGCTACAGCTTGAGTCTGTCCTGAGGTTCCTTGACCCACTCTTGTGACCAGATGCATGACTTTCTGCCGTTTAACTACTGGTGGGCTCTGACTCCTGTCTATCTCATTTAACTGCTCTTCTGCACTGGATGGTAATACTTGTAATATTATTGGCCCATTAGTACCACCTGGAAAGTTATGCAAAGTTTTAGTTTCAAATCAAGAGAAAATTTGTCCTTAATATTGTAAACTAGCAAGAGATCTGTCTAAATAAGATCAAAACTGCCATTCAAACTTACTCTTAGCTTCCTCCTACATTAGTATGCAAGTAGTAAGATTTTTGTGTTACACATACTCTGATTGTGCTGTTCTACATTTAATCTGGATGTATCGTGAAAAGCAGTAACACTGGTGGACCAAAGGCATCCAGAAATGCACTTCCTTGGGAAATAAAAAGAGGCAATCACTTCTACTATAGATGGCTCTTTCCCTTGGCCCTGTTCACTTGGCACACTCAAAGATCCTTTAAAAATCTCTTTACAACCATTTCTCTATCATACTAATCTTCTCCCTATTTTCCTGCTTCTCTTCTTGCCTCTTTTAAATGCATGTTTAAACAATCTTACTTCTTTTCAAATGCAATTTTCATCATTCATATTGAAAGTACTTGGCACCTGCTTTAGAGATAAGACAGACAAATCTAAATAAAGAATTCTTCAGCAAAATTAAACTTTCATCACTGCCAGGTGGAGGAATAAGTCTGAATCTTAAATATTTGGAAATGACTTTGTATTAGCTTCATTAATCTGAATAAAGGTAAACAGTGAGTGAATGCTTCAAATTATGTGATATTCACATCGACATGAATATTTCAATACTAAACTATGAGGGGGGATGACTAAATATCTGAAGGAGAACTGAAATCCCTCCCTGTTCTAAACACAGGGAAGTATGTCTGAAGGTACAGTAATCCCAACAGTGATGTATGGGATGTGACTCTTGGGTCTTGAACTCATAATAAAGGACAATATGTGATGTACAGCAGGTTGATCATGTAAGGAGTGATGGTATAAGAAAAAGGTATGGTAGTAGACACAGTCTGACGTGTGGCAATGGTGTGGACATATAGAGATATGAGCAAAGAAAGACTGATTAAGAGGATCTGTGTGTTGAGAGAGAAGGGGAGATCAAGCTGATGGAAAAACGGAGTGAAGAAGGATTTGGGTTTCAGGGCCTGAACATTCAGGAGGGATTAAGACATCCATGGGATAGAATAAATTGGCCTTTATGGCGTATGGGGGGATGGGTTGCTGTGTTGTCAGTTTAAGGTAAATCAAGGAACAGTCTGTGGGACTTAGCTGTGAGGTTCTGGTTTCAGTGCATAATATATGACAGTGAGAGTGGATGTGTCCAAATGAGGCCATTGCTCATTTATCCCTGATACTACCTCACTTAGGCATGAGAGGTAACTAGGTATGAAAAAAAATGTACTTGATATACATAAATACACAAAAGGATAGATAATGTGAGGAGCAATGCTCTTTAAACTCGTCAGGAAAGTGAACTTTTTTCTTTACCCACCTGTGAGTGCAGCATACTGTTCTGGGCTAAGCGTTATAACCTGGGTCACCTCTTGAACCCCTTCTCCATCTTCTATAGGTTCTGCAGTTGAAGATGGTAGTAAAGCCGGTAAGCAAGAAGTTGACTGTGTTGATGTATGTGAACATGGTGACAGTCTTTCTTTACTTCTATCATCGCTATTGTTATTGCTGGACCTCTTAATAGTTTTTTCTTGTTCATCTTCTGTGGGTTCTTGTGGTAGTGTATTGTTTGGAAGTTGAGGTAGTTCCTTGAAAATAAAATAAAAATAAAAATATATATCTTGAATTTTATGTACTTCTACTTACTTAATAATATCAAGTCACGTTTTCCCCATGTTAACACTGTGTGACATGCTGAAACTTCCACATACTGTACATCTCTAATTTCTCCAGCAGACACACAGATTTTCTGATGCTTCTAAAAAATGGGCATTTTTACAGTAAAGGGAATAACAGTTCCTCTTATGAAGAGAGAACATCGTATTAAAAACAACACAGAAAAAAGTGAAGTAGGCCTCAATTTTCCCCATAAGATACAGTCATATAGTCTTCTTAAAGAAGCATACTGCTTAGATAGCTCTAAGCACTACACAGCCAGGTGTTAACATGTCTTGAATGTTAACACCTTATTAATACAGTACATAGTTTTGATATAAATTATTATTATTACTATTATTATTATCATTATTATTATCATTATTTCTTTCTTTCTTTTAAACTATTCGCCATTTCCCGCGTTAGCGAGGTAGCGTTAAGAACAGAGGACTGGGCCCTTTTTTGGAATATCCTCACCTGGCCCCCTCTGTTCCTTCTTTTGGAAAATTAGAAAAAAAAAAACGAGAGGGGAGGATTTCCAGCCCCCAGCTCCCTCCCCTTTTAGTCGCCTTCTACGACACGCAGGGAATACGTGGGAAGTACTCTTAATCCCCTATCCCCAGGGATAATATATATATATATATATATATATATTGCGCTACCTCGCAAACGCGGGAGACAGCGACAAAGTATAAAAAAAAAAAAAAAAAAAAAATATATATATATATATATATATATATATATATACATATTTTTTTTTTCCTTTCCTTTTTTTGCCGCCGTCCCCCGCGCCCGCGAGGCAGCGCAAGGAAACAGACGAAAGAAATGGCCCAACCCACCCCCACACACATGCACATACACACATCCACACACGCAAATACACACACCCACACAGCCCTCCACGGCTCACCCCAGACGCCCCACACGCCCCGATTCAATCCACTGACAGCACGTCAACCCCGGCACACCACATCGCTCCAATTCACCCCACTCCCCGCTCTCCCCCCACCCCCCCGCACGCCCAGGCCCCGATCACACAAAATCTCCCCCACTCCACCCCCCCACCCCCAACTCGGTCTCCCTCCTCTCGTTCCCTCCACCTCCGACACACACATCCTCCTGGTCAACCCCCCACCCACCCTCTCCATGCGCCCAAACCACTTCAAAACACCCCCCTCCGCTCTCTCAACCACGCTCTCTCTATTTCCACACATCTCTCCCACCCTCACGTTACCTACTCGATCAAACCACCTCACACCACACACCGTCCCCAAACATCTCACCTCCAGCACATCCATCCTCCTGCGCACAACTCCATCCATAGCCCACGCCTCGCAACCAAACAACATTGTTGGAACCACTATTCCTTCAAACATACCCATTTTTGCTTTCCGAGATAATGTTCTCGACTTCCACACATTCTTCAAGGATATATATATTATCATTATTATTATTATTATTATTATTATTATTATTATTATTATTATTATTATCATCATCATTATCATCATTATTATTATCCCTGGGGATAGGGGAGAAAGAATACTTCCCACGCATTCCTCACGTGTTGTAGAAGGCGACTAAAGGGGACGGGAGCGGGGGGGCCAGAAACCCCCCCCCTCCTTGTATTTTAACTTTCTAAAAGGGGAAACAGAAGAAGGAGTCACGCAGGGAGTGCTCATCCTCCTCGAAGGCTCAGATTGGGGTGTCTAAATGTGTGTGGATGTAACCAGGATGAGAAAAAAGGAGAGATAGGTAGTATGTTTGAGGAAAGGAACCTGGATGTTTTGGATCTGAGTGAAACGAAGCTCAAGGGTAAAGGGGAAGAGTGGTTTGGGAATGTCTTGGGAGTAAAGTCAGGGGTTAGTGAGAGGACAAGAGCAAGGGAAGGAGTAGCACTACTCCTGAAACAGGAGTTGTGGGAGTATGTGATAGAGTGTAAGAAAGTGAATTCTAGATTGATATGGGTAAAACTGAAAGTTGAAGGAGAGAGATGGGTGATTATTGGTGTATATGCACCTGGGCATGAGAAGAAAGATCATGAGAGGCAAGTGTTTTGGGAGCAGCTGAATGAGTGTGTTAGTGGTTTTGATGCACAAGACCGGGTTATAGTGATGGGTGATTTGAATGCAAAGGTGAGTAATGTGGCAGTTGACGGAATAATTAGTAAACATGGGGTGTTCAGTGTTGTAAATGGAAATGGTAAAGAGCTTGTAGATTTAAGTGCTGAAAAAGGACTGGTGATGGGAATACCTGGTTTAAAAAACGAGATATACATAAGTATACGTATGCAAGTAGGAGAGATGTCCAGAGAGCATTATTGGATTACGTGTTAATTGATAGGTGCGCGAAAGAGAGCCGTTTGAATGTTAATGTGCTGAGAGGTGCAACTGGAGGGATGTCTGATCATTATCTTGTGGAGGCGAAGGTGAAGATTTGTGGGGGTTTTCAGAAAAGAAGAGAGAATGTTGGGGTGAAGAGAGTGGTGACAGTAAGTGAGCTTGGGAAGGAGACTTGTGTGTGGAAGTACCAGGAGAGACTGAGTACAGAATGGAAAAAGGTGAGAACAAAGGAGGTAAGGGGAGTGGGGGAGGAATGGGATGTATTTAGGGAAGCAGTGATGGCTTGCGTAAAAGATGCTTGTGGCATGAGAAGCGTGGGAAGTGGGTTGATTAGAAAGGGTAGTGAGTGGTGGGATGAAGAAGTAAGATTATTAGTGAAAGAGAAGAGAGGGGCATTTGGACGATTTTTGCAGGGAAAAAATGCAAATGAGTGGGAGATGTATCAAAGAAAGAGGCAGGAGGTCAAGAGAAAGGTGCAAGAGGTGAAAAAGAGGGCAAATGAGAGTTGGGGTGAGAGAGTATCATTATATTTTAGGGAGAATAAAAAAGATGTTTTGGAAGGAGGTAAATAAAGTGAGTAAGATAAGGGAGCAAATGGGAACTTCAGTGAAGGGGGCTAATGGGGAGGTGATAACAAGTGGTGGTGATGTGAGAAGGAGATGGAGTGAGTATTTTGAAGGTTTGTTGAATGTGTTTGATGATAGAGTGGCAGATATAGGGTGTTTTGGTCGAGGTGGTGTGCAAAGTGAGAGGGTTAGAAAAATGATTTGTTAAACAGTGAAGAGGTAGTAAAAGCGTTACGGGAGATGGTTTGGATGGTATTGCTGTGGAATTTATTAAAAATGGGGGTGACTGTATTGTTGACTGGTTGGTAAGGTTATTTAATGTATGTATGATTCATGGTGAGGTGCCTGAGGATTGGCAGAATGCTTGCATAGTGCCATTGTACAAAGGCAAAGGGGATAAGAGTGAGTGCTCAAATTACAGAGGTATAAGTTTGTTGAGTATTCCTGGGAAATCATATGGGAGGGTATCGATTGAGAGGGTGAAGGCATGTATAGAGCATCAGATTGGGGAAGAGCTGTGTGGTTTCAGAGGTGGTAGAGGATGTGTGGATCAGGTGTTTGCTTTGAAGAATGTATGTGAGAAATACTTAGAAAAGAAATTGGATTTGTATGTAGCATTTATGGATCTGGAGAAGGCATATGATAGAGTTGATAGAGATGCTCTGTGGAAGGTATTAAGAATATATGGTGTGGGAGGCAAGTTGTTAGAAGCAGTGAAAAGTTTTTATCGAGGATGTAAGGCATGTGTACATGTAGGAAGAGAGGAAAGTGATTGGTTCTCAGTGAATGTAGGTTTGCGGCAGGGGTGTGTGATGTCTCCATGGTTGTTTAATTTGTTTATGGATGGGGTTGTTAGGGAGGTGAATGTAAGAGTTTTGGAAAGAGGAGCAAGTATGCAGTCTGTTGTGGATGAGAGAGCTTGGGAAGTGAGTCAGTTGTTGTTCGCTGATGATACAGCGCTGGTGGCTGATTCATGTGAGAAACTGCAGAAGCTGGTGACTGAGTTGGTAAAGTGTGTGAAAGAAGAAAGTTGAGAGTAAATGTGAATAAGAGCAAGGTTATTAGGTACAGTAGGGTTGAGGGTCAAGTCAATTGGGAGGTAAGTTTGAATGGAGAAAAACTGGAGGAAGTGAAGTGTTTTAGATATCTGTGAGTGGATCTGGCAGCGGATGGAACCATGGAAGTGGAAGTGAATCATAGGGTGGGGGAGGGGGCGAAAATTCTGGGAGCCTTGAAGAATGTGTGGAAGTCGAGAACATTATCTTGGAAAGCAAAAATGGGTATGTTTGAAGGAATAGTGGTTCCAACAATGTTGTATGGCTGCGAGGCGTGGGCTATGGATAGAGTTGTGCGTAGGAGGGTGGACGTGCTGGAAATGAGATGTTTGAGGACAATATGTGGTGTGAGGTGGTTTGATCGAGTAAGTAATGTAAGGGTAAGAGAGATGTGTGGAAATAAAAAGAGTGTGGTTGAGAGAGCAGAAGAGGGTGTTTTGAAATGGTTTGGTCACATGGAGAGAATGAGTGAGGAAAGATTGACCAAGAGGATATATGTGTCAGAGGTGGAGGGAACGAGGAGAAGTGGGAGACCAAATTGGAGGTGGAAAGATGGAGTGAAAAAGATTTTGAGTGATCGGGGCCTGAACATGCAGAGGGGTGAAAGGCGTGCAAGGAATAAAGTGAATTGGAACGATGTGGTATACCAGGGTCGACGTGCTGTCAATGGATTGAACCAGGGCATGTGAAGCGTCTGGGGTAAACCATGGAAAGTTCTGTGGGGCCTAGATGTGGAAAGGGAGCTGTGGTTTCGGTGCATTATTACATGACAGCTAGAGACTGAGTGTGAACGAATGGGGCCTTTGTTGTCTTTTCCTAGCACTACCTCGCACACATGAGGGGGGAGGGGGTTGTTATTCCATGTGTGGTGAGGTGGCGATGGGAATAAATAAAGGCAGAAAGAATGAATTATGTACATGTGTATATATGTATATGTCTGTGTGTGTATATATATGTGTACAGTGAGATGTATAGGTATGTATATTTGCGTGTGTGGACGTGTATGTATATACATTTGTATGTGGGTGGGTTGGGCCATTCTTTCATCTGTTTCCTTGCGCTACCTTGCTAACGCGGGAGACAGCGACAAAGCAAAATAAAAATAATAATAATAATTATTATCATCATTATTATACCTAATTGCTGTTTCCCACATCAGCGAGATGAGGGATGCCCCAACCCCCCCACATACACATATATATATATACATAAACATCCATATACACACCTATACATATACATTTCAACATATACATACACATACATACACATAAATATACATATATACACATGTACATATTCATACTTACTGCCTTTTCCATTTCCATCACCACCCCGCCACACGGGAAACAGCATCTCCCCATCCCCTCTAGTGAGGCAGTGCCAGGGAAAGATAAAAAGGTCACATTCGTTCACATTCAGTCTCTAGCTGTCATGTGTAATTCATTAAAACCACAGCTCCCTTTCAACATCCAGGCCCCACAGACATTTCCATGGTTTACCAAAGATGCTTCACATGCCCTGGTTCAATCCAGTGACAGCATGTCCACCCTGGTATACCACATCGATCCAATTCACTCTATTCCTTGCACACCTTTCACCTACCTGTATGTTCAGGCCCCGATCACTTAAAATATTTTTCACTCCATCCTTCCACCTCCAATTTGGTCTCCCACTTCTCCTTCCCTCCACCTCTGACACATATCTCCTCTTTGTCAATCGTTCCTCACTCATTACCTCCATGTGACCAAACCATTTCAATACACCCTCTTCTGCTCTCTCAACCTTACCCTTTTCATTACCACACATCTCTCTTACCCTCTCATTACTTACTCGATCAAACCACCTCACACCACATATTGTCCTTAAACATTTCATTTCCAACACATCCACTGTCCTCCACACAACCCTATCTATAGCCCATGCCTCGCAACCATATAACATTGTTGGAACCACTATTCCTTCAATCATATCTGTTTTTGCTCTCCAAGATAATGTTCTTGCCTTCCACACATTCTTTAACGCTCCCAGAACTTTTGCCCCCTCCCCCACCCTGTGACTCACTTCCACTTCCATGGTTCCATCCACTGCTAAGTCCACTCCCAGATATCTAAAACACTTCACTTCCTCCAATTTTTCTCCATTCAAACTTACCTCCCAATTAACTTGCCCTTCAACCCTACTGAACCTGATAACCTTGCTCTTATTCACATTTACTCTCAACTTTCTCCTTTCACAAACTACCAAACTCAGTCACCAACTTCTGCAGTTTCTCACCTGAATCAGCCACCAGCACTGTATCATCAGCGAACAACAACTGACTCACTTCCCAAGCCCTCTCATCCACAACAGACTGCATACTTGCCCCTCCCTCCAAAACTCTTGCATTCATTTCTCTAAACACCTCATCCATTGACAAATTAACCACCCACGGAAACATCACACACCACCTGCCGCATACCAACATTCACTGGGAACCAATCACTTTCTACTCGTACACATGCGTTACATCCTTCGTAAAAACTTTTCACTGCTTCTAGCAACTTAATCTTCCACACCATATACTCTTAAAGCCTTTCAAAAAGCATCTCTGTCAACCCTATCATATGCCTAATCCAGATCCATAAATGCTACATACAAATCCAACTGTTCTAAGTATTTCTCACATACATTCTTCAAAGCAAACACCTGATCCACACATCCTCTACCACTTCTGAAACCACATTGCTCTTCCCCAATTTGATGCTCTGTACATGCCTTTACCCTCTCAATCAATATCCTCCCATATAATTTCCCAGGAATACTCAACAAACTTATGCATCTGTAATTTGAACACTCATCTTAATCCCCTTTGTCTTTGTACAATGGTACTATACATGCATCCTGCCAATCCTCAGGCACTTCACCATGATCCATACATACACTGCATATCCTTACCAACCAGTCAACAACAGTCACCCCCTTTTTTAATAAATTCCACTGCAATACCATCCAAACCCACCGCCTTGCCGGCTTTCATCTTCCGCAAGGCTTTCACAACTCTTCTCTGTTTACCAAACCATTCTCCTCAACCCTCTCACATCGCACACCACCCCGACCAAAACACCCTATTTCTGCCACTCTATCATCAAACACATTCAACAAACCTTTCAAATACTCATTCCATCTCTTCACTTCATCAGTACTTGTTATCACCTTCCCATTTGCCCCCTTCACTGATGTTCCCATTTGTTCTCTTGTCTTACACACGTTATTTACCTGTTTCCCCTTTTACAAATTTAAATACAGGGAGGGCGGGTTTCCAGCCCGGGTTTCCAGCCCTCAGCTCCCGCCCCCTTTAGTCGGCTTCTATGACACGTGGGGAATACATGGAAAGTATTTTTTTTATCATCAAACAGATCATCATCCAGATTGCTATACTCCTCATCACTATGGAGCAAATACTGCTTGGTGGCACCTTAATTTAGCAGTCTACTGTAACATTTTCCTCATGCCAAGGCTAAAGAGTAACTGGAGAACTCATGTAATTGTTGTATAAGGAGGCCCAAAGCATCTTATGCCTACACCAAAGACCGGTTGGAAATCTGACTGTTGACACAATAGCAGAGATCATATATCTCAGTGAGGTCCCCTTTACCAGACAATGTAAGAGGTCTGATTAATGGGTTAAAATGAAAAAAGCTTTAGAGAGCAAGTCTACCTCTGCCCTTTGCCAATCTCCAGGGTTAAGTTGTCAATTCCAGTTGTACAAAAGTACATGGCTATTGGCACCTAATCCACCCAACATAAATAAAATTGAAGCTAAAGATAACAGATGTATAAAAATGTGAAAGGAAAATTGCTCTTAAGAAGATGAGGCTGTATCATTTGGTTGGCATACAATCTGAAATTGAAGGCAGTCCAACCACTGTCATAAACATAAAGCAGTTATTGCAATGAGAGAGAGAGAGAGAGAGAGAGAGAGAGAGAGAGAGAGAGAGAGAGAGAGAGAGAGAGAGAGAGAGAGAGAGAGAGACAGAGAGAGAGAGAGAGAGAGAGAGAGAGAGAGAGAGAGAGAGAGAGAGAGAGAGAGAGAGAGACAAGAGAGAGAGAGACAAAGAGAGAGAGAGACAAAGAGAGAGAGACAAAGAGAGAGAGAGAGAAGAGAGAGAGAGAGAGAGAGAGAGAGAGAGAGAGAGAGAGAGATATGAAGTTCCCTTCTCAAATGGTAATTCTTCCACTGGTAATTAAATGCTAAATGACCTCTTACCTGAGTATTTAAGTATGGAAAAAAATTATATTTTACCTTTGCTTTAACATAACAAAATACAGAATTAATCACACGAATCTACATACTTGTTTAATGAGTTTTAATGCTTGCCGTCCAGCTTCAGTGAGATGGAGAGTCTGTCCATGGGCCACAGCAGATGTCACTAATGTTGATGAGTCATCTAAAGGTAACAAGGCAGCCTGAGCTTTCAGTAACTCTAGGGCAGCCGCATTTGACATATCTGTAACAATATGGTCTTTTTCATACTTCTGCCTGAAGTACTGCTAACACAAGTACACTTGTTGCACTGCTATAAATTCTTAAACAATTTCCAAAACTGACTAATTTTGTGACTACATCTATTATCTCTGAAGTTTTCAAATCTAGAGAGATACAGTGACCAGTAAGTAACCCTCCTCAAATCTTATAAAACTGTAAAGTCAAAATGCTGGTTAACCCTTTCACTGCGGTACTATGTAGATTT
Source organism: Panulirus ornatus (assembly GCF_036320965.1). Taxonomy (NCBI): domain Eukaryota; kingdom Metazoa; phylum Arthropoda; class Malacostraca; order Decapoda; family Palinuridae; genus Panulirus; species Panulirus ornatus. Next base: position 23,304,946 of record NC_092242.1, on the reverse strand, counting down.
TCAAATATTCTAATAAAAATATCTCTTCAGTTTTGTCATTAATTGACTAGAATATAATATGATATGATAATATGGTGGAACAATTTTATGTGTGCTATACACCTTTCTACTTATGCTGTTCTGCTGTCAGGCATGTGAGGTACACCTGGAGTACTGTCAGGCATATCTAATGAGATGTGTGGTATTCTTAGATGCATTTTTGTCACAAATGAATATGATTACTGATAGTTTTCAACACTAATACTTATTTTTCTATAACAGCTCCACAAATTATTATGTAATGTTAGGGAGCATATCTAATGAAGGCCTCCTTGACATCATCACATAGACTGACCAGTGCATGGAAAAACTGAAGTTGTATTTATTGAAAAAAATGTGAAGTACCATCACAAACAATCACAACTGTACATTTTACCTTGAGGCAAGAGTGGGCTACTCAAGAATTTTGTTTGTTTATGCCCCAGCTGTAGCACACATGAAACAAAATACCATGATGTATCTGATCTAGCTCTAATGAATGGGCTAAAATAAAGAATAACTAACAAAGGCATGCTCTTGATCAATCATCCACCAAAGCATAGTACTGTACAGCATTATAAAATATATTTATCTACATGGGCTTAACCTTTGGAAAATAACCAAGACAAACAACTAATGATCATGAAACTGACATATCTACGAGTCTGCAGAAAAGTGCTGATGGCTTAACATCATTGCAAATTTAGTCTAGCTGGTATCATATCATATACACCAATTACTGACAAGGAGTCCAGCTAAATTTCATGCAAGTTTTAAACACCAACCACTGAAATCTTCTGATTCCACATTTTTTCTTCATCACACAGGTGAAGCAATTATTTTCACATTAAACTACAATAAAAAGTTTCTTTTTCATACTTCTTTGCTGTTTCCCATGTTAGGAAAATACCATAAAAGACAAAGAAATAACTAGCCACCATGCAAAACCAAATTGCACAAACCATTCCATGGTTTCCCCTGACCACTTCATATGCCTTTGTTCAGCCTACTCACATCATGTCAGATATACAATTGAATAGCAAAGGCCTATCAGATCACAACATCATTGAAATCACACAATTTAGAAATACATGAACGTGAACATGATACAAACACTGAAGACAATTACAGACTGGGTGACATTCATTTTCTTCATGACTGATCAGATTGTACAGTGATCACCAAAAGGATTTTAAAACATTTTGGAATGAGATCTTCAAGAGCAAGATCGAAAAGCAAAAATGAGTGTTTTCACCGTGTGGACTAATAAAAAAAAATGGTATGGACATATGGAGAGAATGAGCGAGGAAAGATTGACAAAGAAGATATATGTGTCACGAGGCGGAGGGAACAAGAAGCAGAAGACCAAATTGGAGGTGGAAGATTTTGAGATATCAGGGCCTGAACATACAGGAGGGTGAGGGGCATGCACAGAATAGAGTGAAATGGAACCAGGGTATGTGAAATGTAGCGCCAAGAAACAGACAAAGAATGACCCATCCACTCATGTACACACATACATGAATGCCCATACATGCACATATACATACATATACATATCAACCTATACATACGTATACATACACACACAGACATATACATACATACACATGTACATATTCATACTTGCTTGCCTTCATCCATTCCTGGTGCTACCCCATCCCACAGGAAACAGCATCACTAACCCCTGCTTCAGCAAGGTAGCGCCAGGAAAACAGACAAAAAAAGGCCACATTCGTTCATACTCAAGTCTCTAGCTGTCATGTGTAATGCACCAAAAACCACAGCTCCCTATCCACATCCAGGCTCCACAGACTTTTCCATGGTTTGCCCCAGACATTTCACATGTCTTGGTTCAGTCCACTGATATAACACATCGTTCCAATTCACTCTATTCCTTGCACGCCTCTCACCTAACTGTATGTTCAGGCCCCAACCGCTTAAAATCTTTTCCACTCCATCTTACCACCTCCAATCTGGTCTCTCAATTCTCCTTGTTCCCTCAACCTCTGACACATATATCCCCTTTGTCAATCTCTCCTCACTCATTCTCTCCATATGTCCAAACCACTTAAGCACACCCTCCTCTGCTCTCTCAACCACTCTTTCTATTTCCACATATCTCTCTCAGCCTTTCATTACTTACTTGATCAAACTATATCACACCACATATTGCAAAACAGAAGATACAGAAGAAACAGAAAACATTACATAAATAAGAAAAGAATATGAAAAATGAAGAAAAGGCTATCAATGAGCTATGAAATAATCAAAGAGCTGATAAGGAAGTAAAGAATGATAATGCTGAAATAATGAATCTCACAAATGACAACACACAATAAAAGAAGAGAAAACTATACAAAACATGGATAGGAACCCAATATAAAAGGACACACTAGACCATCTGATCAAGCACAAGTACATAAACAAAGGCCAACATGTATATGTGGAAGAAACTATCGGTCCATATACTTTTATTAGAGAAAGTAGCTAAGTATATCATTAAAGGTAAGATATCATGAATGATTATATTTCTTAACTGACAGAAAGTTCAAAGCAGTCGTAAACAAAACCATATCAGATGAAGATGTCATATCTGGGATACCATAAAAAATCATGTTAGCCTAAATTCTCTTTACAATATTGATATCATATATTTAGAGAGAAGAAAATGAAACAGAGTAAGGACCTCAGCTGATGATACCAGAGTAAGCAAACTAACTTTATCAGAAATTGATAAAATGGAGATGTAAAAAGACCTAGATATCATATATAAATGGGCAGAACTGAACCCGATGGAATTTAACAAAGATAAATTCAAGCAATGATATGATATCTTTTTTTTCTTTTCCTTCATGCATTTGTGCCATTTCCTGTGGAGTGGGGTGGCATCAGGAATGGATGAAGATGAGCAAGTATGAATATGTACATGTGTAGATATGTATAGATATATAATTTCTTTTCATATTCTCCATTTCCTGTATTAGTGAGGTAGCATCAAAAACAGATGGCAGAGCCTTAGAGGAAAAAAATCTCAATTGGTCCACTCCTTTGTTCCTCCTTTTGAAAATGTAAAACAGGAGGGAAGAATTGACACCCTCACCACTCCCATCCCTTTTAGTCGCCTTCTAAGACATGCAGGGAATACATGGGCAGTATTCTTTCTCCCCTATCCCCAGGGATAATATAGGGTGTTTTGGTAAGGGTTGTGTGCAAAGAGAGAGAGTCAGGGAGAGTGGTTTGGTGAAGAGAGAAGAGGTAGTGAAAGCCTTGCAGATGAAATCTGTCAAGGCAGCAGGTATGGATAGTGCTGCAGTTGAATCTGTTAAGAAAGGGGGTGACTGTGATGTTGATTAGTTGGTAAGGATATGATACAGACACTTTATGGAAGGTCTTAAGAACACACGGTGTGGGAGGTAAGCTGCTAAAAGCAGAGAAGTTTTTGTCAAAGGCATAAGGCATGTGCACAAGTAAAAAGAGAGGAGAGTGATTGGTTCTCTGTGAAGGTTGGTCTGTGGCAGGGGTGTGTGATGTCCCATTGGTTGTTTAATTTGTTTATGGATGAGGTGGTTAGGGAGGTAATGTAAGGGTATTGGAGAGAGGGATGAAAATGCAGTCTGTTGGGATTGAGCGGGCCTGGGAAGTGAGTCAATTGTTGTTCACCGATGATACAATGCTGGCAGCTGATTCAAGTGAGAAACTGCAGAAGTTGGTGATTGAGTTTGGAAAAGTGTTGAAAAGAGAAAGTTGAAAGTAAATGTGAATAAGAGCAAGGTTATCAGGTTCAGCAGGGTTTAGAGACACATTAGCTAGGATGTAAGTTTGAATAGAGGAAAATTGGAGGAAGTAAAGCATTTTAAGCATCTGGGAGTGGACATGGCAGTGAATGGAACCATGGAAGCACAAGTGAGCCATAATGTGGGGGAGGGGGCCAAGGTTCTGAGAGTGATGACGAACATGTGAAAAGAGAGAACATACCAAAAATGGGTATGTTTAAAGGGATGGTAGCTGGGGACTGGAAATTCTGCCCTCCAAAGGATTTTTTCCCCTCTATGGCTCAGTTAAATTGAATGTAACCTATTTCTGTGCCACATTTAAGTTCACACTCTTTCTTTTAACTACTTTACAACTGTAGACTCTAGTGTTTGGTATGATAATCTGGAGGAGGGCATCCAGCAGCGTTGGAACGCTCACTGGGCAGTTCCAAGCACGAGTCAGATTGAGACAATGGTGAAGTCATCCCTCTCCTGTGAAAGGATACTTTTTTATAATAAAGTGAGGCCAAACTACCTGCTTTCACTGCACCTGTTACATGGCACAGTGAGTGGGATTTGAACCTATGGGGGAACATCCCAAGATATTGCAAGGCTGCTCACCATCTTCAGGAGATGGGGTGCACCCAAGGATGTTGCCTTAGATGGGGAAACCAAGGAGATGGTAGTTTTCAACAAAAAATGAGGAATCATGGCCTGCATCTCCTAACACTACTTCCCCCAGTCCAATGGACTCACATAAGCAGCAGTAAAGGCAGCCAAATGGATGTTGAGGGGCAACACAGGTGTTGGAGGTAACCTGTACAACAGCAAAGTGACTCAGGCTATGCTCCAATATCTCAACATGCCCCTAAGAGAGACGTATATGTTACCTGCACAGCTGGCAGCAGGAAGACAATTGAAAGGTGGCATCCCAGTGCCCTGGCAACATTATCTGATAAACTGGTGATGGAGAACTGCCCTACAAAAGTGGGAGAGGGCTATAGCAGAGAGCCAGCCTTGTGTGCAGGTGGCCCAGCAGGTGGCATTGCTACACTGTCCCAGCTATCTGTGGGCACCCCTTTCTGCATGCAGGATGTTCGCTTTGAAGGTAGGGACAGGTCAGGCATGGTAGTGAAGGTGAAGATGCATAGACAATACTCAAGGAAGCTGGAAGGCAGTGGCTGCCTGTCTTTGTGAAATCGACATCACCTAAGGCCCCAGATTTCGCTGATCCCCATAACACCAATGGGTCAAGGGGAGTACTCATCAGCAGTGGCTATGCCCCTAGTTGTGGCAACACCAAGCCTCTGGCGGCAGTGTCCTCACTATGTGAGACACCGCCCTGCACACTTGCAAGATTATGTTACTGGTAGCTCCTGTGAAGAGTGAACATACTAATTCATGTGATTTTTCTTTTGTTCTAACTAAGGTAAAGGAAGTGTATTGTTGCTGAGCAGTGATTTGTACGTATATTTGCCTTCTACACAGTCAAATTTTTATTTTTCTCATTCTGGTTGTTTTCTTGTTTTTAATTTTGTTTTTGTTGTAACAAAATGTCACATTTGGTTACCAAAATCTCATGAGGGGGCGCAGGGTTTAGTGTGTTGTACGATAGTTGGGCAGCAGGCACCTGGCAGCGTGGGAAAGCTCGCCAGACAGTTGGAGGCAGGGGGTGAAACTGAGATAGAGGTGATGGCACCCTTCTCCTGTGAAAGGATACAGCTTTATAATAAAGTGAGGACAGACTACCCGTTTTCATTGCACTTCTTCAATTACTTGATGCCATTTTGAATTGTAAGGATAGCAAAATTATTTAATAAATAAAGTCACAATTCTGAAATAACAGAAACACTCTGCATACAACCTGGCTGCACGACAGCTTGAGGCAGATTGAGATCAAAACAGAGCGAGTCTCCCCATGCTACCAAAACCAAGTGCGCTGTGAAATGTGCATGGTGTGGTGTTTGAGTTTTTTATTTATGTATTTTTTCATTTTTCATATTATCATTAATTAATGCACCATATCATAATTCGTCCATTAAATCTGAAATCTGATTTATCATGGTTCATTAAATTGAGGGTTTACTGTATATGCACATTTGTGCATATATGTATATGTATGTGTATGAGAATGGATGTGTCTTTCTTCATCTGTTTTCTGGCACTATCATGCTAATGCAGGAAACAGAGACTGAGTCTAAAAAAAAATTTGGCCAATAAATTATAGCAAGTAAGAATACTTTGGTGACATCATGTCAGTCCAACAGAGAAAATGATAGGAAGAGCAACAAATGTAAAAGATATGAGTGTTACTATAATAAAAAAAACTTAAATTCAGACAACAAATTGAAGATGATTGCTTTACCAAGCCAAGCAATGATATTGGCAACTCTCACTATAAGAAACTGAAAACTATTGATGAAAGTGTTTCATGAAAAATATGCAAAACTGAATACTGCTGTGTCATATGATTATGAAAGACACAAACAAAAATTAACAAATAAGAGAGAGAAACACTTCATGAGCAAAACTGAGGGAATGAAACATACGAATTACCATGAAAGTTTGAAAGAAATGGAACTATATAACCTACAAACAAGAAAAAGACATGATAATCCATGCATGGCAACATTTTTTTCAACCCATCCCTGTCAAAAATCATACAAAATTTTTCATTCAAACACAAAAGGTGAAAGACAAGCATTCCATCAAAATAACATCTAGCACATTCTAAAATCAACTTCCTCCAATTCTGTTATGGTAACAGTGCACCTCACCTCTTTCTCCTGCAAGACTTTACTAAGGCACAAAAGGCTAAGATGAGGCACTGGAGTCCATTATGTATGGAGACTCTTTTGCTTTGACCATCCCCTTGAGGGAGTTCCCAAAGGCAACAGGCATCAGAGATACAGATATATATAGATTCAAGTCTCAACAGACATTATCCCAAGATCATCCTAAATCATTATCATTTCCAAACACCTAAGCTACCTCATACTTTCTCCCTAGCTGTCTGTTTACATCACTGATGCCTGTTCCCTTCATAACTGGTGAGCTTCCGTGCCTCTTTTTAGCCTTTAGTGCCTATCCTTTATCAGGCTACTGGCAGAGGGCCACTCAAGTGCAGTGTTTAAAGTAAACAAATGTAACTCAAATGATAAAAGAATCAAAGATGCATATCAGGAAAAAAAGATGAGGTAAAAAGCAGCACCAGTTAAGAGAATCTGCAATTTGCACATGTGAGGTAGCTATGTATGAAAGCCATGTGAATAAACACAAAAACAAAATCATCTATGGAATAGAAACTGAGAAAAAATTTCCTTCTCTTAATTACACAGTTTTCCCTACACTGTTGGCTCATGAGATAACTGAATTTTGCTAATTAATAGCATCAAGTTATAAGAGAAATTATCAAAAAGAAAGAGCCATTTAATTTCACACATTTTTTACAAATTAGATCACATCTTATTTCTTACCTACAGTACTTTCTGTTCCTTTTGATGTAGCCTGTGCTAGTTCAGCCAAAGTTGCAAGCACAGAGATGTTTTGATCTAAAAAGAGAAAGAGGAATGACATTATTATGCATATAATAAACTTTGATCTTTTATGCCATGAACCTTTTATGGTTATCCACTACAGTATTAAGCAACCTAGTCATCCCCTGGACCAAAGACTAACTCCTAAAGTATCTTCTTTTCCTATATGGATTACTGTATACTGCTACATTAAATGTGCTTTTTTATTAAGATACTACCAAAGCTATATGAATTCTTTGTGTAATGAAAGATGGAAAGGCAAGGGAGGAGGTTAGAAAAGGAAGTACAAGATTTTGAAGGTATCTGAGAGCATTGAAAAATGTGTGGAAGGAGAGAACGTTATCTCGAAGAGCAAAAATGGGTATGTTTGAAGGAACAGTGGTTCCAACAATGTTATATGGTTGCAAGGCATGGGACAGAGTTGTGCGGAGGAAAGTGGATGAGCTGGAAATGAGATGTTTGAGGACAATATGTGGTGTGAGGTAGTTTGACTGAGTAAGTAATGAAAGGGTAAGAGAGATGTATGGTAATAAAAACTGGTTGAGAGAGCAGAAGAGGGTGTTTTGAAATGGTTTGGTCACATGAAGAGAATGAGTGAGGAAAGATTGACTAAGAGGATATATGTGTCAGAGGTGGAGGGAATGAGGAGAAGTGGGAGACCAAATTGGAGGTGGAAAGATGGAGTGAAAAAGATTTTGAGTGACCAGGGCCTGAACATGCAGGAGGGTGAAAGGCATGCAAGGAATAGAGTAAACTGGAACGATGTGGTATACTGGAGTCAACTTGCTGCCAATGGATTGAACCAGGGCATGTGAAGCATCTGGGGTAAACCTTGGAAAGTTTTGTGGGGCCTGGATGTGGAAAGGGAGCCGTGGTTTCGGTGCATTATACATGACAGCTAGAGACTGAGTGTGAATGAATGTGGCCTATGATGTATTTCCTAGTGCTACCTCGCGCACATGCGGGGGAAGGGGGTTGTCATTTCATGTGTGGCGGGGTGGTGATGGGAATGAACAAGGGCAGCAAGTGTGAATTATGTACATGGGTAAATATGTATATGTCTGTGTGTATAAATATGACTATGTTGAGATGCATAGGTATGTATATGAGCATGTGTGGACGTGTATGTATATACATGTGTATGTGGGTGGGTTGGGCCATTCTTTCGTTTGTTTCCTTGCGCTACCTTGCTAACGCGGGAGACATTAACAAAGTATAATAAATAAAAAAATAACGTAAAACATAATTTCACTTAATCAGGAAAATTTGTAAAACATGAAAGTGTTCATCTGTCAGATCAGTGGACAAAAACAATGATTATTCAACAGTTTAAAAGTAAAAGGGGTAAAAATTATTAGAAATGTAGAAAAAAGAAGTTTATTTAAAGCACAGTAACTATTTCCGTTCCATGCATGAGCAATTTTGGGTACACACCTCACTATATGCCACTGGTTCTGTATTTTCCCACCCACAACTGAAAAAACCCATAGTTCCTATACTCTATAGAGGCTTGTACACACACCCATATCTTACCTGCAGAGATATCCACAATACTCAGTTACCCAATGTAAACTATGATGGGAGGATGTTATGCAAGCCCCCCTGCCTGAACACAGTAATTACATGAGATTTTGTGGTGTTTAGTTAATGAAAACAACACCTATCATTTCTAGACATACCACGAGACCAAGAGGAGTAATTCTGAATACTGTACAATATTACAGGAAGAATCAATTTCTAAACATAGCAGAGACAAATGAAACAGAAGAATGTCACACAGAGTTATTAGGTACACAGACACTTTATATGAAGGCGATGCACCAAAATCTAAATAAAGTGCGCTGTGACTGAAATGTCTATGATGGGCTACATCAAAGTGACTCAACATTCTTTTTACTTCAATTTTTGGGAAAAAATCATCAGACTGGAACTGACATCTCTTAAACTGTTTAGAAGTAGAAGGTCATACCACCTCCACAGCATTTCCACCTTACCCTATACTGTTTGGGATCATATAAACTCATTCAAATTTTCTTGTTGCTTAAGTTTCACTTTTTCACTCTCATCTTTCCAACTTTATTATTCTTCAACTTTGTTCACATTTCTAATCCTATATCATTTACAATTAAAGGTTAACATACAAATTACTACTATACGATCAGTCAGTCCTCTTCCAATCCTCTACTGAACCCTGAATCATGTATATCACGTATCATATTCCCTCCTACAAGAAATAGATTAATCATGCTCTTGTTTACCATGCCTTCCATGTCTGTATCATGTGTATTCATGAACATCTTTAAGTTTAAAATATGCATCTGCAACATAAAATGCCAGCTGATGTGCACAATCCAGTTAAAGTGATGCTATCACTCTTGTCATATGCATCAAAGACATGCCCATGCATATCCTCCACTATGTTCCTTAATGTCCCCAGTATTAACCTTTATCATTTGTCACACACAGTTTTCACTTGATCTACACTCTCTAATGCTCTTCCAACTTCTCTTTTATGAGGCATCCTTAACCATATCTTCTCTACCAATACATGGCATGCATAAGACCACTCCTGACATTCTAATTTTCTAACAAATGAATTTTGCAACCAGCAATATTAAACTGACAAACTTACAAAATTTTTCAAACCACTCCTCCTTCATTAACTAAACCACACCATCTCTCAAATGACCACCTGTATCATCTTGCAGGCCTAATTACACACCCTTCAATCCAATCAACTCATGAGTCCCACTAACTCCCATTCTTATCTCACATAAACCTAACAAGTTAAGGAGGGGTCCTGGGGTTGTATGATAATCCCTATCAAATTCAAGTCATCCACCTGAACTTAAATTACATGTCAAAAGTGGTTGAAGGTGTTATTTTCATCCAGGCTATGTGTACACTTTGTGGGTAATATTTGCAAAACTAGGGTTCCCAAGACCCTCAGGCCAACAAAAAAGGAAAGGAATGCCTACTCCATGAGGTGACTTGCCACCTTGCTACTTTGTAATTTCTCTTGATTCACTCTGTCATAATCATTTCATGGGACACCATGCATGTTTGTATCTATTAGTAAGATTCTACAACATCTATCATGAAGATTCTACAACACCTAAACAATCCTCATCCTACAAATAATTCTGAATTTTCATCAACTCACTGCTTTCCTTACCACTCCCAAAAATGTTTTGTTGATAATAATTCAGCACCTAATCTTTATAATTTACAAAATATACAATTACATATAGAATTTTAAAACTTGCTCAACTTTTGTCTTTTCCTGCTTGTTCGCCATTTCCCATTAGGTAGCATTATAAAAAGTCTAGTAAAAACAGCACCCATATGCTCACATCCACTCTCTACAGCCATCTCGTATAATGAAGCAAAACCAGAGCTCCACTCTCCACAGCCAAACCCCAGAGACTTTTCTGTCATTCCCATGACCTTTTCAAGAGCCCTCATTTAGCTTGTTATAACATGTGTAACACATCACTATGATTAATTCTAAACTGTGCAAGCATCAAACCCTCCTGCATGTTCAGGCTTTCTTAACTCAAAGTGTCTTTCACTCCAACTCTCCATCTCATCCTTAGTCTCACTCTCCTTAATCCCTCCAATTCTGATGTACATACTCACTTAGTCAGCCCCTCCTCATTAATCCTTTCCTTATACCCAAATCATTTCAGTATGCCATGCTCATCTTTCTTAAACAAACTCACCTTCTCACAACTCTCTTTTACAGTGTCATTCCATACTTGATAAACCCTCCTCACACCACATGCTGTTTTCAAACATTTAATTTGTAACACATCCACCCTCTTCCACATTTAGGGCCCATGACTCACATCTAAACCGGGCCATCAGAATAACTATATCATCTAAAATATCTATCCCTTACAGGCTGTGACCTATTTTGTTTCTACACACTCCACTATGCACCTATGGCCTTTGCCCCTTCATCCAACTTATGTTTAACTTCAGCTCCCATGGTTCCATCTACTGCCACTTCCAGTCCAAAGTATCTAAATCACCCCATTCCCTCTGGCTTCTCACTATTCAAACTCAAACCAAAATAGAAACCTCTGCTGTTAAACCTCATTTCCTCACACTTCATATTAACTCTCAACTTCCTCCTTCCACTCACTTTCCTAAACTTAGACATCTACCTCTACAGTTTCTCACTCAAATCTGCCATCACAGACATGTCATATGTAAACCGTAACTGACTCATCTCCCAAGCTCTCCCACACCCAGCAGGCTGTAAAGCCACTTTTTTCCCCCAAACCTTCACATTTACCTCCTTTATCAACCCATCAATCATCAAATTATACACCCATTTGGCTGCCCTCCCTTTCACTTGTGTTGCACATGATACAATGTGAATTGTTATATCATAATAATGTACATATCAACCTTTCAGTCCTATCAAAAGCCTTATACACATGGGACTCTGAGTCCTAAACATGTATGTGATGTGTGATGATGTTTCCTGCCATCTCAATTATCCTGGAATGGCTTTGAGCCATAAAATGATACTATGTGTAACCAGCAGTAACAATTCATCCCCATAACAGAAGGACTCTTCTCAGAAAGTACAAGTGGTAACCATGATGATTATACTCGGGTCTGATAGTCACAAATATAAATATACTGCTACATGGGAAGAAATAAGATGCAGTTCTGATGGAAAGTAATAATATATAAGGATGTGATGATGATGATGGCCATGAAGTTTCACCTAGGCTCTGTGATCAGTTCCCTGGCAGAAACAGGCCCACAACCAGCCTCACATCAAGGTTTGTTGTCTTTTTTTGAAATTTTATGTTTTTTAACATTGCTGAAATAATCCTTCAGCTACTCCATCCATTTGTATACTACTGAGTAACCTTTTTATCCTTATATTTATGAAATGAGATTTCCAGCAACAATCCTAAAGTTGAATTCTGGATCAGCGTATAGGAGGAGGAAAAGGGTGCTGAATACCTTCACAGGCCATGTTATGCCCAGTCACTCTCCATGCATGAGAGGAAGGTATTTCACAGCCTATGTAAATGGTGATGCCACAGCCAAAATTTCCTTACTTCTGCTTATATATACACAAAATATCCTTACATATGTTTCTTAGAGTATACCTTATTGCAGAGATTATAATGCTGAAAGCAATATAATAATCATTCCATCAACATATAATGTGGAATAAAACTTGATAAAACAAGCTTGGTGGCAACACTGTTCACTGTCATCTATAACACTGATGGCATATCAACTTCATGAACTTTACATGGCTAAAATAGCCTTCATATTGTGTATTTCTCTTTGAAAAGAAAGGGATCATACAGAAGAGTACAGAAAACATTTGTGAGAGGTTAGAGGGTTAATTCTTCATATAAACATTTATTATTCTTTATATTTTGATGTATCCCTGGGGATAGGGGAGAAAGAATACTTCCCACATATTCCATGCATGTCATAAAAGGCGACTAAAAGGGGAGGGAGCAGGGGGCTGGAAATCTTCCCCTCCCATTTTTCAGTTTTCCAAAAGAAGGAACAGAGAAGGGGGCCAAGTGAGGATATGCTCTCTAAGGCTGAGTCCTCCGTTCTTGGTGCTTCCTCGCTAATGTGGGAAATGGCGAATATGTATATAATAAAAAATGTTGAAGAGAGCAGATGTGGCCTTTCTTCATCCATTCCTGGCATTACCAAGAACTCTAACACAGGCAATGCAGATGAAAAAAAATTAAGGCTAGGGCCAACTCAGAAACATTCCAAACTTAGGAAAAGAAAGGGTAATATATTGTACACACTGATATCTCATTTCAGTACAAACAGAAAAGACGATATTTAATTTTTTCTTTTCAGGGAGCATCTCTACTTTAACATGAATGAACTTATGTAACATCATTTTCTCACTGATACAGAATCCATCACACAGATAATTACTATAAACAAAAATAATAATGTAGTCATCAATACAATAAGTAATCTGTCAATCCCATGAGTGAGGATGAAAGCCAAAGGTTTGTTGATGTTTCAGGGCAGAGAAGAATGGTGGAGTGAACATCACTCAATTCATCAGGCCTCCCTCCCATTTGTGTTGGAGATACAAATTGATTTCTGATGTTGTAACACTGTGTATATTAATACAGTATAATGTGCAAATCAATAATTCATTTTTGTACAAACATATATGAAAAGAACTGACATTCAGTTTTCTCTGAAAACATCTCTTCTGTGTTATAAATGAGTTTATGTCATGTCACCTTCTTAAAGACATTGAATCCACCACACTCATAGGTAACAAATATAATAATTTAGTTCCCAAAATGGCAAGTAATCATTCAATCCCATGAGTGTGGTTCAAAGCAAAAGTTTTAATGGTACTTACAGAGAACAGGTGGGTGGAATAAACAACACCTATTTATCAACCCTCCTTATGGAGGTGATACAACACAAATTCTTGTCATATAGTTTGTAACATATACTGTATTGTCCAAATTGACATTTCACTTCAATACAAACTCATTAAAGAAGAAATGTGATATTTGAAGTGATCGTAGTGGTGGAAAGATAGAATATCAATGTACTGTATAATATTGAATGGAGGTTTGTTCATATGTCCAAATATTCATAAATCAGATGTTCATTAGATAAAGACTGGGTATCAGTTATCATATTAAGCAAATCAAAAACATCAAAACTTGGTATTCCAAACTGGACGCCCACAGCAATTAGGATACTAATCTTACATAATTTTGCTTTATCATCATTATGAAATAAATAATGACTTTTTCTTTTCATATTTGACTGCCGTTTCCCGCATTAGCGATGTAAAACAAAATAAATCAAAATTACCTTAAAATATTCTCTTTATCTATTTTGTTATATAACCTGATGTTCCTTACATGGTAACTGTCAGCATTGAGACAAAATCCAAATGACTTTGCCTGTGCTTCTGGGATATGAATCTAATACAGTACTATTTGTTAAGAAATTATAAAATACATTATAAACAAAAAGCTTACTTTAACTCTAAATACTTCATTATTAGTGGAAATGATTATTTGAAGTTCACTGGTTATATAGACTTTTGCCATGGGCATTCCCTTGAGGGAGTCTCAGAGAGAATGGGCATTAGAAATACACAAACATGTACAGATAAAAGATTATTTGATGTACGAAGTGACTATAAGACATTTTTCAAATCTATCACTGCTACAAGGCCTTAGTGTCTTTCTAAGAGTTTGCACCTTAATTTTCAAATGTTGTGACTGCAAAACATTACTCTAAGAGCCATCACTATAGATGGCTCTTGGTAATGACTAAAATGAATTATCAAACAGTAGAGTTATAAGTTTGTTGAGTATACCTAGTAAGGCATGAGAAAGCAGTGATTGAAGGGGTGGTATCATATACACAGCAGATGACTGGGGAGAAGCACTGTGGTTTCAGGAGGTAGAGGGTATGTGGATAATGTGTCTGTTTTAAAGAATGTGTGGTGAATATTTGGAGAAGGAAAAAAAATCGCATATAACATTTATGCAAACAGAAAAAGCAGATGGAAGAACTAGCAAAGATGCATCATAGAAGATCCTACAGATATATGGAGTAAATGGAGAGCAAGACATGTGTTCAAGAAGAAAGAGTGCAGGATAAAGGTGTGTCTGTGTCAAGGATGCCTTATCCTTACATCTTATAAACAGGGTGGAAGAGCAAAGTCAATATGGAGGTCTTGGAGATATGTGCAAGACCGTAGTAAGATGGGAGTACAGCACTGGGGAGGTATTTTGCTTGTTTTCTGCAGATGGCATAGCTCTGATAAAGGGCTCTATGGAAAAAATCTAGAAGTCTGAGACACACTCTGCAAAGTGTGTAAAAAAGGAAATTTAAGAGGAAATATGAACAAAAAGTATGATAACAAGGCGCAGCTAGGGGGTGGGACAGTAATTGTGTAATACCCTGGAGGATGTGGAGTGCCTAGCTACCTGAAACATGACATGGTAACTGGTGGAACCGGGGGCTGATGTGAGTCACAGGGAGGAACAGGAAACTAGGATTTTCACTGTATTGAGAAATGCATACACAGAGAGGTCAGAAATGTTGTATGGATGAGAGTCTTGGGCCTAAATGTAAAAGAAAGAAAGAGAGTAGATATGATTAAATGAAATGCCTGAAGTCAACCTGGAGGATGTGGAGTGCCCAGCTACCTGAAACATGACGTGGTAACTGGTGGAACCAGGGGCTATGTGAGTCACGGGGTGGAACAGGAAACTAGGATTTTAACTGTATTAAGGAATGCATATACAGAAAGGTCAGAAATGTTGTATGGATGAGAGTCTTGGGCCTAAATGCAAAAGAAAGAAAGAGGGCAGATGTGTTTAAATGAAATGCCTGAAGTTAATGGATGTTAAGTTAAGGTGCCTGAGAAATGTTAATGTACGAGAGAGATATAGTGATATAGGGTGTGCTGATATGGTTCAGACATATGTATGGAATGAGAGGACAGATTCACAATGATCGTATATATGGCAAAAGTGGTGGAAGCAAGAGGAAAGGGTAGACCAAAGAGGAGGAGGAGGAGAATGGAGTGAAGAGAGCTTAAGGGTATCACAATGTGCAATGGACAGAATGATCGGAAGTGACATGGTAAAGGGGGGAAGATATACTGTCAACAGGCTGAGGCAGGGCATATGAAGTGACCATGGTAAATGAAAAGATAATCTGTAGGGCTTAGTTTTGGATGGTCATCTCTGGTTTCAGTTCATATACAAGACAACTTAGAGAGCAAATGTGTATAAATGAGACCACTGTACATTTGTTCCTGAAGCTAATTCATTGAAGCAAGACAGGGAATTGGGCATAAAAATTTTATCATTATTATTATTATTATTATACTCAATTGCTGTTTCCTGCATCAGCGAGGTAGCACAAGGAAATGGGCAAAGAATAGCCCAACCACCCAAATACACATCTATATACACAAATGCCCATACAAGCACATATACATACATATGCATTTCAATGTATACATACATATACATACACAGACATAAATATATGCACATGTACATATTCATACTTGCTGCCCTCAGCCATTCTCGTCGCCTCCACACCACACATGACATAGCATCCTCCCCCCTCACCCCCCTCCAGCAAGGTAGGGCCAGGAAAAGACAAAAAAGGAAACATTTGTTCACACTCAGTCTCTAGCTGTCATGTGTAATGTCCCAAAACCACAGCTCCCTTTCCATACCCAGGCCCCACAGACCTTTCCAGGGTTACCCCAGATGCTTCAAAAGCCCAGGTTCGATCCACTGACAGAACGTCGACCTCGGTATATCACATCATTCCAATTCACTCTATTCCTTGCACCTTTCACTCTCCTGTATGTTCAGGCCCTGATCACTCAAAATCTTTTACACACCATCCTTCCACCTCCAATTTGGTCTCCTACTTCTCCTTGTTCCCTCCACCTTTGACATATATATCCTCTTTGTCAATCTCTCCATGTCTCAAAACCAATTCAACACACGCTCTTCTGCTCTCTCTCAACCACACTTTTTATTGCCACACATCTCTCTCACCCTTTCATAACTTACTCAATCAAACCACCTCACACCATATATTGTCCTCCAACATTTCATTTCCAACACATCCACCCTCCTCCGCACAACCCTATCCATAGCCCATGCCTCGCAACCATATAACGTTGTTGGAACCACTATTCCTTCAAACATACCCACTTTTGCTCTCCGAGATAACGTTCTCGCCTTCCACACATTCTTCAACGCTCCCAAAACCTTCACCCCCTCCCCCACCCTGTGACTCACTTCCGCTTACAGGGTTCCATCTACTGCTAAGTCCACTCCCAGATATATGAAACACTTTACTTCCTCCAGTTTTTCTCCATTAAAACTTACCTCCCAATCAACTTGTCTGTCAGCCCTACTGAACCTAATAACCTTGCTCTTATTTACATTTACTCTCAACATTCTTCTTTCACAAACTTTACCAAACTCAGCCACCAACCTCTGCAGTTTCTCACCCAAATAAGCCACCAGCACTGTAACATCAGCGAATAACAACTGTCTCACCTCCCAAGCCCTCTCATCCACAACAGACTGAAAATATAAAAAGTTAATTCTTAGCTGAAATGCACCTTGTTTTACAATGACTTTTGAGAGACTGGCATTACAGAAAGGAGGTTCTGATGACATAACATCTGATGATGCAAATTAGGTAAAACTCAGCCGATGCTTACAAACATTGTTCTTTAAGCAGATTTTTCAGATGACAATTACTTTCTGCATGCATGAAACATATATGTCGCATACTTAGTCATGTGTTCTCCCTTGTAAGGGAACAACATGAAAAGGGACAGCAAATGAAGGAGTTTGCTTGAATATGGAAATAAGAGGCAAAAGATTAGACAAGGAAACAATTTGAGATGAAAATGAAGTATGACAGAAACATGAACTTTAAGGAGCTATGCAGATGTTCTGGAATTTCTGGAAAATAATGAGAATCAAACAAGAAAGCGTTCAACCAATTGCAAAGGATTACAAAAAAAATGTATGACAGTGAGGTTGGTTGGCTATCTATTGAGGCATTTGGCCTTTCAACTACTAGGGTCACTTTAAGGCCATCACTTTAAGACACATTCACAACCCAATATGTCTTAAACACCTCTGCATGTTAAGTAATTCTAAGACCATACATTCTCATCATGTCTGTGGCCCTTTGTTAGAGTGGGGTAAACTATAATAAATATGGAGGGGCCTGGATGTGGAAAGGGAGCCGTGGTTTCGGTGCATTATACATGACAACTTGAGACTGAGTGTGAACGAATGTGGCCTTTGTTGTCTTTTCCTAGCGCTACCTCGAGCGCATGCGGGGGAGGGGGTGCCATTTCATGTGCAGCGGGGTGGTGACAGGAATGGATGAAGGCAGCAAATATGAATATGTACATGTGTATATATGTATATGTCCGTGTATGTATATGTAAGTATAGTTGAAATATATATATTTATTTATATTCATTTATCTATTTTACTTTGTCACTGTCTCCCATGTTAGCGAGGTAGTGCAAGGAGACAGACAAAAGAATAGCCCAACCCACCCACATACACATGTATATACATACACGTTCACACACGCAAATATACATACCTACACATCTCAACGTATACATATATATACACACACAGACATATACATATATACACATGTACAGAGTTCATACTATCTGCCTTTATTCATTCCTATCGCCACCCCACCACACATGAAATGACAACCCCCTCCCTCCTCATGTCGCGAGGTAGCGCTAGGAAAAGACAACAAAGGCCACATTCGCTCACACTCAGTCTCTAGCTGTCATGTAATAATGCAACAAAACCACAGCTCCCTTTCCACATCCAGGCTCCACAGAACTTTCCATGGTTTACCCCAGACGCTTCACACGCCCTGATTCAATCCACTGACAGCACGTCGACCCCAGTATACCACTTCGTTCCAATTCACTCTATTCCTTGCACGCCTTTCACCCTCCTGCATGTTCAGGCCCCAATCACTCAAAATCTTTTTCTCTCCATCTTTCCACCTCCAATTTGGTCTCCCACTTCTCCTCGTTCCCTCCACCTCCGACACATATATCCTCCTGGTCAATCTTTCCTCACTCATTCTCTCCATGTGACCAAACCATTTCAAAACACCCTCTTCTGCTCTCTCGACCACACTCTTTTTATTACCACACATCTCTCTTACCCTATCATTTCTTACTCGATCAAACCACCTCACACCACATATTGTCCTCAAACATCTCATTTCCAGCACATCCACCCTCCTCCGCACAACTCTAACTATAGCCCATGCCTCGCAACCATACAACATTGTTGGAACCACTATTCCTTCAAATATACCCATTTTTGCTTTCCGAGATAATGTTCTCGACTTCCACACACTCTTCAAGGCTCCCAGAATTTTCGCTGCCTCCCCCACCCTATGATTCACTTCCGCTTCCATGGTTCCATCTGCTGCCAAATCCACTCCTAGATATCTAAAACACTTCCCTTCCTCCAGTTTTTCTCCATTCAAACTTACCTCCCAACTGACTTGATCCTCAACCCTACTGTATCTAATAACCTTGCTCTTATTCACATTTACTCTCAGCTTCCTTCTTACACACACTTTGCCAAACTCAGTCACCAGCTTCTCCAGTTTCTCACATGCATCAGCCACTAGCGCTGTATCATCAGCAAACAACAACTGACTCACTTCCCAAGCTCTTTCATCCACAACAGACTGCATACCTGCCCCTCTCTCAAAAACTCTTGCATTCACCTCCCTAACAACCCCATCCATAAACAAATTAAACAACCATGGAGACATCACACACCTCTGCCACAAACCTACATTCACCAAGAACCAATCACTTTCCTCTCTTCCAACATGTACACATGCCTTACATCCTTGATCAAAACTTTTCACTGCTTCTAACAACTTGCCTCCCACACCATATATTCTTAATACCTTCCACACAGCATCTCTATCAACTCTATCATATGCCCTTTCCAGATCCATAAATGCTACATACAAATCCATTTGCTTTTCTAAGTACTTCCCACATACATTCTTCAAAGCAAACACCTGATCTACACATCCTCTACCACTTCTGAAACCACACTGCTCTTCCCCAATCTGATGTTCTGTACATGCCTTCACCCTCCCAATCAATACCCCCCCCACACAACCTCCCAGGAATACTCAACAAACTTACACCTCTGTAATTTGAGCACTCACTTTTATCCCCTTTGCCTTTGTACAATGGCACCATGCAAGCATTCCGCCAATCCTCAGGCACCTCACCATGAGTCATACATACATTAAATAACCTCACCAACCAGTCAACAATACAGTCAGCCCCTCTCTTAATAAATTCCACTGCAATACCATCCAAACCCACTGCCCTTGCTGGCTTCCATCTTCTGCAAAGCTTTTACTACCTCTTCTCTGTTTACCAAATCATTTTCCCTAACCCTCTCACTTTGCACACCACCTCAAACAAAACACCCTATATCTGCCACTCTATCATCAAACACATTCAACAAACCTTCAAAATACTCACTCCATCTCCTTCTCACATCACCACTGCTTGTTATCACCTCCCCATTAGCCCCATTCACTGAAGTTCCCATTTGTTCCCTTGTCTTACGCACTTTATTTACCTCCTTCCAAAACATCTTTCTATTCTCCCTAAAATTTGATGATACTCTCTCACCCCAACTCTCATTTGCCCTCTTTTTCACCTATTGCACCTTTCTCTTGACCTCCTTCCTCTTTCTTTTATACATCTCCCACTCATTTGCATTATTTATCTGCAAAAATCGTCCAAATGCCTCTCTCTTCTCTTTCACTAATAATCTTACTTCTTCATCCCACCAATCACTACCCTTTCTAATCTGCCCACCTCCCACGCTTCTCATGCCACAAGCATCTTTTGCGCCAGCCATCACTGCTTCCCTAAATACATCCCATTCCTCCCCCACTCCCCTTACCTCCTTTGTTCTCACCTTTCCCTATTCTGTACTCAGTCTCTCCTGGTACTTCCTCACACAAGTCTCCTTCCCAAGCTCACTTACCCTCACCACTCTTTTCACCCCAACATTCTCTCTTCTTTTCTCAAAACCTCTACAAATCTTCACTTTCGCCTCCACAAGATAATGATCAGACATCCCTCCAGTTGCACCTCTTAGCACATTAACATCCAAAAGTCTCTCTTTTGCGTGCCTATCAATTAACATGTAATCCAATAATGCTCTCTGGCCATCTCTCCTACTTACATACGTATACTTATGTATATCTCGCTTTTTAAGCCAGGTATTCCCAATCACCAGTCCTTTTTCAGCACATAAATCTACAAGCTCTTTACTATTTCCATTTACAACACTGAACACCCTATGTACACCAATTTTTCCCTCAACTGCCACATTACTCACCTTTGCGTTCAAATCACTCATCACTATAACCTGGTCTCATGCATCAAAACTACTAACACATTCACTCATCTGCTCCCAAAACACTTGCCTCTCATGATCTTTCTTCTCATGCCCAGTTGCATATGCACCAATAATCACCCATCTCTCTCCGTCCACTTTCAGTTTTACCTTATCAATCTAGACTTTACTTTCTTATACTCTATCATATACTCCCACCACTCCTGTTTCAGGAGTAGTGCTACTCCTTCCCTTGCTCTTGTCCTCTCACTAACCCCTGACTTTACTCCTAAGACATTCCCAAACCACTCTTCTCCTTTACCCTTGAGCTTCGTTTCACTCAGAGCCAAAACATCCAGGTTCCTTTCCTCAAACATACTACCTACCTCTCCTTTTTTCTCATCTTGTTTACATCCACACACATTTAGACACCCCAATCTGAGCCTTCGAGGAGGATGACCACTCCCCGCGTGACTCCTTCTTCTGTTTCCCCTTTTAGAAAGTTAAAATACAAGGAGGGGAGGGTTTCTGGCCTCCCGCTCCCGTCCCCTTTAGTCGCCTTCTACGACACGTAAGGAATGCGTGGGAAGTATTCTTTCTCCCCTATCCCCAGGGATAGGAGAGAAATGTATAGGTATGTATATGTGCGTGTGTGGGCATTTATGTATATACATGTGTATGTGGGTGGGTTGGGCCTTTCTTTCACCTGTTTCCTTGCGCTACCTCGCTAACGCGGGAGACAGCAACTAAGTATGATAGAAATAGAATAGACATGAATATGAAAAATGCAATAAATAACTTAAAGAGATATGCACATGGTTCCATGACTGACATCTCAATACTGTACAAGCCAATAAGCACTAAAAGATACCCTGATAATATTTTCCACAGTGAACATAATAAAGTTTTGAAGTTTTCAGCATAAGCTATCAATTTTGAACACTTAACAATAAAACTTTTAAAACTGACCATCTGAGTCATCAGCCATAATGGAGTGTGGTAATTCACTGCCAACTGCTGAAAAGTCTTCTTCCTCTTTAGACCTTTGACTGCTATCATTGACATTTTGGCTATTTTCACAAACCTGTAAAGAAAAATAACTTTGAACAAACAAATGTATGCAATAAGCAAGAATATTAAACTTTTGTAATACCTCTAGTTTCTATATCTATAATGTTGTTCCTTAACTGAAAAATGTAGTTAAAACATAACCAACCAGAGGGCAGCGATCAGGTTCGAGGGGAAGAGAAGAGAATGCATACATTATCCTTTTTCTTTTCCTTCAAGTATTTGTGCTGTTTCCTGTGGGGCAGGGTGGCATTGGACATGGATGAAGGTGAGCAAGCATGAATATGTACATGTGTATATATTGGAAAAGATCACAACTGAGTGCATGATCAAGTAAATTCCTTCTAATCCATGGGGGAACAAAACATGATTAGTTCCCAAGTGCACTTTCGTGTAATGATCACATCATTAGGGGAGATAAAAGAAGGAAATATAACAGTCAATTGATATACAAGGAAGAGACGTAGCTAGGATGCCATCTGGTAAACAAGTGACTACCCAAGTGGAGGTCAGGTGCATTCAAGTCTGGCAACATGAGTATCATAAAATTTGTTATGAGGACAAGAAAGGGAACTGTTCACAAATTTCATCAACAATAAAACTATCCAATTAGTACTGACCTTCACTAATATTAATGTCAGTCCTTTGTCTATTTAATAATAGAAGATTTAAATATATATCTTAAGGTACAGGAGTTAGAGCTAATAACTACGATGGCATTACTCTACTTAATACAATGATCATAATCTTATAAATGATTAAACAAGGCATTTGATTCTTGTCTTGTTCTTATACTAAATTCATTTTGCTGAAGTGTAACAGAAAGATCCATACCAGTTTGCCTAACAGAAAACATATCAAAATTTCTATACAGTACTCTACAAAAAGAGCCTGCAGAATTTTCTGGTGAGTTCCTGATTAAGATATTCTTTATAGTAATGTTGTTGCTGAAGGCAACACTCACAATAAAGGACTTAAGCAACATGGGAGGTAAAGTAAAATCATTACTAAAAGGTTCTTAGTGACAGGGAGAGGTTTAGGTTTAACTCTATAAAATGATTTCTTTGCCAACTTAAGGGATTTACTAAAGATCTACAATACTTTAACTTGGATCTAATACAAATAACTTTTCATACTCATCATTAATAAACTCTGGACTACATATGTAACGCCCTAAGGAATATAGACTGGAATGATGATAATTTAACTCTGACATGTTGAGCTGAGTAATAATGGATATATGAGCATACATTGCAAGTTTTCTGTATATGCTAAACTTAAACATGTTTCTATCCCTATGGATCATGCAATCTAAAAATAGTAACATACCATTACTTACAATTTCTACAGTAAAGTTGATGGAAGGAACTAAATTGTTAAAGTGAGAAATGTTTGTACATTTTCATTTGTTGGCCATACACAAAGAGCATCATCTACAAACCTAAACCTAATTGCATTAGAGGGTAAGATATCCTTTAGCAACTTTGTGTCAAAGAGTTCCATGTACAGATTACTTAATACAGGTGAAAGAGGGTTACCCATTGCCAGACCAAATTTCTGAGCATAATTATCTTTATATTTCATTTACTATACTTAATAATCGCTGTTTCCCATGTCAGCAAGGTAGTGCCAGGAAACAGACAAAGAATGGCCCATCCACTCATATACACTTTTTTTTTCTCATACATATTCGTCATTTCCCGTGAAAGTTAGGTAGCGTTAAGAACGGATGACTGAGCCTTAGAGGGAATATCCTCACTTGGCCCCTTTCTCTGTTACTTCTTTTGGAAAATCAAAAACAAGAGGGGGAGGATTTCCAGCCCTCAACTACCTCCCCTTTTAGTCACCTTCTATGACACGCAAAGAATACATGGGAAGTATTCTTTCTCCCCATCCCCAGGGTTATATACACATGTATAGGTATGTATAACTGCATGTGTGGGCGTTTATGTATATACATGTGTATGTGGGTGGGTTGGGCCATTCTTTCGTCTGTTTCCTTGTGCTACCTCACAAACGCGGGAGACAGTGACAAAGTATAATAAATAAGAAATATACATAAATGCCCACACACACACATAAACATATATGAACATAAACAGATATATACATATATGCACATGCACATATCCATACTTGCTTGCCTTCATCCACTCCTGTCGCTATCCCGCCACATAGGAAATAGCATTGCTATACCCACTTCAGCAAGGCAGTGTCAGGAAAACAGACAAAAAAGGTCACATTTATTCACACTCAGTCTCTAGATGTCATATTCTCCATAAAAATGAAATACACAGCCTTTTGTACATAATCTTATCAATTTAATAAAAAGGGCCTGGGGATAGGGGAGAAAGAATACTTCCCACGTATTCCCTGCGTGTCGTAGAAGGCGACTAAAAGGGGAGGGAGCGGGGGGCTGGAAATCCTCCCCTCTTGTTTTTTTTTTTAATTTTCCAAAAGAAGGAACAGAGAAGGGGGCCAGGTGAGGATATTCCCTCAGAAGCCCAGTCCTCTGTTCTTAGCGCTACATTGCTAATGCGGGAAATGGCGAATAGTTTGAAAGAAGAAAATAAAAATAGACTTTGAAACAGGTAAATGAATATTATCAATACATCAACTAAATATTCTTAGAGGTCATCAACTGGAAACTTTGTGAACAAAGATGAAACATCAAAGTTTACCAGTTTGAAATCAAATTCAACAATGGTATCATTCAGCTTGTTAACTAAATCTACATTGTTCATGATATTAGAATTTGGTATATTACCCACTAATGGGTTTAAGAAAGAAACCAACCACTTTGACAATTTGTATGTGATGGAACCCAATGAACTTACAATGGGTCTTGCTGGAGAATTTGGTTTATGTGTTTTGATAATTCTATACATATATGGCGACGAAGGTGACAAAGATGACATACTTCTCCTTGTTCCCTCCACCCCTGAGACATGTATCCTCTTTGTCAGCCTTTCCACAATCATTTGTTCCATATGTCCAAACCATTTCAACACACCCTATTGTGCTTATGCTCTCTCAACCTCACTCTTTTTATTACTACACATCTCATCATTTCATTACTTAATCAAACCACCTCACACAACACTGTCTTCAGACACTTCATTTCCAACACATCCACCCTCCTCTGTGAAATCCATCTATAGCCCAAGCCTTGCAACCATATAATGTTGGAGCTACTGTTCCTTTAAACATGCCCATTTTTGCTCTCCAAGATAATGTTCTCTCTTTCCACACATGCCTCATGGTTCCCAGAACTTTCATTCCCTCCCCACCCTATGACTTACTTCATAGCCATGGTTCCATTTGCTGCTAAGTCCACTCCCAGATACCTAAACCATTTCACTCCCTCCAATTTTTCTCCATTTAAACTTAAATCCCAACTAACTTGCCCCTCAACCCTGATGAACCTAATAACCTTGCTCTTATTCACATTTACTCTCAACTTTCTCCTTCCATACACTTTTCCAAATATATGATGTAATAAATGAGTGGGAGCAGAATAAAAAGTAAGAGTTATGTTTCATGCGTGAACCACCAGCACATAAATGTTTGCAGCAATAATCAATTTGATGTTAATAATTTCAGTCTTACAATGTCCACTTTTACATGTGTTTGTTCATAAATGATTGATTTATAATACGGCATACAAAGAGGAGTGGATCTGGCAGCAGATGGAACCATGGAAGCGGAAGTGAATCATAGGGTGGGGGAGAGGGCGAAAGTT
Source organism: Panulirus ornatus (assembly GCF_036320965.1). Lineage (NCBI taxonomy): Eukaryota > Metazoa > Arthropoda > Malacostraca > Decapoda > Palinuridae > Panulirus > Panulirus ornatus. The sequence continues at coordinate 23,278,836 of NC_092242.1, read as the reverse complement.
CTGGGAGCGTTGAAGAATGTGTGGAAGTCGAGAACATTATCTTGGAAAGCAAAAATGGGTATGTTTGAAGGAATAGTGGTTCCAACAATGTTATATGGTTGCGAGGCATGGGCTATAGATAGAATTGTGCGGAGGAGGGTGGATGTGTTGGAAATGAGATGTTTGAGGACAATATGTGGTGTGAGGTGGTTTGATCGAGTAAATAATATTGGGGTAAGAGAGATGTGTGGTAATAAAAAGAGTGTGGTTGAGAGAGCAGAAGAGGGTGTTTTGAAATGGTTTGGTCACATGGAGAGAATGAGTGAGGAAAGATTGACCAAGAGGATATATGTGTCAGAGGTGGAGGGAATGACGAGAAGTGGGAGACCAAATTGGAGGTGGAAAGATGGAGTGAAAAAGATTTTGAGTGATCGGGGCCTGAACATGCAGGAGGGTGAAAGGTGTATACATGCGTATGTGGGTGGGTTGGGCCATTCTTTCATCTGTTTCCTTGCACTACCTCGCTAACACGGGAGACAGCGACAAAGCAAAATAATATTATAATAAAAATGGTAAATGTATAATACTGTATACAAATGGTAAAAAGTCAGGTATGGCATCACTATTATGAAGTATTACCTTTTAAGATGTGTGCTACTGCCACTGTGTGAATGATTACATTAGTTGTCTATTTGGAATGATGTTCTTAGTCTTAAATAAGTTTTTCTTACATGCATTTTTTTTCCACAAATGAATACAATATAATGCAGTATAAGCCAAACAGTATACATCATCAAAACTTCACTATTAAAAAGCAATTTTGTTGAGATGCCTGCCTCAGCACATGAATGTTTAGAGAAATCAATTCATGATACTGATTTTGTTCTGAGACTTTTTTTTTACATGCATTTGTTCATAAATCATTGCTCTATACTAATGTATGTACCAAACAATAGAAATTATAACAACTTCACTATAATAGTGATTCTGATGGGATATGTATTACCACCAGTGAGTAAATTAAAACAATTATCAATTCAAAATACTGTTTTTGGTCTTACTATTTTTACAAGTGTACAATGATTTGTTTTTATCGAGGATGTAAGGCACATGTACAAGTAGGAAGAGATGAAAGTGATTGGTTCCCAGTGAATGTTGGTTTGTGGTAGGGTGTGTGATGTCTCCATGGCTGTTTAATTTGTTTATGGATGGGGTTGTTAGGGAGGTGATTGCAAGAGTTTTGGAAATAGGGGCAAGTATGCAGTCCATTGTGGATGAGAGGGCTTGGGAAGTGAGTCGGTTGTTGTTCGCTGATGATACAGCGCTGGTGGCTAATTTGGGTGAGAAACTGCAGAAGCTGGTGATTGAGTTTGGTGTGAAAGAAGAAAGCTGAGAGTAAACGTGAATAAGAGCAAGGTTATTAGGTTCAGTAGGGTTGAAGGACAAGTAAATTGGGAGGTAAGTTTGAATGGAGAAAAACTGGAGGAAGTGAAAGTGGATTTGGCAGCGGACGGAATCATGGAAGCGGAAGTGTGTCACAGGGTGGGGGAAGAAGCAAAGGTTCTGGGAGTGTTGAAGAATGTGTGGAAGGCGAGAACGTTATCTCGGACGGGCAAAACTGAAGGAATAGTTGTTCCAACAATCTTAAATGGTTGTGAAGCATGGGCGATAGATAAGGTCATGCGGATGAGGGTGGATGTGTTGGAAATGAGATGTTTGAGGACAAAATGTGGTGTGAGGTGGTTTGATCGAGTAAATAATGAAAGGGTAAGAGAGATGTGCAGTAATAAAAAGAGTGTGGTTGAGAGAGCAGAAGAGGGTGTATTGAAATGATTTGGTCAAATGGAGAGAATGAGTGAGGAAAGATTGACAAAGAGGATATATGTGTCAGAGGTGGAGAGAACGAGGAGAAGTAGGAGACCAAATTGGAGGAGGAAGGATGGAAAGAAAAAGATTTTGAGTGATCAGGGCCTGAACATACAAGAGGGTGAAAGGTGTGCTAGGAATAGAGTAAATTGGAACGATGTGGTATACCAGGGTCGACATGCTGTCAATGGATTGAACCATGGCATGTGAAGCGTCTGGGGTAAACCATGGAAAGCTTTGTGGGGCCTGGATGTGGAAAGGGAGCTGTGGTTTTGGTGCATTACACATGACAGCTAGAGACTGAGTGTGAACGAATGTGGCCTTTGTTGTCTATTCCTAGCGCTACCTCGCACGCACGCAGGGGGAGGGGGGTGTCATTTCATGTGTGACAGGGTGGCGGCAGGAATGGATGAAGGCAGCATGTATGAATATGTACATGTGTATATTTTGTATATGTCTGTGTACGTATATGTATGTATATGATGAAATGTATAGGTATGCATTTGTGCGTGTGTGGGCGTTTGTGTATATACATGTGTATGTGGGTGGGTTGGGCCATTCTTTTGTCTGTTTCCTTGCGCTACATTGCTAATGCAGGTGACACCGTTAAAGTATAATAATATAATAATGATGATTTGTGCTTCAGCTTCTTCACTAATCTCCTATATGGTATAGTGTCTGGCAACAGGTTAGGGATAATGTTAACTCCCATGTCCTTTTCACACACATACTCCTGAAGCTTATTTCCAGTAAGATACTGATAATACTGAGGCCTTCTTTCACTCTGTCCCATCCTCATTAATCCATATTCGCTAAGGAATCTCATCAACCATGTTTTTGAGCAATTCTGGAGTCTCTTTAGGTCCCTTATAAGTGATGCAATCCCCCTTACTTCCATTTCCCACATGACCTTTGCATCATCTGACAACACATTCAGATATGAGTCTACCTTCAGGCAAGTCATTTACATAGATAAAGAATAGTAATGATCCCAGAACAGAAAACTGTGGTACTCTGCTGATCACCTTGACTAATTTAGAGATGCTCCTCATTATAGTTATTGAGGAAGACATGAGAAGGTAGAGATACGCATATACAATAGCAACTGCAAAACCACTAAGGAGAGCAGAACTTTTCTGTCCCTACCTGGCTATGGAAGAGACCTCTATAAGCTACTAGTGTCGACATAAATAAGCTGGATATTTAAACATTTAAACAAAGGTGAAAACAGTTTAAACATCACATGAAATGTTGGTCACATCTCAAGGATTAAATATAAGATTACAAAGTACTTCCCATACATGACAACATAAACAGCTTACATTTACCATGCCTGACATACTCACTGTGGGGGCAGACAGGCCTTAATGAAGAACCAATTGTTCTATTAGCTGCAGCCTGGCATGCTAATGATTAGGTTGGCAGAGTCAGCCAAATAATGTTAAGATTCATAGATTCATGTCAGTGTCTGTCTGTTCCCTCCAGGAACTCCTAACAAGGAGGTGACTACAGCAAAAGATTCTCCACTTATCCCTGTCCTTACATGCCTCCCTCGCATACACCATTCCACGTATTCCATCATTTCTCTCCCTCCAATATTCTTCCACTTTATTTGTCCATGTTACAGGTGGTCCTCCTCTCACACCAACCCCTTTACTTGTACTGTAATACACTCTCCTTGTAAACCCCCAGTCCCTCATTCTTTCCACAAACCCAAATCACCTCTAAGTATTATGTTTCACCTACTCCATCATTCTACAGTTCATTCCCTGCCCTACTACATCTCTCATACATGCCTTTACTTCTTTCTTCATTCCATCTAGTCATACCACATGCCCCTTCCACAGACTGGATTATTGACTTTTGTGACTTATTCCATGTTCATGTTTCAGCTACATATGTCAGGGTAGCAGGACTAAGCTGTCCCGCTGATCCTCTCTTCTCTTCTATACTTACTTCCCTACCCTTCATTATTCTATTAAGGAACTCATTACTATCCAACATATGGAAGACTTGAATTTTTCGGATGATGTGTATATCAAATCAAGGACAGTTTTCATCTTTCAGAGTATTCACAATACCTGTTGCCTACACAAGCCACAGGACACTGGTATCTGAACACAACACAGTTAATATTAAAAGATGATATGTAACATCACAGTGCAAGTTATCTACGCCTATATGGAAATGTACAATCAATCAATGTAACCTCGCAATTTTCTAACAGATATCCATTCATTCAGTTTGCATATGGTTATCCGGATCAACATTCCATTTACCAATCACTGCACGTAATATACATTCCAGAAAAATCTTTGTGGTGGTGAGAGGAACACTAATGTGACTTGAAACAAAAGATTATCTGATCAAGGGTTAAGTTTTCACAAAACCCAACACAGATATGCCACTATACATAGTGAAGGGTTCACACAATGAAGCATTTCAATGCTCAATTGATTCATTTGTAAAAACAAAAATTAGTTAAAAAAAAAGATAGGGTTATATTATGTTTTGCTCATGAATTACATAGGCAGCCAAAGCCTTTTTTCAGTTTTTCTTCACATGAAGTCATGCCTGAGAATTCAATCTTCATTACATATCAAGGCTTCTGAAGCACTTTATAGTCAGGAAAAAAGCATGCTGTTTTTAAGAAAATAAGTTTTTTCCAACTTTCTTACAATATCATTACTTGCACTTTAGAAAACTTCTAATCTAATTATTCCTTAGTGATGGTAGCACTACAGTTATTGCAAATTATTAAAAAAATAATACTCCTAAATGCAAGTTGCAATACTGTTACCATAAAAACTGACTTACTTCTTCAACTAGCAACTCTTCTGTATGAACTTCTTCAGTTTTGCAGACAACTGGTATTGAATCCAAATCATGCGTCATGTCTAGGGAAATAGATTCCACTGCTACAGCTTCCTCCTCCTCCTTGCAGCTATTGCCATTCTATAATAAGAATGTAATCTATAGTAAAAATGAAAAGGAAAGAGCATCATTTGAACAATCTTCTGCCTTCATCTGATAAACCATATCCACCAGAATACTCACACAGACTCTCAAAGCATTTTAGTCACTTCATGTCACCATATTCTCTATCATTATGGTACAACATCAATGTCTACTGTAAAGTACAGTAAATCAAACTGCTTTCCACTAATAAAAAGGACACACAGATTCAGAAAGGGGAAAATGTCCAGAAATGAATAAAAAAAAAAGTAGCAGATTCCTCAGAATAAAATGAACAATATAAATATAGGTTTTGAAACCTGAAAAACTTTTCTCTCTTAAGCATTGTCCTACAAGCATGAGATATACTCCTTTAGCTGGGAATATATACAGTGGTGATGCGAGAAGGAGATGGATTGAGTATTTTGAAGGTTTGTTGAATGTGTTTGATGATAGAGTGGCAGATATAGGGTGTTTTGGTCGAGGTGGTGTGCAAAGTGAGAGGGTTAGGGAAAATGATTTGGTAAACAGAGAAGAGGTAGTAAAAGCTTTGCGGAAGATGAAAGCCGGCAAGGCAGCAGGTTTGGATGGTATTGCAGTGGAATCTATTAAAAAAGGGGGTGACTGTATTGTTGACTGGTTGGTAAGGTTATCTAATGTATGTATGACTCATGGTGAGGTGCCTGAGGATTGGTGGAATGCGTGCATACTGCCATTGTATAAAGGCAAAGGGGATAAGAGTGAGTGCTCAAATTACAGAGGTATAAGTTTGTTGAGTGTTCCTGGTAAATTATATGGGAGGGTATTGATTGAATGGGTGAAGGCATGTACAGAGCATCAGACTGGGGAAGAGCAGTGTGGTTTCAGAAGTGGTAGAGGATGTGTGGATCAGGTGTTTGCTTTGAAGAATGTATGTGAGAAATACTTAGAAAAGCAAATGGATTTGTATGTAGCATTTATGGATCTGGAGAAGGCATATGATAGAGCTGATATAGATGCTCTGTGGAAGGTATTAAGAATATATGGTGTGGGAGGCAAGTTGTTAGAAGCAGTGAAAAGTTTTTATCGAGGATGTAAGGCATGTGTACATGTAGGAAGAGAGGAAAGTGATTGGTTCTCAGTGAATGTAGGTTTGCGGCAGGGGTGTGTGATGTCTCCATGGTTGTTTAATTTGTTTATGGATGGGGTTGTTAGGGAGGTGAATGCAAGATTTTGGAAAGAGGGGCAAGTATGAAGTCTGTTGTGGATGAGAGAGCTTGGGAAGTGAGTCAGTTGTTGTTTGCTGATGATACAGTGCTGGTGGCTGATTCATGTGAGAAACTGCAGAAGCTGGTGACTGAGTTTGGTAAAGTGTGTGAAAGAAGAAAGTTAAGAGTAAATGTGAATAAGAGCAAGGTTATTAGGTACAGTAGGGTTGAGGGTCAAGTCAATTGGGAGGTAAGTTTGAATGGAGAAAAACTGGAGGAAGTAAAGTGTTTTAGATATCTGGGAGTGGATCTGGCATCGGATGGAACCATGGAAGCGGAAGTGGATCATAGGGTGGGGGAGGGGGCGAAAATTCTGGAGGCCTTGAAGAATGTGTGGAAGTCGAGAACATTATCTCGGAAAGCAAAAATGGGTATGTTTGAAGGAATAGTGGTTCCAACAATGTTGTATGGTTGCGAGGCGTGGGCTATGGATAGAGTTGTGCGCAGGAGGATGGATGTGCTGGAAATGAGATGTTTAAGGACAATGTGTGGTGTCAGGTGGTTTGATCGAGTAAGTAATGTAAGGGTAAGAGAGATGTGTGGAAATAAAAAGAGCGTGGTTGAGAGAGCAGAAGAGGGTGTTTTGAAATGGTTTGGGCACATGGAGAGAATGAGTGAGGAAAGATTGACCAAGAGGATATATGTGTCGGAGGTGGAGGGAACGAGGAGAAGTGGGAGACCAAATTGGAGGGGGAGAGATGGAGTGAAAAAGATTTTCAGTGATCGGGGCCTGAACATGCAGGAGGGTGAAAGGAGGGCAAGGAATAGAGTGAATTGGATCGATGTGGTATACCAGGGTTGACGTGCTGTCAGTGGATTGAATCAGGGCATGTGAAGCATCTGGGGTAAACCATGGAAAGTTGTGTGGGGCCTGGATGTGGAAAGAGAGCTATGGTTTCGGACATTATTGCATGACAGCTAGAGACTGAGTGTGAACGAATGGGGCCTTTGTTGTCTTTTCCTAGCACTACCTCGCACACATGAGGGGGGAGGGGGATGGTATTCCATGTGTGGCGAGGTGGCGATGGGAATGAATAAAGGCAGACAGTGTGAATTGTGTGCATGGGTATATATGTATGTGTCTGTGTGTGTATATATATGTGTACATTGAGATGTATAGGTAGGTATATTTGCGTGTGTGGACGTGTATGTATATACATGTGTATGGGGGTGGGTTGGGCCATTTCTTTCGTCTGTTTCCTTGCACTACCTCGCAAACGCGGGAGACAGCGACAAAGCAAAATAAATGAATAAATAAAATATATATATATATATGTGGCGAGGTGGCGATGGGAATGAATAAAGGCAGTGTGAATTATGTGCATGGGTATATATGTATGTGTCTGTGTGTGTATATATATGTGTACATTGAGATGTATAGGTAGGTATATTTGCGTGTGTGGACGTGTATGTATATACATGTGTATGGGGGTGGGTTGGGCCATTTCTTTCGTCTGTTTCCTTGCACTACCTCGCAAACGCGGGAGACAGCAACAAAGCAAAATAAATGAATAAATAAAATATATATATATATATATATATATATATATATATATATATATATATATATATATATATATATATCCCTGGGGATAGGGGAGAAAGAATACTTCCCACGTATTCCCTGCGTGTCGTAGAAGGCAACTAAAAGGGGAGGGAGCGGGTGGCTGGAAATCCTCCCCTCTCATTTTTTTTTTTAATTTTCCAAAAGAAGGAACAGAGAAGGGGGCCAGGTGAGGATATTCCCTCTAAGGCCCAGTCCTCTGTTCTTAACGCTACCTCACTAATGCGGGAAATGGCGAATAGTATGAAAGAAAAAGAAAGCTATATATATATATATATATACCCATGCACACAATTCACACTGTCTGCCTTTATATATTCCCATCGCCACCTCGCCACACACACACACACACATATATATATATATATTATTTGTGTACGTGTAGGAAGAGAGGAAAGTGATTGGTTCTCAGTGAATGTAGGTTTGCGGCAGGGGTGTGTGATGTCTCCATGGTTGTTCAATTTGTTTATGGATGGGGTTGTTAGGGAGGTGAATGCAAGAGTTTTGGAAAGAGGGGCAAGTATGAAGTCTGTTGGGGATGAGAGAGCTTGGGAAGTGAGTCAGTTGTTGTTCGCTGATGATACAGCGCTGGTGGCTGATTCATGTGAGAAACTGCAGAAGCTGGTGACTGAGTTTGGTAAAGTGTGTGAAAGAAGAAAGTTAAGAGTAAATGTGAATAAGAGCAAGGTTATTAGGTACAGTAGGGTTGAGGGTCAAGTCAATTGGGAGGTGAGTTTGAATGGAGAAAAACTGGAGGAAGTAAAGTGTTTTAGATATCTGGGAGTGGATCTGGCAGTGGATGGAACCATGGAAGCGGAAGTGGATCATAGGGTGGGGGAGGGGGCGAAAATTCTGGGAGCCTTGAAGAATGTGTGAAAGTCGAGAACATTATCTCGGAAAGCAAAAATGGGTATGTTTGAAGGAATAGTGGTTCCAACAATGTTGTATGGTTGCGAGGCGTGGGCTATGGATAGAGTTGTGCGCAGGAGGATGGATGTGCTGGAAATGAGATGTTTGAGGACAATGTGTGGTGTGAGGTGGTTTGATCGAGTAAGTAACGTAAGGGTAAGAGAGATGTGTGGAAATAAAAAGAGCGTGGTTGAGAGAGCAGAAGAGGGTGTTTTGAAATGGTTTGGTCACATGGAGAGAATGAGTGAGGAAAGATTGACCAAGAGGATATATGTGTCGGAGGTGGAGGGAACGAGGAGAAGAGGGAGACCAAATTGGAGGTGGAAAGATGGAGTGAAAAAGATTTTGTGTGATTGGGGCCTGAACATGCAGGAGGGTGAAAGGAGGGCAAGGAATAGAGTGAATTGGAGCGATGTGGTATACCGGGGTTGACGTGCTGTCAGTGGATTGAATCAGGGCATGTGAAGTGTCTGGGGTAAACCATGGAAAGCTGTGTAGGTATGTATATTTGCGTGTGTGGACGTATGTATATACATGTGTGTGGCGGTGGGTTGGGCCATTTCTTTCGTCTGTTTCCTTGCGCTACTTCGCGGACGCGGGAGACAGCGGAAAAAAAAAAAAAATTATTTAATGTATGTATGACTCATGGTGAGGTGCCTGAGGATTGGCGGAATGCGTGCATAGTGCCATTGTACAAAGGCAAAGGGGATAAGAGTGAGTGCTCAAATTACAGAGGTATAAGTTTGTTGAGTATTCCTGGTAAATTACATGGGAGGGTATTGATTGAGAGGGTGAAGGCATGTACAGAGCATCAGATTGGGGAAGAGCATTGTGGTTTCAGAAGTGGTAGAGGATGTGTGGATCAGGTGTTTGCTTTGAAGAATGTGTGAGAAATACTTAGAAAAGCAAATGGATTTGTATGTAGCATTTATGGATCTGGAGAAGGCATATGATAGAGTTGATAGAGATGCTCTGTGGAAGGTATTAAGAATATATGGTGTGGGAGGCAAGTTGTTAGAAGCAGTGAAAAGTTTTTATCGAGGATGTAAGGCATGTGTACGTGTAGGAAGAGAGGAAAGTGATTGGTTCTCAGTGAATGTAGGTTTGCGGCAGGGGTGTGTGATGTCTCCATGATTGTTTAATTTGTTTATGGATGGGGTTGTTAGGGAGGTGAATGCAAAAGTTTTGGAAAGAGGGGCAAGTATGAAGTCTGTTGGGGATGAGAGAGCTTGGGAAGTGAGTCAGTTGTTGTTCGCTGATGATACAGCGCTGGTGGCTGATTCATGTGAGAAACTGCAGAAGCTGGTGACTGAGTTTGGTAAAGTGTGTGAAAGAAGAAAGTTAAGAGTAAATGTGAATAAGAACAAGGTAATTAGGTAAAGTAGGGTTGAGGGTCAAGTCAATTGGGAGGTAAGTTTGAATGGAGAAAAACTGGAGGAAGTAAAGTGTTTTAGATATCTGGGAGTGGATCTGGCAGCGGATGGAACCATGGAAGCGGAAGTGGATCATAGGGTGGGGGAGGGGGCGAAAATTCTGGAGGCCTTGAAGAATGTGTGGAAGTCGAGAACATTATCTCGGAAAGCAAAAATGGCTATGTTTGAAGGAATAGTGGTTCCAACAATGTTGTATGGTTGCGAGGCATGGGCTATGGATAGAGTTGTGCGCAGGAGGATGAATGTGCTGGAAATGAGATGTTTGAGGACAATGTGTGGTGTGAGGTGGTTTGATCGAATAAGTAACGTAAGGGTAAGAGAGATGTGTGGAAATAAAAAGAGTGTGGTTGAGAGAGCAGAAGAGGGTGTTTTGAAATGGTTTGGGCACATGGAGAGAATGAGTGAGGAAAGATTGACCAAGAGGATATATGTGTCGGAGGTGGAGGGAACGAGGAGAAGAGGGAGACCAAATTGGAGGTGGAAAGATGGAGTGAAAAAGATTTTGTGTGATCGGGGCCTGAACATGCAGGAGGGTGAAAGGAGGGCAAGGAATAGAGTGAATTGGAGCGATGTGGTATACAGGGGTTGACGTGCTGTCAGTGGATTGAGTCGGGGCATGTGAAGCGTCTGGGGTAAACCATGGAAAGCTGTGTAGGTATGTATATTTGCGTGTGTGGACGTGTGTATGTACATGTGTATGGGGGGGGGGTTGGGCCACTTCTTTCGTCTGTTTCCTTGCGCTACCTCGCAAACGCGGGAGACAGCGACAAAGTATTAAAAAAAAAAAAAAAAAATATATATATATATATATATATATATATATATATATATATATATATATATATATGAGAGTAAGTGAGCCTGGGAAGGAGACTTGTGTGAGGAAGTACCAGGAGAGACTGAGTACAGAATGGAAAAAGGTGAGAACAATGGAAGTAAGGGGAGAGGGGGAGGAATGGGATGTATTTAGGGAATCAGTGATGGACTGCGCAAAAGATGCTTGTGGCATGAGAAGAGTGGGAGGTGGGTTGATTAGAAAGGGTAGTGAGTGGTGGGATGAAGAAGTAAGATTATTAGTGAAAGAGAAGAGAGAGGCATTTGGACGATTTTTGCAGGGAAAAAATGCAATTGAGTGGGAGATGTATAAAAGAAAGAGACAGGGGGTCAAGAGAAAGGTGCAAGAGGTGAAAAAAAGGGCAAATGAGAGTTGGGGTGAGAGAGTATCATTAAATTTTAGGGAGAATAAAAAGATGTTTTGGAAGGAGGTAAATAAAGTGCGTAAGACAAGGGAGCAAATGGGAACTTCAGTGAAGGGCGCAAATGGGGAGGTGATAACAAGTAGTGGTGATGTGAGAAGGAGATGGAGTGAGTATTTTGAAGGTTTGTTGAATGTGTTTGATGATAGAGTGGCAGATATAGGGTGTTTTGGTCGAGGTGGTGTGCAAAGTGAGAGGGTTAGGGAAAATGATTTGGTAAACAGAGAAGAGGTAGTAAAAGCTTTGCGGAAGATGAAAGCCGGCAAGGCAGCAGGTTTGGATAGTATTGCAGTGGAATCTATTAAAAAAGGGGGTGACTGTATTGTTGACTGGTTGGTAAGGTTATTTAATGTATGTATGACTCATGGTGAGGTGCCTGAGGATTGGCGGAATGTGTGCATAGTGCCATTGTACAAAGGCAAAGGGGATAAGAGTGAGTGCTCAAATTACAGAGGTATAAGTTTGTTGAGTATTCCTTGTAAATTATATGGGAGGGTATTGATTGAGAGGGTGAAGGCATGTACAGAGCATCAGATTGGGGAAGAGCAGTGTGGTTTCAGAGGATGTGTGGATCAGGTGTTTGCTTTGAAGAATGTATGAGAGAAATACTTAGAAAAGCAAATGGATTTGTATGTAGCATTTATGGATCTGGAGAAGGCATATGATAGAGTTGACAGAGATGCTCTGTGGAAGGTATTAAGAATATATGGTGTGGGAGGCAAGTTGTTAGAAGCAGTGAAAAGTTTTTATCGAGGATGTAAGGCATGTGTACGTGTAGGAAGAGAGGAAAGTGATTGGTTCTCAGTGAATGTAGGTTTGCGGCAGGGGTGTGTGATGTCTCCATGGTTGTTTAATTTGTTTATGGATGGGGTTGTTAGGGAGGTGAATGCAAGAGTTTTGGAAAAAGGGGCAAGTATGAAGTCTGTTGTGGATGAGAGAGCTTGGGAAGTGAGTCAGTTGTTGTTCGCTGATGATACAGCGCTGGTGGCTGATTCATGTGAGAAACTGCAGAGGCTGGTGACTGAGTTTGGTAAAGTGTGTGAAAGAAGAAAGTTAAGAGTAAATGTGAAAAAGAGCAAGATTATTAGGTACAGTAGGGTTGAGGGTCAAGTCAATTGGGAGGTAAGTTTGAATGGAGAAAAACTGGAGGAAGTAAAGTGTTTTAGATATCTGGGAGTGGATCTGGCTGCGGATGGAACCATGGAAGCGGAAGTGAATCATAGGGTGTGGGAGGGGGCGAAAATCCTGGGAGCCTTGAAGAATGTGTGGAAGGCGAGAACATTATCTCAGAAAGCAAAAATGGGTATGTTTGAAGGAATAGTGGTTCTAACAATGTTGTATGGTTGCGAGGCTGTGGGCTATGGATAGAGTTGTGCGCAGGAGGATGGAGTGGTGGAAATGAGATGTTTGAGGACAATGTGTGGTGTGAGGTGGTTTGATCGAGTGAGTAACGTAAGGGTAAGAGAGATGTGTGGAAATAAAAAGAGCGTGGTTGAGAGAGCAGAAGAGGGTGTTTTGAAGTGGTTTGGGCACATGGAGAGGTAAGGAGGCACCAGTCTTTACTCATCCTTTGTGAACCACCCTAGGGTGATCACAGCAGCTTGCTCATTAAGATAAGATAAGATAAGATACTTTATTCGTCAAATTGTTATACAAAATGTAATACAAAATGAAATTCGTTTTGGCTTTAGAGCTCCTTAGTAGTTGTAAAAAAAGACATTAAAATATTAACAAGAAATATTGCATAGGTTATTTCATATAAAATGTTACTTTGCTATTGTGTACATGCGATATCAGCTTGTCACCATCCCTATCATGAACCATCACCTACAGTTATCATGAAACTTAAAGCTAGAAGTTATAGTGATGATAGATGATTGAAAAGCAGAATGCTTTTAGGTACAAGCGACTTTTTGTATCTATCGGTGCGCAGCTTGGGCAGTGCTAGCCTTCTACCAGATTTAAGATACGTGTAACAATCATGTAGCGGATGTGTTACATCTTTCATCATTCTGTCTACTTGTTTCATTGTATCTTTTTGATAAAGCTCACTCAGGGATGTGGTCTCTGCACCTAGTTTTCTTGCTTTCTTAACAATCCTTCCCAACTTCTTTTTATCTTTGCAAGTAAGTTTTCCATACCAGGCAGTGATTGAAAAATTTATAACTGATTCTAAAATTGATTTGTAAAATAGGCTAATTACCATTTTATCTACATGTTGGTTATGCAAGATACGTACAAAGTGTAATCTTTGGTTACATTTCCTTGACACCATATCTGTATTAACACTTCCCTTCAACTGGTCATCAATCATAAAGCCCAAATACTTATACTGGTTTACTCTTTCTACATTTTCTTCCTCAATTGTTAATAGGTCTGGTACGTGTTTATTTTTAGTTCTGAAATCAAATATCATCTCTTTCGTTTTCTTTACATTAAGCTCCAAAAAATTTTGTTTACTCCAGTCAACGAATTTTTTAACTTGAGTTAAATAGCCTTCATAATTATCATTTACAATTTTTCCTAAGATAACTATCGTCAGCATATTTTATAATAGTACAATCATCAATTTCACTTCTACAATCATCTGTATACAAGGTGAAAAGAGCTGGGGACAATACACAACCTTGGGGGGCTCCTGTGTTGGTGACTATCACATTAGACTTAACATTATTTACATTGGTATATTGGGGTCTCTGGGTTAAAAAGCTAAAAATCCATATTAAGATATTTCTATTTACACCCAATTCTAGCATTTTATTGAGCAAAACATGAGGTTGCATTGTATTAAATGCTGAACTAAAATCAATGTATAGTGCTCTAATTTGTGATTTGGGCTTATCTAAATGCTTATTAATATCATTTAATAGTACAAGTGTTGCATCCTGTACACTCCTATTATTACGATAAGCAAATTGCATAGGGTCTTTTAAATTATTTGTTTTTTCACAGATATAGTTTTTCACAATGCTTTCTAAACACTTCATAATATTAGATGTTAGTACTACAGGTCTGAAGTCTTTGTGATCTTTTGGGTGATTAATTTTTGCAATAGGTTTCACTTCAGATTCTTTCCATTTATAAGGCACCACTCCCTGATCCAGCGAGTCCTGAAATAATGTGGTCAGTACGGGTGTCAATTGTTTTGCACAGCATTTAGGTACCCTAGCAGGTATCTCGTCTGGCCCTGTAGCTTTACCTGCCCGAATATTCTGCAGGGACTTCGGTACGTCTTCTTGCCTAATTATAATTCTTTCATCATTGTTAGATTGAATTTCTGTCATTACCTCATTACACGCATCACTGAAATCATGTCTTTCAAATCTCGCAAAGAATGCGTTCATTTCATTTACATATGTGTTGATATTTTCCGGTTCAGGCACACTTTGTTTCTTCTTGTGCCCGCACAGGGTTTTAAGTCCTTTCCAAGCGTCTTTTACTCTGTTTGTTTTAAACAAGCCTTCAACTTTTTCTTTGTATATTCTTTTCGATTCAGTAATTTTTTTTATCAATATTACTTTGCAATGTTCTTCTTTTAACATCATTTCCATTTCGCATGAGTCTGTGTTTTTCATTTAGCATAGATTTTAGTTCTTTTTTAATCCATGGTTTATTGTTTGGGTATATCTTTATTGTTTTGGCAGGTACGATCATATCAAAGCAAAAGTGAAAGTATTCATTGAAAATATCTAAGTTAGTGTTGATATCAGTCCTGTTTTCTATCAGGACAGACCAGCCCTCATGAGAGCTGGTTGCTTGTGTGCCCACGGCACTAGCTAGACCATGCAACACTCGGGAAGCTGCTGTGTCACATGATTATTGTGTGGCCATCAGAAAATTAAGGGTGGGCTGTTTTGACAACTGCTTCTTTCCCTACATGTCAAAGCTTTGGAACTCTCCACCTTTTCAAGTCTTTCCCAATAACTATGACCAGGGAGATCTCAAAAGACAGGTTTTTAACTTTCTCAAAAGTTCATAAATACTTTCCCTTGTTTTTTCTTTTTCAGCTTAATAATTCTCTTTATATTTCAACTGGCCAAGATGTGGACTTTTGTCCACGACTGGAGTCTAAAAAGAAGAGAAAAGGGCTGATGTTACCTATCTACTTGAATCCAGCCGCTTAGAGTTCACAAATCACAGGCTGTACTCACCAGCCTAAAGGTCACAGAAAATATATAGGAAAGGTTTTTCAAAAAGAGGAAGGAAAGGAAAGGCAAAGTATGAAAACCAGAAAAAAAAAATGCTTATGGGACACCATTCCAGAGAGAAAGTATTTTTCAACTTTCAGAACTTATCCAATGAAAGAGGCAGGTTTGCAGAAAAAGAAAGGCACACTAGATCCACCTCTCGTCATGGAAGAATCCCCAAACTGTACATGGCACATCCACAAAGCCTAAACTGATGAAGGTGAAATTACAATACCAAAGACACCTTTCCTTGATTCCTCTAATAAAAGGTTCTGAGGAAACCCAAGGAAAAAAAAAAAAAAAAAAAAAAAAAAAAAAAGTAATCTCTGAAAAATACCAAAAGGTCTCTAAGCAATTTAACTGGGCATAAAGCATGATGCTATCTTGATATATCCTTCCAGGAGTGGATGACAATGAGGCTATTTCCACACTCATTGGCATTATTCAAGTCAAAACACTGGAGTTTTGCTTAACATAATCCACAAGAGATTGCCAACACAGGAACATGAAGAATCTTGTTTACAAACATGACTTGTGATTCATTAACTCTCATCATGAAGCCAAAGCTTATATGAGAGCTAAATACGATTTTAAGGAGCAAAACTGACAGAAAAACTATTTGACTGCAAAAAAAAAGTTCAAGACTTTTCAAAGCTTCCATTTGAGCTGTGTGGTAGAAATGATTTGTCTCCTCAAAAGAAGACTGGAGAAGTTTTATTCCAAAAAGGCCTGCAGATTAATATCCAAGCACCAAGGGAAGGGGGTTCTAAGGGGCACATTTATAAGGAAGAACAGTTTTACTTGCCATGTTGTTGTTGTGGTTAAGGCGAAAAAAGTACTCAAAACATAAGTCTTTAGTCACTCCGAAGACATCTGATTCCTCAAGGAAAACTGAAATGATTTCTAAACTGACTGGAACTGCCATGAGTAGAAGGGCTAAAGTTATGTAAATGGTCAAGAGTTAGGTATTTTCCAAAACTCTGCTGATCGGAAATGTCATGAGTATAAAGAAGAATGTTATGTAAATGATAAATTGTTAGGTATTTTCCAAAACACAGCCTGTAAGTGTCTAAGAAAATTCATGCTATCATATTTCAGAATCCAATGTGAAGTGATCTATAAGGACCCATGTTAACAACCCAGACATATAGCACTGATGAAGGAGTCTCTAACACCAAGGTTGTTTCTCCCACTAAATCTTGAAAACCAGATGGGTAAAAACTTTTCCCTAGAGTTGAACTAGAGGAAAAAGACAACACTGGTTGTAATAACTTCAATCCAAGGAGTGTCCAATGCAAGTGCAACTGTCTCAGGAATAATGCACTGATTCTGACAAAAGTATCCATCAGAAAGTCTACTTCTCAATCTATATCTCTGAGGACAAGTCTCTGATCTTGATAAGGCATCTGCTCAGAAAATGTATATTCCTTGAAGAAAAGCAGCTTGGAGAAAAATGTCTTTGGGGTCAGTTAAGCAGAGAATCTTTTCCACTAATTATAAAAAGGGAGGGAGGGATTTGCAAGAGCTTGTTAACCATGCATCAGACAGCCACAATATTGTCATAGCCACAGTATTGTCCATCAGAGATAAAATTCCATAATCCAGCCTCAAGACGTTCGAGATGAAAAATATGGCATCAACTGTTTTTTGTGATGAAAAGACAGGACTTCTATAACTCTAAAGGCACCTACCCAAATGAACTTTAGAAGAATGGATGCCCCCTCTCCTCAATTTGATGCACCCATCTAAACATCACAGAATTCACATAAGGTCTCCAAAGCATGGGCATTTAGTTCTTTATGTTGATCCACCAGACTAAAGATCTGAGAAGTTCTAGGGGAAGTGCTGATAGAAGACTTCTGCTTGTTGCTGGAGAGAATCTGTTTACCCAGAAGGAAACTTTTTTGCCTGCAACCTCACCATGTCAATGCACAGAGCTGCTATAAGGGACTTTCTCAGGTGTTGCTCTAGTCAACATCAAGACACAAAGTTCAGGGACTATAAGGGTATCAAAGCACCTATGTAATACTAAGCTTTGTCACCAGGGAAACCAAGAGTGCCAGTCTAAGTGTTTCAATCTAATCCTAGCCATGCAAAGATCTGGCTGGGAACTAAGTGGGATTTGCCAACTTAGGATAAAACTTGCCTTTGAAAGTCATCCAAGGATTAAAGCACTTATTGGCACATTCCTTCTTGACGCTAAAATCACCAAATATCTAAAAGGTAAACCAAACTTATCACTTCAGAGGACTTCAGTTTTGTGAGCAGGGCTGAAATAAACTGGAAAAATTGGTAGGGGCTAAGCATAAACTGAATGGAATCAACTTGAACTATCTGAACTGTGCACAAATTTTGAACGCAAGAAAACTTCTTGGAAATGGGATTTACTGAAAAGTGGAAGACGTTGTCTTTTACGTCTGGGATGATTCTCCAGCTGCTTAACTATAAGATTCTCTTGAACCTGTGCTTCAGGAAAGGATGCTTTGAAAAGAGAGACTTTTTACTAAATTCTTTTATTATTGGAAAAATCTTTAATAAAAAATTTTTTCACTGCAGGCATCATGACATTACTGTCTAGTATCTCTACAGTGTTAAACTATAAGAAGTGAGTCAGGGACTGTCATAAACATGAGTGGCTCGGATTATAAACTCCATGCCAACACCCCCTGCCCCCACCTCCTTTTTTAACACTAGAAACACACAAGTATCATACTCCAAAAAACTAAGAAGGTTATGGAGAAAACCTCAACTGACAAGGACATATCTTGAGGGATATCTGCGTAAAGACCCAGTTTGATGAAATTGAAAGGACATCTTGGCTTTTGCAGTGTTGAAGTCATACGTAGACACAATGATGGTCTTCCTTCTGAGAGGAGTAAGAAAGAACTGCAGAGCCTTTTCAATTTATGCCATAAAGATATGAAATAAAAGAGCCCCGAACTCGAAATCTCTACCCTATATTTCCCTTTCAAAAGACAAGTTTAATAACAAATTGTCTCTTACATGGAACTACATGTAAAGAAGGGGAGGGGGCGAAGGTTCTGGGAGCGTTGAAAAATAAGTGGAAGGCGAGAACAATATCTCGGAGAGCAAAAATGGGTATGTTTGAAGGAACAGAGGTTCCAACAATGTAATATCGTTACAAGCTGTGGGCTATGGATAGGGTTATGCAGAGGAAAGTGGATGTGTTGGGAATTATATGTTTAAAGACAAGATGTGGTGTGAGATGGTTTGATCGAGTAAGTAATAAAAGGGTAAGAGAGATGTGTCGTAATAAAGAGTGCTTGAGAAAGCAGAAGAGGGTGTATTGAAATGGTTTGGTCACATGGAGAGAATAAGTGAGGAAAGATTGACAAAGAGGATATATGTGTCAGAGGTGGAGGGAACGAGGGGAAGTGGGAGACCAAATTGGAGGAGGAAGGATGGAGTGAAAAAGATTTTGAGCAATTGGGGCCTATACATACAGGAGGGTGAAAGGCATGCAAGGAATAGAGTGAATTGGAACGATGTGGTAAACCGGGGTCAACGTGCTGTCAACGGATTGAACCAGGGCATGTGAAGCATCTGGGGTAAACCATGGAAAGTTTTGTGGGCATGGATGTGTAAAGGGAGCTGTGATCTCAGTGCATTACACATGACAGGTAGAGACAGAGTGTGAACGAATGTGGCCTTTGTTGAACCATATATACAGTGAATATCCTCACCAACCAGTCAACAACACAGTCACCCCCTTTTTTTTAATAAATTCCACTGCAATACCATCCAAACCCACAACCTTGCTGGCTTTCATCCTCCATAAAGCTTTCACTACCTCTTCTCTGTTTACCAAATCATTTTTCCTGACCCTTTCACTTCGCACACCACCTCCACCAAATGCACACAATACACACAATCGCTGTTTCCCGGATCAGCGAGGTTGCACCAAGAAACAGACGAAGAATGGCCCATCCACTCATATACACATACATCATTATTATTATTATTATTATTATCTTGCATTGTCGCTGTCTTCCGCGTTAGCGAGGTAGCGCAAGGAAACAGACGAAAGAATGGCCCAACCCACCCACATACACATGTATATACGTACACGTCCACACAAGCAAATATACATACCTATACATCGCAGTGTATACACATATATACACACACAGACATACACATATATACACATGTACATAATTCATACTGTCTGCCTTTATTCATTCCATCGCCATCCTGCCACACATGAAATACCCCCCCCCCACCCATGTGTGCGAGGTAGCGCTAGGAAAAGACAACACTCAGTCTCTAGCTGTCATGTAATAATGCACCAAAACCACAGCTCCCTTTCCACATCCAGGCCCCACACAACTTTCCATGGTTTACCCCAGATGCTTCATATGCCCTGGTTCAATCTATTGACAGCACGTCAACCCCAGTATACCACATCATTCCAATTCACTCTATTCCTTGCACGCCTTTCACCCTCCTGCATGTTCAGGCCCCGATCACTCAAAATCTTTTTCCCTCCATCTTTCCACCTCTAATTTGGTCTCCCACTTCTCCTCGTTCCCTCCACCTCCGACATATATATCCTCTTGGTCAATCTTCCCTCACTCATTCTGTCCATGTGACCAAACCATTTCAAAACACCCTCTTCTGCTCTCTCAACCACACTCTTTTTTATTACCACACATCCCACTTACCCTATTATTACTTACTCGATCAAACCAACTCACACCACATATTGTCCTCAAACATCTCATTTCCAGCACATCCACCCTCCTCTGCACAACTCTATCTATAGCCCATACCTTACAACCATGCACAACTCTATCTATAGCCCATGCATCACGAACATATAACATTGTTGGAACCACTATTCCTTCAAACATACCCATTTTTTGCTTTCCGAGATAATGTTCTCGACTCACACATTCTTCAACGCTCCCAGAACTTTCGCCCCCTCCCCCACCCTATGATTCACTTCTGCTTCCATGGTTCCATTCGCTTTCAAATCCACTCCCAGATATCGAAAACAGTTTTTCTCCATTCAAACTTACCTCCCAATTGACATGTCCCTCAACCCTACTGTACCTAATAACCTTGCTCTTATTCACATTTATTCTCAGCTTTCTTCTTTTACACACTTTACCAAACTCAGTCACCAGCTTCTCCAGTTTCTCATATGAATCAGGCACCAGTGCTGTATCATCAGTGAACAACAACTGACTCAATTTCCAAGCTCTCTCATTCACAACAGACTGCATACTTGCTCCTCTTTCCAAAACTCTTGCATTCACCTCCCTAACAACCCCATCCATAAACAAATTAAGCAACCATGGAGACATCACACACCCCTGCCACAAACTATATTCACTGAGAACCAATCACTTTCCTCTCTTCATACACGTACACATGCCTTACATCCTCGATAAAAACTTTTCACTGCTTCTAACAACTTGCCTCTCACACCATATATTCTTAATACCTTCCACAGAGCATCTCTATCAACTCTATCATATGCCTTCTCCAGATCCATAAATGCTACATACATATCCATTTGCTTTTCTAAGTATTTCTCAAATACATTCTTCAAAGCAAACACCTGATCCACACATCCTCTACCACTTCTGAAACCACACTGCTCTTCCCCAATCTGATGCTCTGTGCATGCCTTCACCCTCTCAATCAATACCCTCCCATGTAATTTACCAGGAATACTCAATAAACTTATACCTCTATAATTTGAGCACTCACTTTTATCCCCTTTGCCTTTGTACAATGGCACTATGCAAGCATTCCGCCAATCCTCAGGCACCTCACCATGAGTCATACATACATTAAATAACCTTACCAACCAGTCAACTATACAGTCACCCCCTTTTTTAATAGATTCCACTTCAATACCATCCAAACCCGCTGCCTTGCCGGCTTTTATCTTCTGCAAAGCTTTTACTACCTCTTCTCTGTTTACCAAATCATTTTCCCTAACCCTCTCACTTTGCACACCACCTTGACCAAAACACCTTGTATCTGCCACTCTATCATCAAACACATTCAGCAAACCTTCAAAATACTCACTCCATCTCCTTCTCACATCACCACTACTTGTTATCACCTCCCCATTTGCGCCCTTCACTGAAGTTCCCATTTGCTCCCTTGTCTTACGCACTTTATTTACCTCCTTCCAGAACATCTTTTTATTCTCCCTAAAATTGAATGATACTCTCTCACCCAAACTCTCATTTGCCCTCTTTTTCACCTCTTGCACCTTTCTCTTGACCTCCTGTGGGGGAGGAATGGGATGGAGTTAGGGAAGCAGCGATGGCTTGCGCAAAAGATGCTTGTGGCATGAGAAGCATGGGAGGTGGGTTGATTAGAAAGGGTAGTGAGTGGTGGGATGAAGAAGTAAGATTATTAGTGAAAGAGAAGAGAGAGGCATTTGGACGATTTTTGCAGGGAAAAAATGCAAATGAGTGGGAGATGTGAAAAAGAGTGCAAATGAGAGTTGGTGTGAGAGAGTATCATTAAATTTTAGGGAGAATAAAAAGATGTTCTGGAAGGAGGTAAATAAAGTACGTAAGACTAGAGAGCAAATGGGAACTTCAGTGAAGGGGGCTAATGGGGAGGTGATAACAAGTAGTGGTGATGTGAGAAGGAGATGGAGTGAGTATTTTGAAGGTTTGTTGAATGTGTTTGATGATAGAGTGGCTGATATAGGGTGTTTTGGTCGAGGTGGTGTGCAAAGTGAGAGGGTTAGGGAAAATGATTTTGTAAACAGAGAAGAGGTAGTGAAAGCTTTGCGGAAGATGAAAGCCGGCAAGGCAGCAGGTTTGGATGGTATTGCAGTGGAATTTATCAAAAAAGGGGGTGACTGTATTGTGGACTGGTTGGTAAGGTTATTTAATGTATGTATGACTCATGGTGAGGTGCCTGAGGATTGGCGGAATGCGTGCATAGTGCCATTGTACAAAGGCAAAGGGGATAAGAGTGAGTGCTCAAATTACAGAGGTATAAGTTTGTTGAGTATTCCTGGTAAATCATATGGGAGGGTATTGATTGAGAGGGTGAAGGCATGTACAGAGCATCAGATTGGGGAAGAGCAGTGTGGTTTCAGAAGTGGTAGAGGATGTGTGGATCAGGTGTTTGCTTTGAAGAATGTATGTGAGAAATACTTAGAAAAGCAAATGGATTTGTATGTAGCATTTATGGATCTGGAGAAGGCATATGATAGAGTTGATAGAGATGCTCTGTGGAAGGTATTAAGAATATATGGTGTGGGAGGAAAGTTGTTAGAAGCAGTGAAAAGTTTTTATCGAGGATGTAAGGCATGTGTATGTGTAGGAAGAGAGGAAAGTGATTGGTTCTCAGTTAATGTAGGTTTGCGGCAGGGGTGTGTGATGTTTCCATGGTTGTTTAATTTGTTTATGGATGGGGTTGTTAGGGAGGTAAATGCAAGAGTTTTGGAAAGAGGGGCAAGTATGAAGTCTGTTGGGGATGAGAGAGCTTGGGAAGTGAGTCAGTTGTTCGCTGATGATACAGCGCTGGTGGCTGATTCATGTGAGAACTGCAGAAGCTGGTGACTGAGTTTGGTAAAGTGTGTGGAAGAAGAAAGTTAAGAGTAAATGTGAATAAGAGCAAGGTTATTAGGTACAGTAGGGTTGAGGGTCAAGTCAATTGGGAGGTGAGTTTGAATGGAGAAAAACTGGAGGAAGTGAAGTGTTTTAGATATCTGGGAGTGGATCTGTCAGCGGAAGTGGATCATAGGGTGGGGGAGGGGGCGAAAATTCTGGGGGCCTTGAAGAATGTGTGGAAGTCGAGAACATTATCTCGGAAAGCAAAAATGGGTATGTTTGAAGGAATAGTGGTTCCAACAATGTTGTATGGTTGCGAGGCGTGGGCTATGGATAGAGTTGTGCGCAGGAGGATGGATGTGCTGGAAATGAGATGTTTGAGGACAATGTGTGGTGTGAGGTGGTTTGATCGAGTGAGTAACGTAAGGGTAAGAGAGATGTGTGGAAATAAAAAGAGCGTGGTTGAGAGAGCAGAAGAGGATGTTTTGAAATGGTTCGTGCACATGGAGAGAATGAGTGAGGAAAGATTGACCAAGAGAATATATGTGTCGGAGGTGGAGGGAACGAGGAGAAGAGGGAGACCAAATTGGAGGTGGAAAGATGGAGTGAAAAAGATTTTGTGTGATCGGGGCCTGAGCATGCAGGAGGGTGAAAGGAGGGCAAGGAATAGAGTGAATTGGAGCGATGTGGTATACCGGGGTTGACGTGCTGTCAGTGGATTGAATCAAGGAATGTGAAGCGTCTGGGGTAAACCATGGAAAGCTGTGTAGGTATGTATATTTGCGTGTGTGGACGTATGTATATACATGTGTATGGGGGTGGGTTGGGCCATTTCTTTCGTCTGTTTCCTTGCGCTACCTCGCAAACGCGGGAGACAGCGACAAAGCAAAAAAAAAAAAAAAATATATATATATATATATATATATATATATATATATATATATATATATATATATATATATATGTATATATATATATATATATATATATATATATATATATATATATATATATATATATATATATATTATCCCTGGGGATAGTGGAGAAAGAATACTTCCCACGCATTCCTCACGTGTCGTAGAAGGCGACTAAAGGGGCCGGGAGCAGGGGGACAGAAGCCCTCTCCTCCTTGTATTTCAACTTTCTAAAAGGGGAAACTGAAGAAGGAGTCACGCGAGGAGTGCTCATCCTCCTCGGAGGCTCAGACTGGGGTGTCTAAATGTGTGTGGATGTAACCAAGATGAGAAAAAAGGAGAGATAGGTAGTATGTTTGAGGAAAGGAACCTGGATGTTTTGGCTCTGAGTGAAACGAAGCTCATGGGTAAAGGGGAAGAGTGGTTTGGGAATTGTCTTGAGAGCAAAGTCAGGGGTTAGTGAGAGGACAAGAGCAAGGGAAGGAGTAGCACTACTCCTGAATCAGTTGTTGTGGGAGTATGTGATAGAGTGTAAGAAAGTAAATTCTAGATTGCTATGGGAAAAACTGAAAGTTGATGGAGTGAGATGGGTGATTGTTGGTGCATATGCACCTGGGCATGAGAAGAAAGATCATGAGAGGCGGGTGTTTTGGGAGCAGCTGAATGAGTGTGTTAGTGGTTTTGATGCACGAGACCGGGTTATAGTGATGGGTGATTTGAATGCAAAGGTGAGTAATGTGGCAGTTGAGGGAATAATTGGTATACATGGAGTGTTCAGTGTTGTAAATGGAAATGGTGAAGAGCTTGTAGATCTGTGTGCTGAAAAAGGACTGGTGATTGGGAATACCTGGTTTAAAAAGCGAGATATAGATAAGTATACGTACGTAAGTAGGAGAGATGGCCAGAGAGCGTTATTGGATTACGTGTTAATTGATAGACGCACGAAAGAGAGACTTTTGGATGTTAATGTGCTGAGAGGTGCAACTAGAGGGATGTCTGATCATTATCTTGTGGAGGTGAAGGTGAAGATTTGTGGGGGTTTTCAGAAAAGAAGAGAGAATGTTGGGGTGAAGAGAGTGGTGAGAGAAAGTGAGCTTGGGAAGGAGACTTGTGTGTGGAAGTACCAGGAGAGACTGAGTACAGAATGGAAAAAGGTGAGAACAAAGTAGGTAAGGGGAGTGGGGGAGTAATGGGATGTACTTAGGGAAGCAGTGATGGCTTGCGCAAAAGATGCTTGTGGCATGAGAAGAGTGGGAGGTGGGTTGATTAGAAAAGGTAGTGAGTGGTGGGATGAAGAAGTAAGATTATTAGTGAAAGAGAAGAGAGAGGCATTTGGACGACTTTTGCAGGGAAAAAATGCAAATGAGTGGGAGAGGTATAAAAGAAAGAGGCAGGAGGTCAAGAGAAAGGTGCAAGAGGTGAAAAAGAGGGCAGATGAGAGTTGGGGTGAGAGAGTATCATTAAATTTCAGGGAGAATAAAAAGATGTTTTGGAAGGAGGTAAATAAAGTGCGTAAGACTAGGGAGCAAATGGGAACTTCAGTGAAGGGGGCTAATGGGGAGGTGATAACAAGTAGTGGTAATGTGAGAAGGAGATGGAGTGAGTATTTTGAAGGTTTGTTGAATGTGTTTGATGACAGAGTGGCAGATATAGGGTGTTTTGGTCGAGGTGGTGTGCAAAGTGAGAGGGTTAGGGAAAATTATTTGGTAAATAGAGAAGAGGGAGTAAAAGCTTTACGGAAGATGAAAGCCGGCAAGGCAGCAGGTTTGGATGGTATTGCAGTGGAATTTATTAAAAAAGGGGGTGACTGTATTGTTGATTGGTTGGTAAGGATATTTAATGTATGAATGATTCATGGTGAGGTGCCTGAGGATTGGCAGAATGCTTGCATAGTGCCATTGTACAAAGGCAAAGGGGATAAGAGTGAGTGCTCAAATTACAGAGGTATAAGTTTGTTGAGTATTCCTGGTAAATTATATTGGAGGGTATTGATTGAGAGGGTGAAGGCATGTACAGAGCATCAGATTGGGGGGAAGAGCAGTGTGGTTTCAGAAGTGGTAGAGGATGTGTGGATCAGGCTGTTTGCTTTGAAGAATGTATGTGAGAAATACTTAGAAAAGCAAATGGATTTGGATGTAGCATTTATGGATCTGGAGAAGGCATATGATAGAGTTGATAGCGATGCTCTGTGGAAGGTACTAAGAATATATGGCGTGGGAGGCAAGTTGTTAGAAGCAGTGAAAAGTTTTTATCGAGGATGTAAGGCATGTGTACGTGTAGGAAAAGAGGAAAGTGATTGGTTCTCAGTGAATGCAGGTTTGCGGCAGGGGTGTGTGATGTCTCCATGGTTGTTTAATTTGTTTATGGATGGGGTTGTTAGGGAGATGAATGCAAGAGTTTTGAAAAGAGGGGCAAGTATGAAGAATGTTGGGGATGAGAGAGCTTGGGAAGTGAGTCAGTTGTTGTTCGCTGATGATACAGCGCTGGTGGCTGATTCATGTGAGAAACTGCAGAAGCTGGTGACTGAGTTTGGTAAAGTGTATGAAAGAAGAAAGTTAAGAGTAAATGTGAATAAGAGCAAGGTTATTAGGTACAGTAGGGTTGAGGGTCAAGTCAATTGGGAGGTAAGTTTGAATGGAGAAAAACTGGAGGAAGTAAAGTGTTTTAGATATCTGGGAGTGGATCTGGCAGCGGATGGAACCATGGAAGCGGAAGTGAATCATAAGGTGGGGGAGGGGCGAAAATCCTGGGAGCCTTGAAGAATGTGTGGAAGTCGAGAACATTATCTCGGAAAGCAAAAATGGCTATGTTTGAAGGAATAGTGGTTCCAACAATGTTGTATGGTTGCGAGGCGTGGGCTATGGATAGAGTTGTGCGCAGGAGGATGGATGTGCTGGAAATGAGATGTTTGAGGACAATGTGTGGTGTGAGGTGGTTTGATCGAGTAAGTAACGTAAGGGTAAGAGAGATGTGTGGAAATAAAAAGAGTGTGGTTGAGAGAGCAGAAGAGGGTGTTTTGAAATGGTTTGGGCACATGGAGAGAATGAGTGAGGAAAGATTGACCAAGAGGATATATGTGTCGGAGGTGGAGGGAACAAGGAGAAGTGGGAGACCAAATTGGAGGTGGAAAGATGGAGTGAAAAAGATTTTGTGTGATCGGGGCCTGAACATGCAGGAGGGTGAAAGGAGGGCAAGGAATAGAGTGAATTGGATCGATGTGGTATACCGGCGTTGAAGTGCTGTCAGTGGATTGAATCAGGGCATGTGAAGCGTCTGGGGTAAACCATGGAAAGCTGTGGAGGTATGTATATTTGCGTGTGTGGATGTGTGTATATACATGTGTATGGGGGTGGGTTCGGCCATTTCTTTCATCTGTTTCCTTGCGCTACCTCGCAAACCCGGGAGACAGCGACAAAGCAAAAAAAAAAAAAAAATTATTTTATATATACTATATATATACACATACATATGAGTGGATGGGCCATTCTTCGTAATATGCCTTCTCCAGATCCATAAATGCTATGTACAAATCCATCTATTTTTCTAAGTATTTCTCACATACATTCTTCAAAGCAAACACCTGATCATACATCCTTTACCACTTCTAAAACCACACTGCTCTTCTCCAATCTGATGCTGTGTACATGCCTTCACCCTCTCAATCAACACCCTCCTATATAATTTTCCAGGAATACCCAACAAACTTATGCCTCTGTAGTTTGAACACTCACCTTTATCCCCTTTGCATTTGTACAACGGCACTATGCATGCATTCCATCAATTCTCAGGCACTACACTATGGTCCATACATATAATGAATATTCTTACCAACCAGTCACTAACACAGTCACCCAATTTTGTAATAAATTCCACTGAAATTACGTCCAAACCCACTGCCTTGCCAAACTTCATCTTCCGCAAAGCTTTCACTACCTCTTTTCTCTTCATCAAATAATTCTCCAACCCTCTCACTTTGTACACCACACCTGACAAAACACCCTATATCTGCCTCTCTGTCATCAAACACATTCAACAAACCTTCAAAATACTCACACCATCTTCTCATTCCACCACTATCTGTTATCACTTCCAAACTTGCTTCCTTCACCAATGTTCCCATTTGTTCTCGTCTTACACATGTTACTTACCTCATTCCACAACATCTTTTATTCTCCCTAAAATCTAATGATACTCTCTCACCCCAACTCTCATTTGCCCTCTCTTCAACTCTTGCTCCTTTCTCTTGACCTCTTGCCACTTTCTTTTATATATATATATCCCACTCATTTGCACTACTTCCCTGCAAAAATCATCTAAACACCTCTCTTTTCTCTTTCACTAGCAATCTTACTTCTTCATCCCACCACTCACTACCCTTTCTAATCTGCCCACCTCCCACCTTTCCCATACCACATTCATCTTTTGTGCAAACCATCACGGCTTCCCTAAATACATCCCATTCCTCACCCATTCCCCTCATATCATTTGCTCTCACCTTTTGCCATTCTACACAATCTCTCCTAATACTTTCTCACACAAGTCTCCTTTCCAAGCTCACTTACTTTCACCACTCTCTTCCTCCAACATTCTCTCTTCTTTTCTGAAAGCCTGTATAAATCTTCACCTTTGCCTCCACCAGATAGTGGCCAGACATTCCTCCAGCTGCCCCTCTCAGAACACTAACTTAACTAAAGGTGACTTCCCATCCCTATACCACACCATTTCAAATTATATCAACACCAGCCAAGCAGCAAGAAGCACATACCACAAGGCCCTAGAGAGAAAATTAACCTAAACTTCTCAAGTTCTAGAACTCATCAAACCAAGAAACTAACTTGAACAAAACCACTTTTCATCAACAGAAGGCAAGAACAATTCCAAACTCTAAACAACATCATCACTGACATAATCAGTGAAAGGTAAACAGTAAACTGGAACTCCTTTTGAAGTAAAATAAACCACAAAACCTAATGTGACCAACCCTGGAATTCTTCAAAGATATACCACATCTGCACCAACCCAGCCCCCACACATGAAGCACATCTGACACAATCCAATGACATCTCTTCTTCCAAAGAACATACAAACATGCTCATGAAACAGCACAAATAAATTGGCTGAAAACTAAATACACTCCTGAGCAGGAAAATAATGAAAAAACCTACAAAAGTTCTATACTGAAACAACTGCTCATCCATCCTTCACTACAACTGACACATGCTAAACAATCCTTCCAACATTACCATAAATGCATTACTCATAACAGCAAGAGTCAACTAAACTGAGGTACAAAGGATAAATACACATGCAAACATACATGCAAGTACATAAAGCAGTAACACTGGAAAAACATAAAATAATATCATTTAAGCAAAAAATGTCTAAGTATACCATCTATAAAAAAGATATCACTGAAAAGTTGGCTGACAGCAACAGCAATCAGCACATCTGACCATCACATGATCCCGAAGAATTATAAGCTCTTATATGCTGAAAGCAAGAGAGTACATGACCTCACCCTAATGGTAGTTGCTGATCAGCTGAGGGTGGACCCACAAACAACTAAACAGCCAAGAACACTTTTAAGTGGTCCACAAAGAATGTTTAAAGACAAGTACACCCTCAATGAAATCATGAGGGCTAGTAGGCCCTGACCCATAAATTCCCTGGAAATATCTCTCAAGCTCACATGACAGCTTGCAGAGGAGGGAAAATTTATAAAAGGAGCACCCTCAATACATGAAACAATTACAGTTAAATAAAATCTTCCAGAGGGAATCAAAGAATTGCACATTGCCAAAGACAGCAATGCCATGCCAATATACAAGCTTGTTACAAGACTTGCAGAAGCCAGAGTTAGTTTCCCTTATCAAAGAAGTTCCTTCAGGTGCTTTAGGCCATACATTCATTCAAATAATAAAAGACATTACCCCAGCCTTCCCTGCTACCTCAGACTCTGCTGTCCCTACTACTCTCACTTGTACAACATGCCTCAACATCTACATACCTAATTCTTCTGGTATACTACATATACTTAACTTTGTAAGTAAAGGCAAGGAACAATATCTAGGTAAAAAAGATTAAACAGTATTTCATTTCATTAAACATGTTATTAATTATAGGTAAATACAATATTCATTTCTTTGGGCTATGCAGTATGTGTATCATCTAACATCATGCTCTTTTATCCACAATATAAAAAAAAAAAATTGGAAAAGTATGGTCCAGACTATTTTGGATTCTCAAGAGTATTCTGTATATCTAGTAAAATAAAAGATGTACTGGGAGGAAAACAGAAACCTTTAAAAATTAGACAGAGGGAAACAATAGTGTCTTTCAGATGAACCCAACTTTGACAACAATGCAGTCCTTTACAACAAAGAATAAAACATAAAAAAAAATAAATGTGGTAAGCATTAAGTGCTAGACTTTCCTCGTGGCAAGCTCTTGTCATGTGTACTCATAGATAAGCAGGTAGGTACTCTCACTCTTGTTGAGGAAATTATATTTCACTTCCACTAAGTCTTATCCTCATACTCTGCATTTTACACATTCTCTTTTTTCCCTGAGCTCATGCATCTTTCTTGATGACTCACAAAGTCTCTCTCTCTCTCTCTCTCTCTCTCTCTCTCTCTCTCTCTCTCTCTCTCCTTCTCTCTAGTCTCTTAAATCTTTCAAAGAATATGTTTCCCTCATCCATCTCTCTCAAATTCCATATTCATCTGCTTATCTCTGTTTCTCTTTCTCAGTTCTCTCCAACATTGATGAAATGGTTACTAGCGCATAAATATCAAATTCAAAAAAGGTAGACAGTGATAGCAAATGACAGAAATACTCTGAAGCAAATTACTGAATAAGGAATAAGTTGAGCTATATTCTATCCCTAAAAACACAATCAGTGGAAGTTTACTTAAGTTCAACTGCTGCTACTACCAGTGGCAGAGTGTTGATTCCATTCTGTTTATCAAGAAAATCACTGTTCAAGATTGTCACTACACAAATATAAGTACAAAATACTCATAACATCAGCAAATGCAAAACATGTTCAAGTTACCTGCAGTAGAAGAACAATATTTTCATGCCCATTTTCAACAGCCAAATGAAGAGGTGTTTTTGAAAATCTGAAAAATATTACTGATGTAATATTCTACTATCACATAGATTTAGAACAAACTAATTTCTCCTACTGGTTCCAGTGAGTTTAATGAAAAATCAAGAACATACAAGTTAACTCACAAAAACAAAATTAAAGGATTACGAGTTACAAATGCTGAGAGTTCTTCTGGAATCCATAAACTCTTACTAGTAGCAAATGAACTGCTTTCATATGCATATGAGTGTCCCTGTGGAGAAATTCTAAAGCCATCAGGAGGAAGATACAGTAATCATTTTTTCCATTATCATTAGTCACTAAATATTTCCACTTTGGGATAATAAAATAAGTTATCCTATAGAACCTGGTAAAAAAAAAAAAGCACATAGAAACAGCACAGAGATTTATGCCAGGGACATGTTTGACGCAACAGAATCACCAAAGACAGATTACCAAACTATTTGCTTTAATTAGAATAGAGAAAATATTCCCATAAATACTAGCTCCCACCTTCATAACATGTATGGTCCCCCTGCTAAAACAATTTGTCATGAACTGGACACACAAAGATTTTGTAGGGCAAGGTATATCTAATTTACTCAGTCATATCCACAAATGCTCTTCCTGCCAGTAACTAATTCTTCCAGTTTATGATGTCATAAATTCCCATGAAAAGGTAGGATAACATCATACACCACATAGGAAAATGAAGTAAAATATCCAAAGGTATCATAAGTTCCAAACAATGTGGATGTTTTATAGTGCTAAAAAAGACCTAAGTATCTATCTATGATATTCCAGTGATATACAGTATCATAAACTTCATACACTGTACTGACATAATCATTCAACATATTCATGGGTCCATCAAAGATATAATATCTAAATCAATGGAGTTTTGTAAGAAAAGCTGAAAAATTTTTCAGGTGACAGGAAAAATCATAGAAATCTTGCAAATATTCTACCGTGGTTCTGCAAGTATGTATTCATTCAACAAAGTTCTAGGGATATCAGTGACATAAATAAGACCTCTGGACTTAGTTCATATGAAATATTATGAAAGATCTTCAGTGCCATGGCCTATGCTCAAACTACAGTACTCCCCTAAAAAACTGACCATGAAAGTAGTTACAAAATCATATATATATATATGTTCTAAATGGTAAACAAGGAATGGAGAAAAGAAGTTCAGGTCAAGCTGACAGTTTTGTAATGAATTCTGGCAAGAATTGCTGTGGGGAATGAAGATATGTCTCTCAACAGTATGAACAGTATTCCACATGCATATATGTAAGGATAACTTCAACTGACATCAATAATATAAATAAGAACTCTGGAAAATCAAATGACCTGAAATATAAAACATCTTCACTGATGTAGCCCCCCTGACCATGTAAATATTGATAAAATCATGAGAATAAGGATTATATGTGAAATACAAGTAAAATTCAGAAAACAGATTTGAGGGGGCTTGTCAATGATACAATCTACAGATTTGTACTGTATTTGTCAAGAATCATAATGGAAAATAGAGAACTACCTTTCAACTTTTTGGTGAGTGCTACAAGTGCATATAAATAAGGCTTTTACACAGAGTGAGTAGCTGGGCAGTAAAAACAAACAGTAAATGCACTTTCAGTTAGTAACAAGGTCTGATGACTCTACAAGAAAGTGTGCTTTATGGTTAGTCAATGAATACTGATGCTGGTGAAAAAAATACAACATGAGTGCTGTTGTAAGTAAATGACAAGTGAAAATCACTTTCCAAGAAATAGTCAGTGCCTAAAATTTTAGGGAACTATATTCTAACATATAATTTCCTACAGTACAATTGGTGGGAGATCAGAAGTGGGAATAAATAGGACATTTAGCATGTTTGTTGGGATATGGCCAAAATCTAGTGAATCAGAGACAAAAGGAACCTAAAAAAGAATGGTATTCTTGCATAGGCTGATCTTACCAGAAGATCCTTGACCTTAAGATTATATAAGTTGGGGCTAGAACAAATCCCTGTAGTACACCAGAATTAATTCTTCAGTGAGGCAAATTCAGTAATTTTTCATGTGCACTGAAGGCAAAAGTTCAAAATATTGAAAAAAAAATATGGTCTGATCTTATGAGTAATGACAGCACAATTTTCTATTACTATTTTCTATCTATAATTACCCCAAGAAAAATTTCTAAGACTCTTGGTGTTACCCAGGATCTCTTTCCATAGGCTCCCAATGCTTAAAGATGTGCCAATTCCAGCAACAAGGAAACATGATCTCCTTTGGTGTGAGATGTTCTCTACAAAACTGTGCCCCCTGTAATACAACCATGAAAAGGTCAGGACAGCTGGGAGGAGAGACCTCATCCTAACTCATTAGGTGTAAAACCCTAATTTTTCTTCAGACTAATACATCAAAATTGGTATGAAACAACATAATATTCCATGCATGAACAAATAATAAAGGGAAGCAGAGCAGGGCATCCTTACCCTTGCCAGCCATACCTTTATGCACGTGATCTATTCCATGGAAATGAGAATGAGTGGTACTGATAATTTAAATGGCAGATAAAGAATGAAAATGAGAAAAATGCAGGTTTTGAAAAATAAAAATCTTTCTTTCCGAGATGGAGTCCACTGAGCTTTTAAGATATGTAAGACTCCCAGAATTAGAAACATATGAACCCATACTTCTGGGTAAGATAAAAGCTAACCACTGATTTCATGCTAGTAGCCTGCTGGCCTGGCTCAGTACTACCCACAGACCAATCAACAACCTGAACATGGAAATGACATCATTATCCCACTGACCATCAAGATGGTACTAACCTGTCGTCTCATAATCCTTGGAACATGGATATGGATCCCCTGGTGGTAAATGTCACTTAAGAAAAAAGTTTTTTGAAAGGAATAGGAAGCTAAAACAAGAAAGAAAACCCAGAAAAATGATGATGGAACATCACCCAGGAGAAAACCTTTTCATTCTCTAAAACTGAACATCATCCAGGAGAAAAACCTTTTCATTCTCTAAAGCTTACATTTTTCTCTAAGTTGGGACTGTGCTGCAAGGGGGAAGGTTAGAGAAATGGTTTTCAAAATTAGAATGCAGTAGGGCAAAAATGATTTCTTTAATAGTTATCTTGTGGCACACTAGGGTCCATCTGCCCAGAAGGTTGCAAACCCATCTCAACAGAGGGTAAACCCTTTAGAAGAAGACTACAGTATCATCTAAGGAAAGTGTTTGAGGAATGCCAAAGACCTTTTGTTGATCTCTTAGGAGAAGCTTCCAAGGAAAGTGAAGGTGGATGCTACCCACCTATTGTCATGGCTTTAAGGTTAAGGCCAGGTTGGGCCAACAAAATATTCTTAATTCACAAAAACATGGAGTGTCCTCAATACAGGAAGAACCATTTGCTATCAATGAGGTCCTAAGAGATGAGACAAAGGTGAATCTTGAAAACGAAATACTGATAAATAGTGACACATGTGTTCCAGACAAACTGGAAAGAAAGGATTTTAATACATGAAGGTGCACTATTTAAGAAAAGTAAATGCAGTGCTAGGAATTCATGGAACAGGGAGAAATATTACATTCTTGGGGTACCTGCACATGTTGGAATCGTTGCATATGAACTGGCTGATACTATGACAGATGATGGACGTAAGAGGAATCCTCTTATGAGACAGATTTTCATGTACTTGAATTAAAGAATGCTGTGAAAAGGAACTTTTGAGAGAAAGGGCTATTAGAGAGAGAGGATTTGAAGGAAGTAGCAGGAGCATAAAGTGGTGAGTAAAGGTTGGATCCCACATGGAAAGAATAGGCATAGGGATATTTCTGTGGCTTGATTAAAACTTGGTTACAAAACTGAGTGGGAATATGAAATAAGTTGTAAGGATGATAAGACATAAGATGTGTTTTACAATAGGAAAAAGGTACATTTGAACATTACATTCAAGAATGTATTACATCATGTTTTGAAAAGTGGAGGTGACAGGAGCGGGGGCTAAAAATCCTCCCCTCCTTGTATTTTAACTTTCTAAAAGGGGAAACAGAAGGAGGAGTCATGAAGGGAGTGCTCATCCTCCTCGAAAGCTCAGATTGGGGTGTCTAAATGTGTGTGGATGTAACCAAGATGAGAAAAAAAGGAGAGATAGGTAGTATGTTTGAGGAAAGGAACCTGGATGGTTTGGCTCTGAGTGAAACGAAGCTCAAGGGTAAAGGGGAAGAGTGGTTTGGGAATGTCTTGGGAGTAAAGTCAGGGGTTAGTGAGAGGACAAGAGCAAGGGAAGGAGTGGCACTACTGAAACAGAAGTGGTGGGAGTATGTGATAGAGTGTAAGAAAGTAAAGTCTAGATTGATATGGGTAAAACTGAAAGTGGATGGAGAGAGATGGGTGATTATTGGTGTATATGCACCTGGGCATGAGAAGAAAGATCAGGAGAGGCAAGTGTTTTGGGAGCAGCTGAGTGAGTGTGTTAGTGGTTTTGATGCACGAGACCAGGTTATAGTGATGGGTGATTTAAATGCAAAGGTGAGTAATGTGGCAGTTGAGGGAATAATTGGTGAACTTCTGCTGAAAAAGGACTGGTGATTGGGAATACCTGGTTTAAAAAGAGAGATATACATAAGTATACATATGTAAGAAGAAGAGATGGCCAGAGAGCGCTATTGGATTAAGTGTTAATTGATAGGCAAGCGAAAGAGAGACTTTTGGATGTTAATGTGCTAAGAGGTCCAACTGGAGGGATGTCTGATCATTATCTTGTGAAGGCGAAGGTGAAGATTTGTAGAGGTTTTCAGAAAAGAAGAGAGAATGTTGGGGTGAAGAGAGTGGTGAGAGTAAGTGAGCTTGGGAAGGAGACTTGTGTGAGGAAGTACCAGGAGAGACTGAGTACAGAATGGAAAAAGGTGAGAACAAAGGACGTAAGGGGAGTGGGTGAGGAATGGGATGTATTTAGGGAAGCAGTGATGGCTTGCGCAAAAGATGCTTGTGGCATGAGAAGCATGGGAGGTGGGCAGATTAGAAAGGGTAGTGAGTGGTGGGATGATAAAAGTAAGAATAACAGTGAAAGAGAAGAGAGGGGCATTTGGATGATTTTTGCAGGGCAAATGAGAGTTGGAGTGGGAGAGTACCATTAAATTTTAGGGAGAATAAAAAGATGTTCTGGAAGGAGGTAAATAAAGTGCATAAGACAAGGGAACAAATGGGAACATCAGTGAAGGGGGCTAATGGGAGGTGATAACAAGTAGTAGTGATGTGAGAAGGAGATGGAGTGAGTATTTTGAAGGTTTATTGAATGCGTTTGATGACAGAGTGGCAGATATAGGGTGTTTTAGTCAAGATGGTGTGTAAAGTGAGAGGGTTAGGGAAAATGATTTGGTAAACAGAGAAGAGGTAGTAAAAGGTTTGCAGAAGATGAAAGCTGGCAAGGCAGCGGGTTTTGATGGTATTGCAGTGGAGTTTACTAAAAAAAAAAAAGGGGTTAATGTATCGTCGACTGGTTGGTAAGGTTATTTAATGTATGTATGACTCATGGCGAGGTGCCTGAGGACTGACGGAAAGCTTGCATAGTGTCATTGTAAAAAGGCAATGGGGATAAAAGTGAGTGCTCAAATTACAGAGGTATAAGTTTGTTGAGTATTCCTGGTAAATTATATGGGAGGGTATTGACTGAGAGGGTGAAGGCATGTACAGAACATCAGATTGGGGAAGAGCAGTGTGGTTTCAGAAGTGGTAGAGGATGTGTGGATCAGGTGTTTGCTTCGAAGAATGTATGTGAGAAATACTTAGAAAAGCAAATGGATTTGGATGTAGCATTTATGGATCTGGAGAAGGCATATGATAGAGTTGACAGAGATGCTCTGTGGAAGGTATTAAGAATATATGGTGTGGGAGGTAAGTCGTTAGAAGCAGTGAAAAGTTTTTATCGTGGATGTAAGGCATGTGTATGTGTAGGAAGATAAGGCATGTGTATGTGTAGGAAGAGAGGAAAAAGATTGGTTCTCAGTGAATGTTGGATTGCAGCAGGGGTGCGTGATGTCTCCATGGTTGTTTAATTTGTTTATGGATGGGGTTTTTAGGGAGGCGAATGCAAGAGTTTTGGAAAGAGGGGCAAGTATGCAGTCTGTTGTGGATGAGAGAGCTTGGGAAGTGAGTCAGTTGTTGTTCGTTGATGATACAGCGCTGGTGACTGAGTTTGGCAAGGTGTGTGAAAGAAGAAAGCTGAGAGTAAATGTGAATAAGAGTAAGGTTATTAGGTACAGTAGGGTTGAGGGACAAGTCAATTGGGAGGTAAGTTTGAATGGAGAAAAACTAGAGGAAGTGAAGTGTTTTAGATATCTGGGAGTGGATTTGGCAGCGGATGGAACCATGGAAGTGGAAGTGAATCATAGGGTGGGGGAGGGGGCAAAAGTTCAGGGAGAATGTTATCTTGGAAAGCAAAAATGGGTATGTTTGAAGGAGTAGTGGTTCCAACAATGTTATATGGTTATGAGGCGTGGGCTATAGATATAGTTGTGCGGAGGAGGGTGGATGTGCTGGAAATGAGATGTTTGAGGACAATATGTGGTATGGGGTGTTTTGATCGAGTAAGTAATGAAAAGGTAAGAGAGATGTGAGGTAATAAAAAGAGTGTGGTTGAGAGAGCACAAGAGGATGTTTTGAAATGGTTTGGTCACATGGAGAGAATGAGTGAGGAAAGATTGACAAAGAGGATATATGTGTCAGAGGTGGAGGGAACGGGGAGAAGTGGGAGACCAAATTGGAGGTGGAAAGATGGAGTGACAAAGATTTTGAGTGATCGGGGCCTAAACATGCAGGAGGGTGAAAGGCGTGCAAGGAATAGAGTGAACTGGAACGATGTGGTATAATGGGGTGGACGTGCTGTCAATGGATTGAACCAGGGCATGTGAAGCATCTGGGGTAAACCATGGAAAGTTCTGTGGGGCCTAGATGTGGAAAGGGAGCTGTGGTTTAGGTGCATTATACATGACAGCTAGAAACTGAGTGTGAATGAATGTGGCCTATGTTGTCTTTTCCTAGTGCTACCGCACGCACATGAGGGGGAAGGGGGGCTTTCATTTCATGTGTGGCGGGGTGGCGACGGGAATGAATAAAGGGCAGACTGTATGAATTATGTACATGTGTATATATGTATATGTCTGTGTGTGTATATATATGTATATGTTGAGATGTATAGGTATGTATATGTGTGTGTGTGGACATGTATGTATATACATGTGTATGTGGGTGGGTTGGGCCATTCTTTCTTCTGTTTCCTTGCGCTACCTCGCTAACACGGGAGACAGCAACAAAGTATAATCAAATAAATAAATAATACCTACATGTGTGATGCCAGTTGAAACTGGCATCATTGTTTTGTAGACAGGGTCCATTTTCTCTTGAGAATGAAATTTTTTATAGCTGGTCATACAAAAAGGCTGACTGCATTGTCTGCCCTTGTGGTGGCCCTGATCACCTATCACTTTATGACATGGCAATGGATGTGGTATGAGATTACATGAATCACCTGATTCCAACATGACCCAGCATACCCTGGGAACAATCTTTGTCTACAAGTTGCCCCTAAGCTGTGAGAAACAGTCTATATAAAAGAAAACTCCCTTCCTCCAGAATCAAATTATGGTAGTGGGAGCCATTGTCTACCAAAATGTCAGTCTAGATCAACATAACAGAACAAGCAAAGGAAAGATGCGACTGGTTGTCTTATACAGGGTAGCAAAACCACGGTTTGAATTATTTTTGCCACTCTACTGCACCACGTTTTAAGTCCCAACATTTGTGCATTTCCCTGTAACAAGCCCAATCACCCAAAAACTCCAACATGAAAAAATAATGGAAGACTAAAAATGAGGAGTAAAAGGAAGGGTACAGAAAAAGTGACACTGTCCTCACCTAAAATGACAGCGCTCAAAACACATAAAAATCAACAAACTATGAAAGTTTTATAAAAATCAATTCAGCTGTATATACATACCTCATACCATACCCAATCTATAAAAGAATATTCATTCATGGTATGACAAAAATAAATAAAAATGAAGGCCGGGGTTAAATGTCTGCACACAGCCAGGATTCTGAAAATGAGGTAGGAGGTCAGAGCAAAGCTAATGGCCTGGAGAATGATTAGGTCATTAATAAGTGGGGTTTTCTGACTAGTCAGAGGGAAGACACATATCAAGCAAGCATGCTCCTAGCACCAAATATGTGGACAGTGAAAGGTGACCTCACCAGAAGGAGAAAGTCAGATGCCTCTACCCCTAAAGATCCTACAGATTTTTTCAAAAGCTTACAGAATGATCAGTAGAAGATGAATGTGCATGCTGGGGAAGTCATTTGATTTTTGCACTGACAAAAGCTTAGCCAATGATGCACCCATGAAGACCATATGATGGACTGGTGAAAGACAGGTGAAGATATTTGCTATTATGGATGAAAATAATGGAGAGAGGTAGACCACACCCATAGACAGACAGACTTGGTAAAACTGAGTTCAAGTCCACAAGTATATCAAATGATGCCAGGCATTACAAACGTTTGTTGCATTAGGCCAGAATGAAAGGATAGGTAAATCTTAACTAATGCCTCAAAATATATCAGACTGAATGCTACATGAAATATAGAAGTGTTCCATTTGACATGGAACTGACTGTTAAATGTCATGAAATGATGCTTTAGGCATGACATGTTTCACGGGAAGGGAAATGGAGTAAGGGGACAAAAGAGAGTATAAAAAAGGTATCCCAAGTTACATATATGGTAAAGAAACAGCATACAAAAGTGAAGTAAATGAGAGAAACTGATGGGTTAAGAAATGTCCAGCTTAAAACATATGGATGTGCATGTTATCATAAGATATATAAACTTTTGAGAGCAAAAAACAAAGTAGGGTGCAAAACTCTTCCTCTAGTTATTCTACCTTCTTACCCAGCACTACCTAAATAACCAGTGACTTAACAAGCTGCTATTTTATCATCCAGCACAAAATTCACTTACTTGTTAGCTGCATCAGTCTGTGCACGATATCTGAGGAGCAATCGCACAACTGAGGTATGTCCTCTGTCACATGCCCAATGTAGCGGAGTCATCTTTAACTGTAAACAGAGATAAAATAATCCTATCACCTGCTGAAATATTTGTATTTATACTATTTCTCAGCTCTCATTAATGTACAAAATGTAAGCAATCTCCTATGATACTACAATAGGACCCCTTATACAGTCAAGGACATAATTCTTCCCTTTTCCATCTCTAAACCAATGAATCATAATACAACTTCTAACAACCATGTCCCTATCACACTGATAACAAGTGGTAAGCTTGCTGATGCCTGACAATGTAAGGTGTCATTAACTTAAACTACATTTCATCTATCATTACCCTAAGGTCCCTTTCTGATTTTTTTTGGCACTGGAAACTGGAGCCCTAATCAAGCCCATCTTATCAATGGTGTAGCAGTGAGTGTTCCTGACAATGACGCACTCATGTGCCATCCATGGTCGAGCACGTAGATTCAAACCCTGGTCAGCAGTCATCCCAGCTGTTCATCCAATCCTAAGAGTTGGTAGATAAAATAGATACCTGGCTCAAACTACGGTATATATGCCTGAGGACAATATGTGGTGTGAGGTGGCTTGACCAAATAAGTGATGAAAGGGTAAGAGAGATGTGTGGTAATAAAAAGAGTGTGGTTGCGAGAGCAGAAGAGGGTGTGTTGAATTGGTTTGGACATATAGAGAGAATCAGTAAGGAAAGGTTGTCAAGGAGGATATATGCATCAGAGGTGGAGGGAACAAGGAGAAGTGAGAGACCAAACTGGAGGTGGAAGGATGGAGTGAAAAGGATTTCGAGTGATTGGGGCCTTAGCATACAGGAGGGTAAGAGGCATGTAAGGAATAAAGTGAATTGGAAAGATGTGGTATACCAGGGTCGATGTGCTGTTAATGGACTGAACCAGGACATGTGAAACATCTGGGAATACCATGAAAAGGTCTGTGGGGCCTGGATGTGGATAGGGAGCTGTGGTTCCAGTGCATTACACACAACAGTTAGAGACAGTGTGAACGAATGTGGCCTTTTTTGTCTGCTTTTCTGGCTCTACCTCGCTGAAGCGGGGGGTAATAATGCTGTTTGCCTATCATCCATTACCAACATCACCTACTGCCCCAGGATTACCTAAATCAATAATTTGGTGCAGTTGTCATGTAATTTCTTCCATATGAAGGAAGGTCAGGCTGAAGCTAGTGATGGTGGCCTCCCCATGCTCACCTCCCTGTTCTGAGTGTAAGTGTAGTCCCACTAAAATCACCCTCTATGTTGCGTACTTCTTCACATTCCTTAGCACATACATTTCTCTATCTATCAACATATCTGATGCCTGTTCCCTTCAGGAGCTCCCTTCAGAGGGTGACCAAGGCAAAAGAGTCTCCATAACTGGGGAACTCAAGTACTGCATTTTAGTCCTTAGTGCTTCTCCCTTAACAGGCAACTGGCAAAGGGCAACTCTGACGCAGTGTTTGCAGAAGCTCATACTTAATATTCCTACTGACTACTTCTTGATAATAAGTCTACCTCTAGTTCAAATCTAATACTATTACCTTTTGATCCCATACAATATTCCCACCTTCTACTACGACCTAATGCTCCTAATGTTGTTACTTAC
The DNA here is from genome assembly GCF_036320965.1 of Panulirus ornatus. Classification (NCBI taxonomy): domain Eukaryota; kingdom Metazoa; phylum Arthropoda; class Malacostraca; order Decapoda; family Palinuridae; genus Panulirus; species Panulirus ornatus. Next base: position 23,237,199 of record NC_092242.1, on the reverse strand, counting down.
TACTTCTATCTGTTCCTCCAACCATTTTGCCAAAGGGCAGGGCTAGTGCATAGTGTTCAATGCAAGAAAAATCTAGTTATGAAAAATGAATCGTGTGAGTTAAGTGTTGTGTGTGACAAGGAAAGTGTGTGGACAGAAAGCCTGCAGTCAACACTTGGGTAAGGTAAAAAGTAAGGATAGCTACCCATGTCAGTGGAGTACAACTTGACAATCACAGCAGTGCTGGCTCACTATACAGCTATCACTTATGCCCCAGATACCAGGCAGGTAGGTAACACACCCCCCCTGGTTGGTGGCTGCCTACCGACTACAATTGACTAGGTTATTCATCTTTCCTAACCAAAGAATACATATTATGAATGTTCCTCCTCACCACTTAGGTCTAGATATTAGCAGCCACTCCATACACACGAATTGTAGGTCAATGGCCATAAACTTATAATGGAAGATGTGTAGGTACTGAGGAGATCAAAATATTTTCTCATATCTTCCTGGCAATTGAAGAGGCCTTTAAAGGCTACTATTGATGTCAAACAGCAGAGAGATGTTTTGGAAAAATCTAAAATTTCTTTATGTACAAAACTTCCTCTACTGGATTGTTAGATAATGATGGGAGCAGTTTAAGGGTTAATCTTGAAATCAGGACTGTTTCTTTTTGCACTAGAACTAATACGTTGACTTACAATTTGCTAAACATAAATGAATAGTTAACTTTGTGGATGGTATAAAACAACTTGGGTGGTGAATTGTGTATATCTGGGACCTGCCACAATTTTAGTGTCAATCGAGGTGTCTCCCAACAAATAACGCCTTAGTTATCAGATAATCTGCCACTACCTCCATAATCATTTGCTTCTAAAAACATTTAAGAGCCCCTATGAGCATTCTTTACTTCCCATTACCTGTAAAATATGACTATTGCAAGTTCCTCACATGAATTGTCTTCTTATAGGCTGGAGCTCCTGCTGCTGCTGTTATCTTCCCACTTTTGTATGTGTCCCCAGATAAGAAAATGAGAAAGATTGTACTTTTAACATTTGTAAGGAAAGGGTTAAGCTGATATGACTGTACCACCCTGATAAAATCAAAATCTTTTCTCTTCTTGTTCATGACATAGGAGATTGACCAAAAAAGTCCACAGGATTTCTGCCCATTATTAATCATTAATCTACTCCCAGTGTCACCTGATGATCCTTGGACTACTCCCACTGTCATATGACTTAATATTTCCTGCCTCAGTTTAAATATCCAGTTAACTTACTGTATCATTAGTAGCCAATAGAGGTCTCATCCATCACCAGGAATACACAGAAAGCTGGATGACTTACATTATCATGAGGGACACTTACCAAATATAAAGAATCAGAATGTGAGAAAAGTATAGAAGAATAACATGAGAAATAAGTGACATAAAAAAGTAATTTTATCAGGATTATGTAAGGAGGGAGGCCTACACAGGAGGCACTCCTACTGACCTCATGCATGAGGAAAAAGTGACATAACATATACGCCTAATTCATCTCTTTATGTAATCATAGAGTAATAGGTAACTTTAGTACCATATAACATATAGAGCTACAATATTTCCAAAGAAAAGACACCTCCAATATCACTCACTACAACTGACAACCACTCAATGTACTTACATTTATTCATAATGTGAAAGGTGTAATACTTCTAAATATATCTATTGTCATTCACCACCAATGCTGTATCTGTGCATGAAAGTAGAGCTTACATACAATAAATGTGTATTTGGAATAAGAATAATGTTTAACACAAAGAAAGAAATACCTCAGTATCTCCCCACACTTACCAACCAGAAATTACTATTTCTCTAAGTATCTAAGTTATTGACAATTAATGCTGTGACTGTGTATGAAGTACAATGATAGTTGGGAAACAGGCTCAGTGAAAATAGAGAAACAATATCCTCTCTTATTAGGTGATGTCAAACATATATTCACACCCCTTTGATGCACTCGGCACTGATACAGGCCATAATAAAGATATCAATACAGCTTTCTGTATATCTATTGTTAATTCAACATGCAAATCTACCATCTTATAAAAGTATTTCCCCACAGATGGGGATGAACAATGGAGGTAATATCATAGTCAAGTCATTCCTATCTGTCTCACATAACCATCAGTTCCTTTAACTTATCAGTGGAAAGTGCATGTTACAATACCAAATCCTACTGGAACCATTAAAGCAATTTTGCAACAAGAATGTTTATGAAAGTTAAACACATTCATGAGCACACTAACAGTATGGTTGATATAATCTGGTATATGTTACCACAATCACTCTGAGAGGATGGAATCTAGCTATCTTTTACTACTGATGACAATGGTAAGCTACAGAACACATGAAACACAGCTGCATTTTAAACAGAAAGTTGGAATTTTTGGTATCAATGCACATCATTCTCAGTGAAAGCAAAGACACGCATTAATTTCTAATCATATGTGGCACCCTTCTTGTCAAAGAAAGGCTGCACAATATGAGTGTACTTCATGTCAAATTGCAGCTTTTTTAACTGCTGCTGACTACAGATAGGTCACAGAAATCATACATCAGAAACTGAGAAGCAGCAGCCTATACTTCGTCAATATCACGACTCAGAGCAGCAGCCAACTATTGACACTGGCCATGTCAAGCCTCCACATTGGCAAACAACAGTACCATTCTATACTGTTGATGGAGACATAATACTGTCTGGATGGCCAATCACATAGGTTGACCACCCAGACAATACTGTCTCCATTTGCAGCAGAAAATGATACTGCTGTTTCCTGATTTGGTTACAGAACTCTATCACTCACAACTGCAAAAATCTTATGATGAATAGCTTAAACTGCAGCTACTGTGTGTGCTTTAAAGCCTCAATCCTTGTTGTCAGCCAGAAACTTGGTGCTATTTTGCACATGTACCTATAATTTGATCATGTTTCAGTTTTAAGTGAGAGGTTCATAAAAGATGACTGTGTCTCACTTGCAAAACTTTTAACAAGACAGTGTCATATATCCCAAACATATCTGGATGTGCAGGAAAGGTTTCAGTTTACTCTCATTCAATGATAACAGAGGATCATTTCTTAGGTCCAGCATATACTAGAGAATCTGTGCTTGGATGAAACTGAAGATGTCCACAACATACAGTTAAAATTAGATGTTCTTGTGGTTTAGATAAGTAGTGTCTATATCTCTTATCTTAAGCCTACATGTTCCACGGAAGATTCACATATTTTGTTATAAATCTCCCTGCCACTGATATGTAGCTTGACACTGTTTAGCATCATTCACTTGATTAGTTGTCACACTCTCTGTTTACTCTCATTACTCACATCACTTTCCAGAAGAAAGTTTACTAGATCTCATCAATGATGGTCTAAAACAAATTCACTGGTGACATCTATGGCCCCATGGGCTGTTAAACATTTTAATTTGTCAACAACACTTCCACTATCTGAAATGCAGAAAATAACTGTATAACACATGGCATGTTAACATATGCTTGGCACTGGCATTCCAGGAATGGAGTCAAAACTGGTATCTCAGATTTCAGCGCCAACCACTCACCATAATGGCATTCAAGGAATGGAGTTAAAACTGGTATCTCAGATTTCAGCACCAGCCCTGACCATATATCACAGAGCAATTAACTAGTTCTATTCCTGAGCAACAAGAATTTTGCAACATTTGAAATCTCTTAACTAGCCCCTTCCCATTTAGCTCTTTACATTTATTAATATCATACCTTTATTAGTTAGAAACAAAGGTCTCAAAAAATAATGACTTCAAGTTCTGCTAATATTTCAACTCAAACACAATGACTGAAACTGACTCCAGGGTAAATAATGGATTAGTACACAACAGCTGACCATCAATTGGTAACCTGTCTTGAGTGTGTATACACATAAAAGTACAGATATGGTACATACATACATACATGATTAAGAGATAGAGCAACAAGTGTAAAACTCTCTCATCATAACACAAAATCAGTTTCACAGAATTACAAAGCTACTATACATTCACTACGCTTGAAATTAAAGGACCATAATATGTGGTTCTGAGGGAGCTGCTTGCCTGATAACAAACTGTATGCTTCTTACACTTAAGTTGAACAGGAGATTAAGAAACTTAAATTTGATAAATTTTCAACATGTTATGTGGGAGCTTCAAATAAGAAGGGAGTTTGAGAAGTCACTATTCAGCAAAAGAGGAGCAAAATGAAGAATTTAACCATTTTGGATGCATTTTGTTCTTTAAAGTGAAGTTACCGAAACAATGAGCAGAAAATTTTAGGTTTCAAAGTGGCAAAACAGTTTTAAACAACAAAAACTAGGCTTCACTGCAGCAAAACAAGTCTCACAGAAACTTGTCTATTGGACAGGTGTAAGACAGGTGGACTCATTATTACTGTAATATGTTCTGGTCAACGATCTGACAACCAAGGTGCATACAGTGTAAGTATAAATGGGGGAAATGGGAACCTGCAGTGCTTTGCACAAACTATGGCTGCTCTAAAATTGATCTCCTTAGGAAAATTGCCTAAACAGCATTAAGTACGAGCAAAGTTTTGGACTTTCCTCAAGACCAAGCAGATGGATATCAAAGAAAATATATTACCTATTCATCTACTCGTCATTCTATCAGTTACCTAGGGCCCTGCTATGCTTAGAGATTTCAATGAATTTTGAAGCTAGGATGACAGTTCGATATGATTTGGTAGACTGTGCTCTGATTCAGTATTAATTGATCTCCATTACATGCCAAAAACAACTTCACGATACCTTACCAAACAGCCATTTCCACAAACAGCTATCATCATATCATCAAGTCTTTATACTGAAGCATATATCCTGTACAAGAGCACATTTGTTACACTTTCATGCCATTCATTTCCTGATGATCAAATACATTGTTTCATGTTTTCAGAAAGATTTACAACACCTTTTCATTTCAGGAAGATTCAATTTTCTTATTCATAACTAATTGTGTGTGGAAGCACCTTACTTAAGAAAAAAATTTTATACTTAGATATCTGGGAGTGGATCTGGCAGCGGATGGAACCATGGAAGCGGAAGTGAATCATAGGGTGGGGGAGGGGGCGAAAATCCTGGGAGCCTTGAAGAATGTGTGGAAGTCGAGAACATTATCTCGGAAAGCAAAAATGGCTATGTTTGAAGGAATAGTGGTTCCAACAATGTTGTATGGTTGCGAGGCTTGGGCTATGGATAGAGCTGTGCGCAGGAGGGTGGATGTGCTGGAAATGAGATGTTTGAGGACAATGTGTGGTGTCAGGTGGTTTGATCGAGTAAGTAATGTAAGGGTAAGAGAGATGTGTGGAAATAAAAAGAGCGTGGTTGAGAGAGCAGAAGAGGGTGTTTTGAAATGGTTTGGGCACATGGAGAGAATGAGTGAGGAAAGATTGACCAAGAGGATATATGTGTTGGAGGTGGAGGGAACGAGGAGAAGTGGGAGACCAAATTGGAGGTGGAAAGATGGAGTGAAAAAGATTTTGGGTGATCGGGGCCTGAACATGCAGGAGGGTGAAAGGCGGGCAAGGAATAGAGTGAATTGGATCGATGTGGTATACCGGGATTGACGTGCTGTCAGTGGATTGAATCAGGGCATGTGAAGCATCTGGGGTAAGCCATGGAAAGTTGTGTGGGGCCTGGATGTAGAAAGGGAGCTGTGGTTTCGGGCATTATTGCGTGACAGCTGGAAACTGAGTGTGAACGAATGGGGCCTTTGTTGTCTTTTCCTAGTGCTACCTCGCACACATGAGGGGGGAGGGGGATGGTATTCCAAGTGTGGCGAGGTGGCGATGGGAATGAATAGGGGCAGGCAGTGTGAATTGTGTGCATGGGTATATATGTATGTGTCTGTGTGTGTATATATATGTGTACATTGAGATGTATGGGTATATATATTTGCATGTGTGGGCGTGTGTGTGTGTACATTGTGTATGGGGGGTGGGTTGTGCCATTTCTTTCGTCTGTTTCCTTGCACTACCTCGCAAATGCGGGAGGCAGCGACAAAGCAAACTTTTTTTTTTTTTTTTTTTTTGCTTTGTCGCTGTCTCCTGCGTTTGCGAGGTAGCGCAAGGAAACAGACGAAAGAAATGGCCCAACCCACCCCCATACACATGCCTTGATTCAATCCACTGACAGCACGTCAATCCCGGTATACCACATCGCTCCAATTCACTCTATTCTTTGCCCTCCTTTCACCCTCCTGCATGTTCAGGCCCCGATCACACAAAATCTTTTTCACTCCATCTTTCCACCTCCAATTTGGTCTCCCTCTTCTCCTCGTTCCCTCCACCTCCGACACATATATCCTCTTGGTCAATCTTTCCTCACTCATTCTCTCCATGTGACCAAACCATTTCAAAATACCCTCTTCTGCTCTCTCAACCACGCTCTTTTTATTTCCACACATCTCTCTTACCCTTACGTTACTTACTTGATCAAACCACCTCACACCACACATTGTCCTCAAACATCTCATTTCCAGCACATCCATCCTCCTGTGCACAACTCTATCCATAGTCCATGCCTCGCAACCATAAAACATTGTTGGAACCACTATTCCTTCAAACATACCCATTTTTGCTTTCCGAGATAATGTTCTCGACTTTTACACATTCTTCAAAGCTCCCAGAATTTTCGCCCCCTCCCCCACCCTATGATCCACTTCCGCTTCCATGGTTCCATCCGCTGCCAGATCCACTCCCAGATATCTAAACCACTTCACTTCCTCCAGTTTTTCTCCATTCAAACTCACCTCCCAATTGAATTGACCCTCAACCCTACTGTACCTAATAACCTTGCTCTTATTCACATTTACTCTTAACTTTCTTCTTTCACACACTTTACCAAACTCAGTCACCAGCTTCTGCAGTTTCTCACATGAATCAGCCACCAGCGCTGTATCATCAGCGAACAACAACTGACTCACTTCCCAAGCTCTCTCACCCCCAACAGACTTCATACTTGCCCCTCTTTCCAAAACTCTTGCATTCACCTCCCTAACAACCCCATCCATAAACAAATTAAACAACCATGGAGACATCACACACCCCTGCCGCAAACCTACATTCACTGAGAACCAATCACTTTCCTCTCTTCCTACACGTACACATGCCTTACATCCTCGATAAAAACTTTTCACTGCTTCTAACAACTTGCCTCCCACACCATATATTCTTAATACCTTCCACAGAGCATCTCTATCAACTCTATCATATGCCTTCTCCAGATCCATAAATGCTACATACAAATCCATTTACTTTTCTAAGTATTTCTCACATACATTCTTCAAAGCAAACACCTGATCCACACATCCTCTACCACTTCTGAAACCACACTGCTCTTCCCCAATCTGATGCTCTGTACATGCCTTCACCCTCTCAATCAATACCCTCCCATATAATTTGCCAGGAATACTCAACAAACTTATACCTCTGTAATTTGAGCACTCACTCTTATCCCCTTTGCCTTTGTACAATGGCACTATGCACGCATTCCGCCAATCCTCAGGCACCTCACCATGAGTCATACACACATTAAATAACCTTACCAACCAGTCAACAATACAGTCACCCCCTTTTTTAATAAATTCCACTGCAATACGTATACGTATGTAAATAGGAGAGATGGCCAGAGCATTATTAGATTACCTGTTAATTGACAGGCGTGTGAAAGAGAAGCTTTTGGATGTTAATGTGCTGAGAGGTGCAACTGGAGGGATGTCTGATCATTATCTTGTGGAGGCAAAGGTGAAGATTTCTAGAGGTTCTCAGAAAAGAAGAGAGAATGATGGGGTAAAGAGAGTGGTAAGAGTAAGTGAGCTTGGGAAGGAGACTTGTGTGAGGAAGTACCAAGAGAGACTGATTACAGAATGGAAAAAGGTAAATGCAAAGGATGTAAGGGGAGTGGGGGAGGAATGGGATGTATTTAGGGAAGCAGTGATGGCTTATGCAAAAGATGCTTGTGGCATGAGAAGCGTGGGAGGTGGGCAGATTAGAAAGGGTAGTGAGTAGCGGGATGAAAAAGTAAGATTATTAGTGAAAGAGGAGAGAGGCATTTAGACGATTTTTGCAGGGAAATAGTGCAAGTGACTGGGAGATGTATAAAAGAAAGAAGCAAAAGGTCAAGAGAAAGGTGCAAGAGGTGAAAAAGAGGGCAAATGAGAGTTGGGGTAAGTGTCATCAAATCTTAGGGAAAATAAAAAGATGCTTTGGATGTAGGTAAATAAAGTGCATAACACAAGAGAACACATGGGAACATCAGTGAAGGGGGCTAATGGGGAGGTAATAACAAGCAGTGGTGATGTGAGAAGGAGTGAGTATTTTGAAGGTATGTTGAATGTGTTAGATGACAGAGTGGCAGATATAGGGTGTTTTGGTCAAGAAGGTGTGTGAAGTGAGAGGGTTAGGGGGAATGATTCGGTAAACTGAGAACAGGTAATGAAAGCCTTGCGGAAGATGAAAGCCGGCAAGGCAGCAGGTTTGGACGGTATTGCAGTGGAATTTATTAAAAAAAAGGGGGATACCTGTGTTGTTGACTGGTTGGTAAGGATATTCAATGTATGTATGGGTCATGGTGAGGTGCCTGAGGACTGGCGGAATGCATGCATAGTGCCTTTGTACAAAGGCAAAGGGGATAAAGGTGAGTGTTCAAATCACTGAGGTATAAGTTTGTTGAGTATTCCTGGTAAATTATATGGGAGGGTATTGATTGAAAGGGTGAAGGAATGTACAGAGCATCAGACTGGGGGAGAGCAGTGTGGTTTCAGAAGTGGTAGAGGATGTGTGGATCAGGTATTTGCCTTGAAGGATGTATGAAAGAAATACATAGAAAAGCAAATGGACTTGTATGTAGCATTTATGGATCTAGAAAAGGCATATGATAGAGTTGATAGAGAAGCTCTGTGGAAGGTATTAAGAATATATGGTGTGGGAGGCAAGTTGTTAGAAGCAGTGATAAGTTTTTATCGAGGATGTAAGGCATGTGTACGTGTAGGAAGAGAGGAAAGTGATTGGTTCTCAGTGAATGTAGGTTTGTGGCAGGGGTGTGTGATGTCTCCATGGTTGTTTAATTTGTTTATGGATGGGGTTGTTAGGGAGGTGAATGCAAGAGTTTTGGAAAGAGGGGCAAGTATGAAGTCTGTTGTGGTTGAGAGAGCTTGGGAAGTGAGTCAGTTGTTGTTCGCTGATGATACAGCGCTGGTGGCTGATTCATGTGAGAAACTGCAGAAGCTGGTGACTGAGTTTGGTGAAGTGTGTGAAAGAAGAAAGTTAAGAGTAAATGTGAATAAGAGCAAGGTTATTAGGTACAGTAGGGTTGAGGGTCAAGTCAACTGGGAGGTAAGTTTGAATGGAGAAAAACTGGAGGAAGTAAAGTGTTTTAGATATCTGGGAGTGGATCTGGCAGCGGATGGAACCATGGAAGCGGAAGTGAATCATAGGGTGGGGGAGGGGGTGAAAATCCTGGGAGCCTTGAAGAATGTGTGGAAGTCGAGAACATTATCTTGGAAAGCAAAAATGGCTATGTTTGAACGAATAGTGGTTCTAACAATGTTGTATGGTTGCGAGGTGTGGGCTATGGATAGAGTTGTGCGCAGAAGGGTGGATGTGCTGGAAATGAGATGTTTGAGGACAATGTGTGGTGTCAGGTGGTTTGATCGAGTAAGTAATGTGAGGGTAAGAGAGATGTGTGGAAATAAAAAGAGCATGGTTGAGAGAGCAGAAGAGGGTGTTTTGAAATGGTTTGGGCACATGGAGAGAATGAGTGAGGAAAGATTGACCAAGAGGATATATGTGTCGGAGGTGGAGGGAACGAGGAGAAGTGGGAGACCAAATTGGAGGTGGAAAGATGGAGTGAAAAAGATTTTGAGTGATCGGGGCCTGAACATGCAGGAGGGTGAAAGGCGGGCAAGGAATAGAGTGAATTGGATCGATGTGGTCTACCAGGGTTGACGTGCTGTCAGTGGATTGAATCAGGACATGTGAAGCGTCTCGGGTAAACCATGGAAAGTTCTGTGGGGCCTGGATGTGGAAAGGGAGCTGTGGTTCGGGCATTATTGCATGACAGCTAGAGACTGAGTGTGAACGAATGGGGCCTTTGTTGTCTTTTCCTAGCACTACCTCGCACACATGAGGGGGGAGGGGGATGGTATTCCATGTGTGGCGAGGTGGCGATGGGAATGAATAAAGGCAGACAGTGTGAACTGTGTGCATGGGTATATATGTATGTGTCTGTGTGTGTATATATATGTGTACATTGAGACGTATAGGTATGTATATTTGCGTGTGTGGATGTGTATGTATATACATGTGTATGGGGGTGGGTTGGGCCATTTCTTTCGTCTGTTTCCTTGTGCTACCTCGCAAACACGGGAGACAGCGACAAAGCAAAATAAATAAATAAATAATATATATATATGTATACGTTGAAATGTATAGGTATGTACATGTGCGCGTGTGGACGTGTATGTATATACATGTGTATGTGGGTGGGTTGGGCCATTCTTTCGTCTGTTTCCTTGCGCTACCTCGCTAATGCGGGACACACCGACAAAGTATAATAAAATAAAATAACATTCTTACCATATCATATGCATTGATGTTCGCTCCAGCCTTGACTAGTAAAGAGACAATATCAGTGTGACCCTCCATAGCTGCCAGATGTAGAGGTGTCTTCTCTACCTATAAGCATAGCACATACATAAAATTCTGTTCAGTATAAATTTTCACAGAACAGTACAAATACTGATTAAAAAATTGCAAATTTAGTTATGGAATTTTTTCTATATTATGATAAGAGATAACATGGTACAGAGAAAGTTAAAACAAATAATTTAAAATACAGTAGTACTACTGCAAGTGTAACGTACAGTATCTTATGAGGCATCATACAAAATATATTCAAATCACTTTCATGTAAAACATTAGACATTATAAAGGAATATGTGCCACATACTTGCTAAACCTGTGAGTAGGGAACTTGTAAGGTAGGATGGTGACATACAGATTTAAGAATTCACATATGGTGCAGCAAAAGATATATGACAAGAATTTATGAATGATGTATGGTTGTGGGGATCAGATCTCCAATTTATGAATGTTGTATGATTGTGTGGATCAGATTATCAATGTGAAATTGTCTGTACTGTGAATACTGGAAAGAGTTTTGTGTGCTTAATTACAACAGGCTTAAGAAAGTTGTTGGAATTATATGGTTAGTATGAAAGCTAACAATGGTAGAGGAAGTCCTTGATTAATGTGGTGACTGCATTCCTGGAAATGCAACTTTAATCAAAACAACATTAATAAGAATGTGCTTTTTCACAGATGCAATGTTACAAGTTGAGGCTGCATTCTCAAACTCAATTCTAGGTGACATCTTCTTGACAAACAAAGCCAAAATAATTCTGAATGAATAGAAAAAATAAAAGCACATAACCACGGTAAAACTAATGTAAATAAAACACTCTATGGTAGAATTTTCTCCACAAACTTTAAGTCCTTAAATAAACTGCCATAGTTGTCATTGATCCATTCCTTGTCTAATCACCTGAGAAGTATGTAAAACACAAGCAATTTTTGAAAATTCTTTATCTTAACATAATATCCGATAATGCTCCTTACCATTTTTACTGGAAGTGAGTGTACCCTACCATTGTTGGCAGCATGTTTAACAGCTTCTAAATATTCACAGCTGTCATGTGTAATGCACCAAAACCACAGCATCCTATCCACATCCAGGCCCCACAGACCTTTCCATGATTTACCCCAGACATTTCGCATGCCCTCGTTCAGTCCACTGACAGCACATCAACCCCAGTATACTTCTAATGTTGATGTTTTTCTTTTTGGATTGAGGAGATTCAGAGGTATTACTCAATCTTTTGTCTGACTTATGAGTACATCATCACGACATCTCCAACAGAAATAATGTAACTTCATAATGACAGCAACTTTAAATAAGGAATGGGTATAAATATCTAACTGTGCAACTGCAAAATAATATTATTCAAAGTAATGTTAATCAAGGACTTCCTTACAAAAAAGCATTGTGTAGTAAATGCTCAGTGTCTTCTTTATTGCAGGTGCACTGTGTGTATGAAGGGTCTTGGGATATTAAAAAAATGGTGTTTGTGATGATGTAATGGATAATGTCCAAAGCATAAGCAGGATAGTGCGACAAGTTTGTCTGGGGAGTGTGATTTCTGATGGGTGTATGTTTGATGGGAATGAGTTTAAAACTGAGTTGGAGGGTCAGATGTTTAGTGCTGGTTCAATTATTTCAGAGCATATGTATGTTTGAAGGAATAGTAGTTCCAACAATGTTGTATGGTTGCGAGGCGTGGGCTATGGATAGAGTTGTGCGCAGGAGGATGGATGTGCTGGAAATGAGATGTTTGAGGACAATGTGTGGTGTGAGGTGGTTTGATCGAGTAAGTAACGTAAGGGTAAGAGAGATGTGTGGAAATAAAAAGAGCGTGGTTGAGAGAGCAGAAGAGGGTGTTTTGAAATGGTTTGGGCACATGGAGAGAATGAGTGAGGAAAGATTGACCAAGAGGATATATGTGTCGGAGGTGAAGGGAACGAGGAGAAGAGGGAGACCAAATTGGAGGTGGAAAGATGGAGTGAAAAGGATTTTGTGTGATCGGGGCCTGAACATGCAGGAGGGTGAAAGGAGGGCAAGGAATAGAGTGAATTGGAGCGATGTGGTATACAGGGGTTGACGTGCTGTCAGTGGATTGAATCAAGGCATGTGAAGCGTCTGGGGTAAACCATGGAAAGCTGTGTAGGTATGTATATTTGCGTGTGTGGACGTGTGTATGTACATGTATTTTGTCAATGTTATATTTGTTGGGAGTAGTGGGATCTGTGAGCAGAAGTTACTGAAAAGTGAGGCAGAGGTAAGCATTTTATTTCTACACCGGGGATGGTGGATATAGTTTTAAAGTGGTTTAGGAGGGAAAAGTCTAGTGCCACAGCATAGATTGAGGTGCCTAGCGTGTTGAGATGGGTCTGCATTGGGAGTATCTGTTTTACTATGAAGGAGTTGACTGTCTGTGGGTACTAGATAACTAGTGATTGTTGTAAGTGCACTATTTTTGCAGCTATGCTTTATTCACTTTTGTGAGGGTGAAAGACCAGGCAGGTGAAGCCTAGTGTAAATGGAACAGATAATTTGTCTGTCAAAAATGGTGAGGTAGTCTTTCTTTTATCCAAATCTGGTGCCAGTTAGTATTTGGAGGGTATTTAGTTTATGTGTGAGCTGGATTTATGTCTGTATGGGGTTAAAAGAGTAACTGAAGACTTCTGTACAGATACAGGCATTCTGTACTTAGAGAGCCACTTTTCCAAATAGGTAATGTAGTGATGCATGTTTAATGCTGTTAGTGTGGTGTTATGGAGTTGTGATGTGATTGTGAAGTGTCTGTCTGCTTATGAAAGAATCTTCATGTTGAGGCTTCCCTGTGGTAATAACTGGTCATGTAAGAAGAGGCTGATGAGAGTTGGAAAAAGACCTCCTCCTTGGGGAACTCCATTGTACAGTTTAAGCTTTAAAAGTGAAGCCCCTGTGTGTGATTCTGGCATAGCAGCCAACTATGAAATTGGCCAACCACTTTTTTCATTGAGGAGGGTGGTGCCCTATAAAACATCAAATATCTTTACAGCAACAAAATCCCAGAAAAACTGTTTACTTTGAATGGATGGTATGGAATGGGTCAACAACATGAAATCTTTGGCATTTGCTGAGTAGCTGAGGGTGGGCCTGAAAAATTTGCAAATGGTCATTTATATTGGGTAAACTAAGGATGACGTCTCCTTACTGGAATTAAAAACTGGGAGTATCCTGACCCAAACATCCCAGGGAACATACCTAAGGAGCAAAATGTAAAGAAGAGAATAATACTTTTCTCCTACACCAAGCACATCTTATCCATTCTTAAAACCCTATATCAAGTCTCCTTCCTCTTCTCTCATACAACAAACATAAAACTTCATGACCTCATCCTCTCCTTCCCCTATTCTTGAATGTAAGAATTTCCTTCCATTAAAGGGCATCCTTTTGTCTCTATCCACATGAAACCAGCAAATATACACATGATGACATATAATTCATTCCAGATAATTACATTTCTTTGACAAAGATATTCTATCATCATATATTCTTCATATATGATGTACAAAGAAATATAAATACATTAGTTTGGTAGAAATATTTCACATTATTCATGATTCACACACACTGCATATATAAACCAGCCTTCTAAAATAATGTATGTCCTAGAAAAGCCCATTTTGGTGGGGAAAGAGGGAATGCAAACATACCTTGTTGCGAGCATCTTTGTTCATGCCAGCACATAAGAGACGATCACAAGTTTCATAATGGCCATTTTGTGAGGCTAAGTGAAGGGGGGTCATACCAATGGGCTGTGGAAATTCAACAGCTGTTAATAAGTCAATTACCCTAATGACTTACAAAAACAAAGCTTAGTCAAGTTCTAACACTACACAATCATGGATACCATTATCTTCATTTTATCCATATCTCACTGGTGATGAAGAAATATAATGCAAAAGTTACCAACTGTTTCATAGAGATCTTCAAAACATATAAAAAAAGACTAACATTTCTAATTCAATCAGTGCAATTAAAACCAAGTTGCTTATTAAACTAATACCTAATTTGTCCATACCACACCAGTTATTTCAAGTGGGATGGTTAAACCTGAACAAAGATAAAGTGTGTTTTGGTCTCTTAGAATCCATCTTCATGCTTCCACATGCTTAGTGAACATGTAAATGGTCTTAGAATTACCCTTAACACCTGAAGAAGGTTGATGGATGCAGCTTCTCGTTGATGAACATATTGATCCTAGCATTTGATAGGCCTAAAGCCCAAACAACCAACCACCTATACTTTTGCCATCTTTAAAAACCCTACTTCTTTTCATCTTAACTTTATCTCATCCATCCTCAAGCTCCCTGGTGTATTCTGCCATGTAAAGAAGTCGGTGAGTTAGATCAGAAATCAGTGAGTTGTAGGGTGCGCTCAGGAAGTACGTTCAAGTGGTGATACTTGCAATATTAGCTGTAAATACACCATATAAATCATAACCACTGCAAATGTACTTTACCACCTATATCCTATGTTTGTAAATACACTATATGCATGTTGATAATAGTAGTTTCTATTAAACCCATCTTTGCTAATGGGGTTTTGACAGATATAATGGCTCGTGTGAGTTGTGATTTATTGTTTGCCTTGTTACATGGTCAGCGCTGTAACATCAGAGAATGTAAAATAAAGTATATTCTAAAACGGTCGGCACTATTGCTTAGATCTGGCTGCTCTACGCAAAATAAGCATGACATATGGGAAAAATGTATACAGATGCTCCCACTTGCATTGGTTCGACTTATGATTTTTTTACTTTACAATGATGCAACAGTGATACACATTCAGTAGAAACCATAATTCAAATTTTGAATTTTGATCTTTTCCCAGGCTGGCGATATGCAGTACAATATTCTCCCATGATGCAGCACAGCGCAGGAAAGCTACAGCTTCAAGTCAGCCACACGATCATGAGTGCCTTCTACCAGTTATTCTTGAGCCTCATCAGAAGAGAGAGAAATTGATGACTCCCTGTCAATGTAGCATCTCCATCATCTAGCAGTTAATTTTAGTGCTTTATGCTTTAAACATTCTTCAAGCCGAGAATGTGCTAACAGAAGTGTACATTAATGGTGAGTACCCGTACAACCATTCTGTTTTTGTTTTTTTCGGTACAGTATTCAATAAATTATGAGATATTCAGCATTTTATTACAAAATAGGCTTTGCATGAGATGATTTTGTCCAAATGTAGGCTAATGTAAGTGTTCTGAGAATGTTTAAGGTAGGATGGCTACATTATGATGTTTGTCAGGTTAGATGTACAGTATTACATGTATTTTCAACATAATATTTTCAACTTACAATGGGTTTATCAAAAGGTAACCCCACTGTCCCACTGTAAGTCAAGAAGCATCTGTACTAAGTGTGTGTAACTCGTGTAAATTACATTTCATGATAGTCTGTTACTCATTTTCTTTAAATTACCAAGAAAACTTACATTTTATTTCATATATTCATTTTGCTTTGTCGCTGTCTCCCACGTTAGCGAGGTAGCGCAAGGAAACACACGAAAGAATGGCCCAACCCATCCACATACACATGTATATACATACACATCCACACAAGTTTTTATCGAGGATGTAAGGCATGTGTACGTGTAGGAAGAGAGGAAAGTGATTGGTTCTCAGTGAATGTAGGTTTGCGGCAGGGGTGTGTGATGTCTCCATGGTTGTTTAATTTGTTTATGGATGGGGTTGTTAGGGAGGTGAATGCAAGAGTTTTGGAAAGAGGGGCAAGTATGAAGTCTGTTGGGGATGAGAGAGCTTGGGAAGTGAGTCAGTTGTTGTTCGCTGATGATACAGCGCTGGTGGCTGATTCATGTGAGAAACTGCAGAAGCTGGTGACTGAGTTTGGTAAAGTGTGTGAAAGAAGAAAGTTAAGAGTAAATGTGAATAAGAGCAAGGTTATTAGGTACAGTAGGGTTGAGGGTCAAGTCAATTGGGAGGTGAGTTTGAATGGAGAAAAACTGGAGGAAGTAAAGTGTTTTAGATATCTGGGAGTGGGATCTGGCAGCGGATGGAACCATGGAAGCGGAAGTGGATCATAGGATGGGGGAGGGGGCAAAAATTCTGGGAGCCTTGAAGAATGTGTGGAAGTCGAGAACATTATCTCGGAAAGCAAAAATGGGTATGTTTGAAGGAATAGTGGTTCCAACAATGTTGTATGGTTGCGAGGCGTGGGCTATGGATAGAGTGGTGCGCAGGAGGATGGATGTGCTGGAAATGAGATGTTTGAGGACAATGTGTGGTGTGAGGTGGTTTGATCGAGTAAGTAACGTAAGGGTAAGAGAGATGTGTGGAAATAAAAAGAGCGTGGTTGAGAGAGCAGAAGAGGGTGTTTTGAAATGGTTTGGGCACATGGAGAGAATGAGTGAGGAAAGATTGACCGAGAGGATATATGTGTCGGAGGTGGAGGGAACGAGGAGAAGAGGGAGACCAAATTGGAGGTGGAAAGATGGAGTGAAAAAGATTTTGTGTGATCGTGGCCTGAACATGCAGGAGGGTGAAAGGAGGGCAAGGAATAGAGTGAATTGGAGCGATGTGTTATACCGGGGTTGACGTGCTGTCAGTGGATTGAATCAGGGCATGTGAAGCGTCTGGGGTAAACCATGGAAAGCTGTGTAGGTATGTATATTTGCGTGTGTGGACGTATGTATATACATGTGTATGGGGGTGGGTTGGGCCATTTTCTTTCGTCTGTTTCCTTGCTCTACCTCGCAAACGCGGGAGACAGCGACAAAGCAAAAAAAAAAAAAAATCCACACAAGCAAATACACATACCTATACATCTCAACGTATACAAATATATACACACACAGATATATACATATATACACGTGTACATAATTCATACTGTGCCTTTATTCATTCCCATCACCACCCCGCCACACATGAAATAACAACCCCCTCTCCCCTTATGTGCGCGAGGTAGTGCTAGGAAAAGACATCAAAGGCCACATTCGTTCACACTCAGTCTCTAGCTGTCATGTAATAATGCACCAAAACCACAGCTCCCTTTCCACATCCAGGCCCCACAGAACTTTCCATGGTTTACCCCAGATGCTTCACATGCCCTGGTTCAATCAATTGACAGCACGTTGACCCCGGTATACCACATCGTTCCAATTCACTCTATTCCTTGCCCGCCTTTCACCCTCCTGCATGTTCAGGCCCCGATCACTCAAAATCTTTTTCACTCCATCATTCCACCTCCAATTTGGTCTCCCACTTCTCCTCGTTCCCTCCACCTCTGACACATATATCCTCTTGGTCAATCTTTCCTCACTCTTCCTCTCCATGTGACCAAACCATTTCAAAACACCCTCTTCTGCTCTCTCAACCACACTCTTTTTATTACCACACATCTCTCTTACCCTATTATTACTTACTCGATCAAACCACCTCACACCACATATTGTCCTTAAACATCTCATTTCCAGCACATCCACCCTCCTCTGCACAACTCTATCTATAGCCCAAGCCTTGCAGCTATATAACATATTACATATTTGTAATATATGAATATATGAATATATATTGATTGAGAGGGTGAAGGCATGTACAGAGCATCAGATTGGGGAAGAGCAGTGTGGTTTCAGAAGTGGTAGAGGATGTGTGGATCAGGTGTTTGCTTTGAAGAATGTATGTGAGAAATATTTAGAAAAGCAAATGGATTTGTATGTAGCATTTATGGATCTGGAGAAGGCATATGATAGAGTTGATAGAGATGCTCTGTGGAAGGTATTAAGAATATATGGTGTGGGAGGAAAGTTGTTAGAAGCAGTGAAAAGTTTTTATCGAGGATGTAAGGCATGTGTACGTGTAGGAAGAGAGGAAAGTGATTGGTTCTCAGTGAATGTAGGTTTGCGGCAGGGGTGTGTGATGTCTCCATGGTTGTTTAATTTGTTTATGGATGGGGTTGTTAGGGAGGTGAATGCAAGAGTTTTGGAAAGAGGGGCAAGTATGAAGTCTGTTGGGGATGAGAGAGCTTGGGAAGTGAGTCAGTTGTTGTTCGCTGATGATACAGCGCTGGTGGCTGATTCATGTGAGAAACTGCAGAAGCTGGTGACTGAGTTTGGTAAAGTGTGTGAAGAAGAAAGTTAAGAGTAAATGTGAATAAGAGCAAGGTTATTAGGTACAGTAGGGTTGAGGGTCAAGTCAATTGGGAGGTGAGTTTGAATGGAGAAAAACTGGAGGAAGTAAAGTGTTTTAGATATCTGGGAGTGGATCTGGCAGCGGATGGAACCATGGAAGCGGAAGTGGATCATAGGATGGGGGAGGGGGCAAAAATTCTGGGAGCCTTGAAGAATGTGTGGAAGTCGAGAACATTATCTCGGAAAGCAAAAATGGGTATGTTTGAAGGAATAGTGGTTCCAACAATGTTGTATGGTTGCGAGGCGTGGGCTATGGATAGAGTGGTGCGCAGGAGGATGGATGTGCTGGAAATGAGATGTTTGAGGACAATGTGTGGTGTGAGGTGGTTTGATCGAGTAAGTAACGTAAGGGTAAGAGAGATGTGTGGAAATAAAAAGAGCGTGGTTGAGAGAGCAGAAGAGGGTGTTTTGAAATGGTTTGGGCACATGGAGAGAATGAGTGAGGAAAGATTGACCAAGAGGATATATGTGTCGGAGGTGGAGGGAACGAGGAGAAGAGGGAGACCAAATTGGAGGTGGAAAGATGGAGTGAAAAAGATTTTGTGTGATCGTGGCCTGAACATGCAGGAGGGTGAAAGGAGGGCAAGGAATAGAGTGAATTGGAGCGATGTGTTATACCGGGGTTGACGTGCTGTCAGTGGATTGAATCAGGGCATGTGAAGCGTCTGGGGTACACCATGGAAAGCTGTGTAGGTATGTATATTTGCATGTGTGGACGTATGTATATACATGTGTATGGGGGTGGGTTGGGCCATTTTCTTTCGTCTGTTTCCTTGCTCTACCTCGCAAACGCGGGAGACAGCAACAAAGCAAAAAAAAAAAAAAAATCCACACAAGCAAATACACATACCTATACATCTCAACGTATACAAATATATACACACACAGATATATACATATATACACGTGTACATAATTCATACTGTGCCTTTATTCATTCCCATCGCCACCCCGCCACACATGAAATAACAACCCCCTCTCCCCTTATGTGCGCGAGGTAGTGCTAGGAAAAGACATCAAAGGCCACATTCGTTCACACTCAGTCTCTAGCTGTCATGTAATAATGCACCAAAACCACAGCTCCCTTTCCACATCCAGGCCCCACAGAACTTTCCATGGTTTACCCCAGATGCTTCACATGCCCTGGTTCAATCAATTGACAGCACGTTGACCCCGGTATACCACATCGTTCCAATTCACTCTATTCCTTGCCCGCCTTTCACCCTCCTGCATGTTCAGGCCCCGATCACTCAAAATCTTTTTCACTCCATCATTCCACCTCCAATTTGGTCTCCCACTTCTCCTCGTTCCCTCCACCTCTGACACATATATCCTCTTGGTCAATCTTTCCTCACTCTTCCTCTCCATGTGACCAAACCATTTCAAAACACCCTCTTCTGCTCTCTCAACCACACTCTTTTTATTACCACACATCTCTCTTACCCTATTATTACTTACTCGATCAAACCACCTCACACCACATATTGTCCTTAAACATCTCATTTCCAGCACATCCACCCTCCTCTGTACAACTCTATCTATAGCCCAAGCCTTGCAGCTATATAACATATTACATATTTGTAATATATGAATATATGAATATATATTGATTGAGAGGGTGAAGGCATGTACAGAGCATCAGATTGGGGAAGAGCAGTGTGGTTTCAGAAGTGGTAGAGGATGTGTGGATCAGGTGTTTGCTTTGAAGAATGTATGTGAGAAATACTTAGAAAAGCAAATGGATTTGTATGTAGCATTTATGGATCTGGAGAAGGCATATGATAGAGTTGATAGAGATGCTCTGTGGAAGGTATTAAGAATATATGGTGTGGGAGGAAAGTTGTTAGAAGCAGTGAAAAGTTTTTATCGAGGATGTAAGGCATGTGTACGTGTAGGAAGAGAGGAAAGTGATTGGTTCTCAGTGAATGTAGGTTTGCGGCAGGGGTTTGTGATGTCTCCATGGTTGTTTAATTTGTTTATGGATGGGGTTGTTAGGGAGGTAAATGCAAGAGTTTTGGAAAGAGGGGCAAGTATGAAGTCTGTTGGGGATGAGAGAGCTTGGGAAGTGAGTCAGTTGTTGTTTGCTGATGATACAGCGCTGGTGGCTGATTCATGTGAGAAACTGCAGAAGCTGGTGACTGAGTTTGGAAAAGTGTGTGGAAGAAGAAAGTTAAGAGTAAATGTGAATAAGAGCAAGGTTATTAGGTACAGTAGGGTTGAGGGTCAAGTCAATTGGGAGGTGAGTTTGAATGGAGAAAAACTGGAGGAAGTGAAGTGTTTTAGATATCTGGGAGTGGATCTGGCAGCGGATGGAACCATGGAAGCGGAAGTGGATCATAGGGTGGGGGAGGGGGCGAAAATCCTGGGGGCCTTGAAGAATGTGTGGAAGTCGAGAACATTACCTCGGAAAGCAAAAATGGGTATGTTTGAAGGAATAGTGGTTCCAACAATGTTGTATGGTTGCGAGGCGTGGGCTATGGATAGAGTTGTGCACAGGAGGATGGATGTGCTGGAAATGAGATGTTTGAGGACAATGTGTGGTGTGAGGTGGTTTGATCGAGTGAGTAACGTAAGGGTAAGAGAGATGTGTGGAAATAGAAAGAGCGTGGTTGAGAGAGCAGAAGAGGGTGTTTTGAAGTGGTTTGGGCACATGGAGAGGATGAGTGAGGAAAGATTGACCAAGAGGATATATGTGTCGGAGGTGGAGGGAGCAAGGAGAAGAGGGAGACCAAATTGGAGGTGGAAAGATGGAGTGAAAAAGATTTTGTGTGATCGGGGCCTGAACATGCAGGAAGGTGAAAGGAGGGCAAGGAATAGAGTGAATTGGAGCGATGTGGTATACCGGGGTTGACGTGCTGTCAGTGGATTGAAGCAGGGCATGTGAAGCGTCTGGGGTAAGCCATGGAAAGCTGTGTAGGTATGTATATTTGCGTGTGTGGACGTATGTATATACATGTGTATGGGGGGGGGGGGTTGGGCCATTTCTTTCGTCTGTTTCCTTGCGCTACCTCGCAAACACGGGAGACAGCGACAAAGTATAATAAAAATAATGAATATCTCCAAACTAATTTTTCAAAATTAATAGAAGGGATGATGGAAAGGGGATTAAAATATCAGATCTGCTGAGGTATACAAACTAATTCACTCACAACAAAATAATGAAAAAAATGGATTATGCATCTGAACAACTGCTTCTTTTTTAGTCTATTAAGGGAAAGGCCAAGAATATTAGTACTCAAAAAACCTGTTCAGGTCTCAATTGGATATAACAATATATGTAAAGTCTTTTGATGAATTACATTAGCCCAAACATCATCAGTCACTAAATGTCAGTGGTTATGTATGATATGCAACTCAAAAAGCTTTAAAATGCTATCACAGCTTGCAAAAAGGTGGTATCATCCCACCCCAAATCCTTTTTATTGGCAATCAAGAAATGTCAACCTTAGTCAACACGTAAATACTTCGGGATCAAGAGATGTCCAGATAATAAATTAAAAACAATGGACAATATATATAATGGTGCTAAAGTACAGTTCAGATGTATACAGAAAAAACTCATTTTACAATTTCACTTACAAAAACCAGCCTTGTGTTGTGGTAACATACCGTATGTATACCTATTTTCTGGTACCTGACAGTCTTCCAAAGAGAAAAGTGAAGGTCATTCACTTGTGAATCTCTACATGGCAAAAGAGAAAGAAAAAACAAGATTCTGAATAGATTATTCAAGACCAATAAAAACTCTTCACAAGGCATGATCTAAGCAACATATGAAGATCAACTCCTTGTGAGCTGGGAAATTAAGCTAAGTTGATTATCTACCACTACTATTTTCTCAACCCTACTCAGTGTTATGATCTATAAAATAAACAATGTAAAGCTTACCCCATCTGATGCAAATGGTGCTCCTATGGCCATCAGTCTTCGTACTTGACTTGTGTTACCAACTTTAGCTGCAGCCACTAACTTTTTACCAAGTTCTGTAAGTGTTGTTACATGGGAATTGTCACGGTGGAATGTTATTGGGCGTTCATGAACAACTGGGGGTGGCTTGTTGGCAGATCCTCCACTCCCTGGACAAAAATCATTATCAATTACGGGACATCTATCTACATTTGTTCAACAAACACATCTGTGAAATGAGTTGGTCAAATAAGGCAAAAAAATTCAGGCAATGAGAAAAACATTCACCTAACAAAGTTGTTATATTCTCCACAAATGACCTGCCACTAAATGCTCACCAATCACATGCCACAGTGACCTGAATCCACTAATGAAGACATATCCAACCCTAAAAAGTAAACTGCCATTGGCAAGGATCAAACAGCTCTTCGCAGCAGGCTCTCTCTCCACCAAATCAAGATGTCACAAGTCTGTTACCAAACAAAAAATACCCTGTGGTAATGTGCTTTTACAGAATGGAGAGAATACACTAATACTGTATAAATTCTTATAGATTTCGTTTTGGGTTCCTGACTATTAAAATCATAAAAAAAGACTTCAAATCATTCGAGAAAGTCAGTTTTGTGTGGAAATACTACTTTCAGTAAGGTGAGGGTAAATGAAACAAGAGGAATAGGACAACAGATGGTACTTATCGAAGCTTACATGTGCAGGTGAAACATTTAATGTGCAAGGTGGGACATGGAGATATGAGAAACGACAGGAAGTAGTGATATAAGAAAGTCAAATCATTAGTGAGAGAAATAGGAAGTGTATGGATGGCAACTGCAGGGAAGGACTAATACTGACAAGGAAGGTTAAAATGGAAAGTTGCAGGAGTTCAATAGGAAGGAATGAGAGCTGAAAAGAGGGCAAATGAGAGATGGGATGGGGTAACAGAATATCAATGAACTTCAGAGAAATATTTTTGGGAAGGTGAAAAACGTGACAACAACAGAACAAAGGGGGATGAGAGTAAGGAGAAATAATAGTGAGTACTTTGATGGAATGCTGAATGCGTTCCATGAAACAATGGCAGATGTAGTGTGTATGAGATGACAGGGAATGCAAAGTATAAAACTCAAGCAAATGGTACAGTGATGTGACAGGAGGTAGTGAGAGCCTGATGCACTAGTTAAAAAAAAAAAATACTTAATTCATGTCATGCAACACATATAAAAGAAAATTATACAAATCAAACATCTCTGACAGCCAAAAGAAAAGGTGAAAAGGTGGAGTCATAAAAGGCAATGGTCGCAAGATCTGCAGAGACAGTGGGAAAGAAAACAAATGATGAGTACTGGAAAGTGGTATGTACCACCTCAACACCATTCCAGTAATGTCAAAGATTTAAATGAATTGCTTTATAGTTGTTCAAGCAGTGTGTATAAGCATTATCTAGCCACAAAGATACTTTTTTTGGAATCATGTAAACTATGATTTTATATACAAAAGGACTGACAACACTGAAAACTGTATCCCATCATCATGAACATTTGAAAAGTAGGAAAAAAAAAAAGGCTTTCACACTTTAATTGTAGTTCATTTGATGCCTTTCCTAAAATGCATCTCACTGCTCAGACTTCTTGTTATATGTATTCATAAAATGTTATCCTCTTTTTGGAAAGACAGTTCCTTGAAAAAACATAGGTATATACAAGCTATAGTAGCAGGAAAAATATAAATGTAAGTTCTGAAAACTGAAGATTTTTCTCCTCAAGGTAGTGTCCATAAGATATATTCCCTAGGAATATAAGGCCCGCAACCTAAAAGATAGAAATGCAATGTCTCTTTACATGGAACTGAAAGATTTTTAAGGGATGCTCTAAGACTCTCCCTATGAGCTCTATTAAATTGAATGCTCTGACAAGGAGGAAAGAGATTTACAAAGGCCAGAGAATTAGAGAAGAATTTCCAGATCATATGAAGAAGGGAGGATGAATTAAACGATAAGTAGGTTAAACATCTCTTGCAAAGTCTGGGGAGGTGCTGTTCAATCAAAAACCTGGGCACTTCATCCTCCCTTATATATAGAATTGATTTGATGAAGGTTCAAGACAGATTCATTCACAAAAACATAGCTCTAAAAATGTTAAAGATAATGTTTGACTTTTGAATGAGTGAAGATTTGATTTCCTCAAAGCTTTAAACACAGCTCTAAAAATGCTATAATGTTTGATTTTTGAATGAGTGAAGATTCAATTTCCTCAAAGCTTTGGAACATAAGGATTGGCCAGAAAATCTTCCACAAGGAAAAAGACAAAGGTCAAAGAAAGCCTTTCTCTCCTCCTAAAAGCGGTAGGAAGACATTGGGTACCTCTTTAAAAATCTCGTAAGTACTGAGATAGGTTGTCTTATTTCTGTGAAGGCCATCTTCCAAGAAAAATGTCGTTCTTGGTTACTCTCTGGCAAGTACTGAGCAAGGTTGTCTTGTTTCTGTGAGGACCATCTTCCAAGAAAAATGTTCTTAGTTACTCACTCACACAACTAATGATAATCAACTCAGAACCATCAGGCAGAAATTGGTATCCAAAAAAGATGTCCAAACACTTACAATAAAGTTTATGGAGAATAGGATTCAAGTCTTCTCCAGGACAAATTGGTCTTCAAAAGATAGATTCCTTATATGAAGCTTCTGAATCAGCATCCGAGTCATTTGACCAAAAGGAATGGTATGGGGCTGTGGCTTACTTGGACCTGGCTTGGGTTCTAAGCAAATTAGTGGGAGCCCAGAATTTTTATCAAAAGGAAGGACAGGGGAGGGGAAAAAGGAACTAAAGCCCTGCAGCTATGAGAGGGAATCTCAAGGATATTAAAGCAATTCTTAAACTATGCAGGGCAAAACAGGCATAGGGAAGGCCTATTATCACACTATTATCACAGCTAAAGTTTTTAATATACCTTGAATATATCGGGAATGTAAGGCATGTGTACGAGAAGGAAGAGAGGAAAGTGACTGGCTCTCAGTGAATGTCAGTTTGCGGCAGAGTTGCACGATGTCTCCATGGTTGTTTAATCTCTTTATGGATGGGGTTGTTAGGGAGGTGAATGCAAGAGTTTTGGAGAGAGGGGCAAGTATGCGGTCTGTTGTGGATGAGAGGGCTTGAGAAGTGAGTCAGTTGATGTTCACTGATGATACAGCACTGGTGGCTGATTCAGGTGAGAAACTGCAGAAGATGGTGACTGAGTTTGGTCAAGTATGTGAAAGACGAAAGCTGAGAGTAAATGTGAATAAGAGCAAGGTTATTAGGTACAGTAGGGTTGAGGGACATGTCAATTGGGAGGTAAGTTTGAATGGAGAAAAACTGGAGGAAGTGGAGTGTTTTAGATATCTGGGAGTGGATTTGGCAGCGGATGGAACCATGGAAACGGAAGTGAATCACAGGGTTGGGGAGGGGGTGAAAGTTCTGGGAGCATTGAAAAATGTGTGGAAGGCAAGAACGTTGTCTTGGAGATCAAAAATGGGTATGTTTGAAGGAGAGTGGTTCCAACAATGTTATATGGTTGCGAGGCGGGGCTATAGAAAGAGTTGTGCGGAGGAGGGTGGATGTGTTGGAAACGAGATGTTTGAGGACAATAAGTGGTGTGAGGTGGTTTGATCGAGTAAGTAATGAAAGGGAAAGAGATATGTGTGGCAATAAAAAGAGTGTGGTTGAGAAAGTAGAAGAGGGTGTTTTGAAATGGTTTGGTCACATGGAGAGACTGAGTGAGGAGAGATTGACAAAGAGGATATATGTGTCAGAGGTGGAGGGAACAAGGAGAAGTGGGAGACTAAATTGGAAGTGGAAGGATGGAGTGAAAAAGATTTTGAGTGATTGGGGCCTGAACATGCAGGAGGCTGAAAGGCGTGCAAGGAATAGAGTGAATTGGAACGATGTGGTATACCGGGGTTGACGTGCTGTCAATGGATTGAACCAGGGCATGTGAAGCGTCTGGGGTAAACCATGGAAAATTTTGTGGTGCCTGGATGTGGAAAGGGAGCTGTGGTTTCGGTGCATTATACATGACATCCAGAGACTGAGTGTGAACGAATGTGGCCTTTAGTGTATTTCCTAACGCTACCTCGCACGCATGCGGGGGGAGGGGGTGGTCACTTCATATGTGGCAGGGTGGCGATGGGAATGAATGAAGGCAGCAAGTATGAATTAAATATGTGTAGGTCTGTGTAAATATGTGTAGGTCTGTGTATGTATATATATGTATACACTGAAATGTATAGGTATGTATATGTATGTATGTATGTATGTATGTATGTATATATATTTATTTATTTATTTTATTTTGCTTTGTCGCTGTCTCCCACGTTAGCGAGGTAGCACAAGGAAACAGACGAAAGAATGGCCCAACCCGCCCACATACACATGTATATACATACATGTCCACCCATGCACAATATACATACCTATACATCTCAATGTACACATATATATACACACACAGACATATACATATATACACATGTACATAATTCATACTGTCTGCCTTTATTTGTTCCCATCGCCACCTCGCCACACATGGAATAACAACCCCCTCCCCCCTCATGTGTGCGAGGTAGCGCTAGTAAAAACACCAAAGGCCCCATTCGTTCACACTCAGTCTCTAGCTGTCATGTAATAATGCACCGAAACCACAGATCCCTTTCCACATCCAGGCCCCACACACTTTGCATGGTTTACCCCAGACGCTTCACATGCCCTGGTTCAATCCACTGACAGCACATCGACCCTGGTATACCACGTTGTTCCAATTCACTCTATTCCTTGCACGCCTTTCACCCTCCTGCATGTTCAGGCCCCGATCACTCAAAATCTTTTTCACTCCATCTTTCCACCTCCAATTTGGTCTCCCACTTCTCCTCGTTCCCTCCACCTCTGACACATATATCCTCTTGGTCAATCTTTCCTCACTCATTCTCTCCATGTGACCAAACCATTTCAAAACACCCTCTTCTGCTCTCTCAACCACACTCTTTTTATTTCCACACATCTCTCTCACCCTTACATTACTTACTCGATCAAACCACCTCACACCACATATTGTCCTCAAACATCTCATTTCCAGCACATCCACCCTCCTGTGCACAACTCTATCCATAGCCCACGCCTCGCAACCATACAACATTGTTGGAACCACTATTCCTTCAAACATACCCATTTTTGCTTTCCGAGATAATGTTCTCGACTTCCAAACATTCTTCAAGGCTCCCAGAATTTTCGCCCCATCCCCCACCCTATGATTCACTTCCGCTTCCATGGTTCCATCCGCTGCCAGATCCACTCCCAGATATCTAAACCACTTCACCTCCTCCAGCTTTTCTCCATTCAAACTTACCTCCCAATTGACTTGACCCTCAACCCTACTGTACCTAATAACCTTGCTCTTATTCACATTTACTCTTAACTTTCTTCTTTCACACACTTTACCAAACTCAGTCACCAGCTTCTGCAGTTTCTCACATGAATCAGCCACCAGCGCTGTATCATCAGCGAACAACAACTGACTCACTTCCCAAGCTCTCTCATCCACAACAGACTGCATACTTGCCCCTCTTTCCAAAACTCTTGCATTCACCTCCCTAACAACCCCATCCATAAACAAATTAAACAACCATGGAGACATCACACACCCCTGCCGCAAACCTACATTCACTGAGAACCAATCACTTTCCTCTCTTCCTACACGTACACATGCCTTACATCCTCGATAAAAACTTTTCACTGTTTCTAACAACTTGCCTCCCACACCATATATTCTTAATACCTTCCACAGAGCATCTCTATCAACTCTATCATATGCCTTCTCCAGATCCATAAATGCTACGTACAAATCCATTTGTTTTTCTAAGTATTTCCCGCATACATTCTTCAAAGCAAACACCTAATCCACACATCCTCTACCACTTCTGAAACCACACTGCTCTTCCCCAATCTGATGCTCTGTACATGCCTTCACCCTCTCAATCAATATATATAGATATATTTATTTTATTATTTTTTTATTATACTTTGTTGCTGTCTCCCGCGTTTGCGAGGTAGCGCAAGGAAACAGACGAAAGAAATGGCCCAACCCACCCCCATACACATGTATATACATACGTCCACCAACGCAAATATACATACCTACACAGCTTTCCATGGTTTACCCCAGACGCTTCACATGCCCGATTCAATCCACTGACAGCACGTCAACCCCGGTATACCACATCGCTCCAATTCACTCTATTCCTTGCCCTCCTTTCACCCTCCTGCATGTTCAGCCCCGATCACACAAATCTTTTTCACTCCATCTTTCCACCTCCAATTTGGTCTCCCTCTTCTCCTCGTTCCCTCCACCTCCGACACATATATCCTCTTGGTCAATCTTTCCTCCTCATTCTCTCCATGTGCCCAAACCACTTCAAAACACCCTCTTCGCTCCCCTCAACCTACGCTCTTTTTATTTCCACACACTCTCTTACCCTTACGTTCTCGACTTCCACACATTCTTCTAGGCTCCCAAAAATTTTCGCCCCCTCCCCCACCCTATGATCCCCTTCCGTTTCCCCATGGTTTACATCCGCTGGCCAATTCCACTATCCAGATATCTAAAACACTTCCACACATCCTCCATTTTTTTCTCCTTCAAAGTCACCTCCCAATATATATATAAATTTTTTTTCCATACTATTAGCCATTCCCGCAATTAGCAGGTAGCTTAAGAACAGAGAACTGGGCCTTTTTGAGGGAATTTTTTTCACCTGGCTCTCTTATTCTCTTTCCTCTTTTGGAAAAATAAAAAAAAACTATTCATTCCGCCATTTTCCCGCATTAGCGAGGTAGCACTAAGAACAGAGGGAATGCTTTTGGAATAGTCCTCACCTGGCCCCCTCTGTTCCTCTTATTGGAAAATTTAAAAAAAAAAAAACGAGAGGGAGGATTCCAGCCCCCTCTCCCTCCCCTTTTAGTCCGCCTTTACAAACCAGGGAATAACGTGGGAAGATCTTAATATATATATATTACAAGATACGAGCAGGGAAGGATAGCACTACTCCTGAATCAGGAGTTGTGGAGTATGTATAGAGTGCAGAAAAGTAAATTCTAGATTGATATGGTAAAATTGAAAGTTTATGGAGAGAGATGGGTGATTATTGGGCATAAATAGCACGCTGGCATGAGAAGAAAAAATCATGAAGAGCAAGTGTCTTGGAGCAGCTGACTGAGTGTGTTAGTGTTTTTGAATTGCACAAGACCGAGTTAAAGTGATGGGTGATTTGAATGCAAAGGTATAAAATGTGGCAGTTGAAGGGAATTACTGGTATAATACATGGGTTCAGTGTTGTTTATGGAAATGGTTAAGACTTGTAGATTTAGTGCTGAAAAAAAGGG
Source organism: Panulirus ornatus (assembly GCF_036320965.1). Classification (NCBI taxonomy): domain Eukaryota; kingdom Metazoa; phylum Arthropoda; class Malacostraca; order Decapoda; family Palinuridae; genus Panulirus; species Panulirus ornatus. The sequence goes on along the minus strand of NC_092242.1, from coordinate 23,207,018 downwards.
ACTGATGATTGGGAATACCTGTTTAAAAAAGGAGAATATACATAAGTATAACTATGAAAGTAGGAGAGATGGCCAGAAGAGAGCGTTATTGGATTACGTTTTTAATTGATGAGACGCACGAAAAGAGACTTTTGGAGTTAATGTGCTTGAGAGGTGCACTGGAGGGATGTCTGAATCATTATCTTGTGGAGGCTGAAGTGAAATATTTGTGGGTGTTTTCAGAAAAGAAAGAGAAATGTTGGGGTGAAGAGAGGTGAGAGAAAAGGTTACTTGGGAAGGAGATCTTGTGGATGAAGAACCATGATAGCTGAGAACAGATGGAAAAAGGTGAAAAACAAAGGAGTAAGGGAGTGGGGGAGTAATGGATGTATTTTGGGAATCATTGATGATTGCACAAAAGTAAGCTGTGGCATGAGAAGCGTGGGTAAGGGTGGGCTGATTAGAAAAGGTAGTGATGGTGGATGAAGAGTTAAGGATTATTAGTGAAAGAGAAGAGAGAGGCATTTGGAACGATTTTTGCAGGGAAAAAATGCAAATGATTGGAGAGGTAGAAAAGAAAGAGACATGGAGGTCAAAGAAAAGGGTGCAAAGGTAAAAAGTAGGGCAAATGAGAGTTGGTGAGAGAGTATCCCAATAAATGTCAGGAGAATAAAAAGATGTTTTGAAGAGGTAAATAAAGTAGCATAAACAAGGGAGCAAATGGTATTCTGTGAAGGGGGCTAATGGAGGTGATAACAAGTAGTGGTGATGTTAGAAGGAGATGAGTGATATTTTTTGAAGGTTTGTTAATGTTTTTGATGATAGATTGCAGATTATAGGGTGTTTTGGTCGAGGTGGCGTGCAAAGTTAGAGGGTTAGGGAAAATGAATTGGTAAATAAGAGAAGAGGTAGAAAAGCTTTACGTAAGAATAAAGCCGGCAAGGCAGCGGGTTTTTGGATGGTATTGGCAATGGAATTTATAAAACAGGGGGTGACTGGGTATTGTTGACTGTTTTGGTAAGGTTATTTAATGTATTATGATTCATGGGAGGTGCCTGACGATTGGCGAATGCTTGCATAGTGCCATTGTACAAAGGCAAAGGGGATAAGAGTGAGTGCGCAAATTACTGAGGTATAAGTTTTTGTTGAGTATTCCTGGTAAAAATTTTATGGGAGGGTAATGATTAGAGGGTAAGGCATGTACAGAGCATCAATTGGGGAAGAGCAGTGTGTTCAGAAGTCATAGAGGATGTGTGGATCAAGAATGTTTGCTTTGAAGAATGTATGGTGAGAAATACATAGAAAAAAATGGATTGTATGTAGCATTTATGGATCTAGAAAAGGCCATATGATAGAGTTGATTAGAGATGCTCTGTGAAGGTTTTAAGAATATATGGTGTGGGAGACAAGTGTTAGAAAAGCAGTGAAAATTTTTTTTATTGAGGAATGTAAGGCATGTGTACGTGTAGGAAGAGAGAAAGTTGAGTGGGTTTCTTTCTCAGTGAATTAGGTTTTGGCAGCAGGGTGATGTGAAGTCTCCATGTGTTTTTCATTTGTTTATGGATGGGGTTGTTTTGAGAGGTGGAATGCAAGAGTTTTTTGGAAGAGGGGCAAGTATGCATGATGTTGTGATGAGAGAGCTTGGGAAGAAGTCAGTTTTTTGTTTCGGATGATACAGAGCCTGGGGCTGATTCATGTAAGAAACTCAGAAGCTGGTGACGAAGTTTTGGTAAAGTGTGTGAAAGAAGAAAAATTAAGAGTAACTGTAATCAAGCATAGGTTATTAGTACAGTAGGGTTGAGGTCAAGTCAATTGGGAGGTAATTTGAATGAAGAAAAACTGGAGGAGAAAAGTGTTCTAGATCATCTGGGAGTGTGATCCTGGCAGGGGATGGAACCATGGAAGCGGAAGTGAAATCATAGGGTGGAGGAGGGGCAAAATTCTTCCGGGGAGCCTTGAAAAATGTTTGGAAGTCGAGAAAAATTATCTCGGAAAGCAAAAATGGGTAGTTTGAAGAATAGTGGTTCCAAACAATTTGTAAGGTTGCGAGCGTGGCTAATGGAATAGAATTTGTGCGCAGGATGATGGACGGAGCTGGAATGAGAACGTTTAGGACAATATGGTGGTTGAGGTGGTTTGATCGAGTAAGTAAATTTAAGGGTAAGAGAGATGTGTGGAATAAAAAAGAGTGTGGTTGAGAGAGCAGAAGAGGGTGTTTTTGCAATGGTTTGTTCACATGAGAGAATGATAGAAAGATTGACCAAGAGGATTATATTGTCAGAGGTTGGAGGAACGAGAGAAGTGGGAGAAACCAATTGGAGGTTGAAAGATGGAGTGACAAAGATTTTGAGTGATCATGGCCAAAACAAGCAGGAGGGTGAAAGGCTGCAAGGTATAGAGTGAATTGGAACGATGTGTAATACGGGGACGACGTGCCTGTCAATGGATTTGACTCAGGGCATGTGAAGCGCTGGGTAAACGATGAAAGTTTTTTGGGGGCCTGGATGGGGAAAAAGGGAGCTGTGGGTTTATCTGTGCATTATTACAGAACAGCTAGAGACTGAGTGTGAACGAATGAGGCCTTTGGGTCTTTTCCCCTATCGCTACCAATCGCAACCACATGAGGGTGAGGGGGTTGTTAATTCCATGTGCGCGAGGTGCGATGGGAAGAAATAAAGCAGACAGTATGAAATTATGTACATGTGTATATATGTAATGTCTGTGTGTGCATATAATGTGTACATTGAAAGTATAGGTTATGTATATTTGGCGTGTGTGACTTATGTATTACATGTGTTATGTGGGACGGTTGGGCCATTCTTTCGTCTTTTCCTGTACATAACCTTGCTCTTATTCACATTTACTCTCAGCTTTCTCATTTCACACACTTTACCAAACATCAGTCCACCAGCTTCTGCAGTTTCTCACAACAATAGCCACCAGCGCTGTACAATCAGCAAACAACAACTGACTCACTTCCCAAGCTCTCTCATCCACAACAGCCTGCATACTTCCCCTCTTTCCAAAACTCTTGCATTCACCTCCTAACAACCTCGTCCATAAACAAAAAATTAAATCAACATGGGGACATCACAACACCCGTGCCACGCAAACCAATATTCACTAGAGAACCATGAGAACCAATCACTTTCCCTCTCCTTCCTAATGGCATACACATGCCTTACGTCCTCGATAAAAACTTTTCATTCACTGCTTATAACAAACTGTAACCTCCCCACACCATACATTCTAAATACCTTCCACACAGCATCTCTAACACTCTATCAAGCCTTCTCCAGATCCATGAAAATCTACATACAAATCCTTTTGCTTTCTAATATTCTCACATACATTCTTCAAAGCAAACACCTGATCCACACATCTCTACCACTTCTGAAACCCACAACTGCTCCTCCCCAGCAGTCTGATGCTCTGTAACATGGCCTTCACCCTCTCAATCAATTACCCTCCATAATAATTTACCAGAATACTCAACAAACCTTTTACCTCTGTAATTTAAAGCCACTCACTTTTTATTTCCCCTTTGACTTTGTAAAATGGCACTATGCAAGCATTAAAACGCCTATCCTCAAGGTACCTCAGCGCATGAGTCAACATACATAAATAACCTTACCAACCTGTCAACGATAAAGTCACTCCCTTTTTTAATAGATTCCACGCAATACCAACCAAACCCCGCTGCCTTGCCGTCTTTCATCTTCGCAGACTTTAACTACCTCTTTCTCTGTTTACCAATCATTTTCCCTAACCCCTCTCCACTTTGCACACCAACCCAACCATCGACCAAAAACATCCCTAAAAACTGCTGCCACTCTATCACAAACCACAATTCAACAAAAAAACCTTCATATAACTCGCTCTATCTTCCCTTCTCAACAGCACAACTACTTGTTATGCACCTTCACACCTCCACCCATTACCCCCTTCATTGAAGTTCTCAATATTTGTTCCCTTTTCTTACTCACTTTATTACCTCCTTCCAAAACATCTTTTTATAATCGCACTAAAATTCAAAATAATACGCTCTCACACACCAACTCCTCATTTGCCCTCTTTTCCTTTTTTCACCTCTCGCTGCGTTCTCTTGACCACACTCCTGCCTCTTTTCACCTTCTATATACATCTCCTCCCTCCATTCATTAATTTCCCAGCAAAATAATCATCCAAGCGCCTCTCTCTTCTCTTTCACTAATAATCTTACTTCTTCATCCAACCACATCTCTACTCTTCTAATCTGCCCACCTCCCACGACTTCTCATGCCACAAGCATCTTTTGCAACAAGCGATCACTTCTTCCCTAATTACATCCCATTCCTCCCCCACTCCCCCTTATATCCTTTGTTTCTCAACCTTTTTCCATTCTTTACTCAGTCCTTCTCCTGTACAATCCCTCACAACCAAGTCTCCTTCCCTAGCTCACTTTAACTCTCACCTCTCTATCACCCCAACATTCTCCTCTTCTTTCCCTGAAAACCTCTACAAATCTTTTACCTTCGCCTCCACAAGATAATGATCAGACATCCCTTCATTTTGCACCTCTCAGCACATTAACATCCAAAAGTCTCCTCTCTTGCGTGCCTATCAATTAACACTTAATCCAATAACGCTCTCTGGCCATCCTCTCCACTTACATAATTATACTTATGTATATCTCTCTTTTTTTAAACCACTATTCCCAATCACCAGTCCTTTTTTCAGTCACATAAATCTACAAGCTCTTCACCACTAGATTCCAATTACAACACTGAACACCCCATGTACACCAATTATTCCCTCAACTGACCATTACTCACCTTTTGCATTCTAATCCACCCATCAACTACAACCTAGTCCTCAAGCATAAAAACTACTAACCCACTCACTCAGCTGATCCGCGCTCCCAAAACACTTTTGCCTCTCATGATCTTTCTTCCATGGCAGGTTGCATATGCACCAATAATACACCCATCTCTCTCCAATCCACTTTTTAAATTTTTTTTTTTTTTTTTTATTTTTACTATATCAATCTAGAGTTTACTTTCTTACACTCTATCACAATAGATACACATGATATATGTAAATGCCCAAAACACGCACAATAACAATACATATACACATATTTCAATACACATTTATTTTTCATTTACTTATTTTTTGGTTTTGTTGCTGCGCCCTCCCCCCGCGTTAGCGGGTAGCACAAGAAACAGACGAAAGAATGGGTTCAATCCATCCACATACACATATATATACATACACATCCACTCATGCCAAATATACATTACCTATACATCTCAACGTATAATAATATACCAATACACACATACAGATTTTTTTTTTTTTTTTTTTATTACTTTGTCCGTCTCCCCCCCGCGTTGCGAGGTAGCGCAAGGAAACAGACGAACAGAAATGGCCCAACCCACCCCCATACACATGTATATACATACGTCCACACACGCAAATATACATACCTACACAGCTTTCCATGGTTTACCCCAGACGCTTCACATGCCCTGATTCAATCCACTGACAGCACGTCAACCCCGGTATACCACATCGCTCCAATTCACTCTATTCCTTGCCCTCCTTTCACCCTCCTGCATGTTCAGGCCCCGATCACACAAATCTTTTTCACTCCATCTTTCCACCTCCAATTTGGTCTCCCTCTTCTCCTCGTTCCCTCCACCTCCGACACATATATCCTCTTGGTCAATCTTTCCTCACTCATCCTCTCCATGTGCCCAAACCACTTCAAAACACCCTCTTCTGCTCTCTCAACCACGCTCTTTTTATTTCCACACATCTCTCTTACCCTTACGTTACTCACTCGATCAAACCACCTCACACCACACATTGTCCTCAAACATCTCATTTCCAGCACATCCATCCTCCTGCGCACAACTCTATCCATAGCCCACGCCTCGCAACCATACAACATTGTTGGAACCACTATTCCTTCAAACATACCCATTTTTGCTTTCCGAGATAATGTTCTCGACTTCCACACATTCTTCAAGGCCCCCAGAATTTTCGCCCCCTCCCCCACCCTATGATCCACTTCCGCTTCCATGGTTCCATCCGCTGCCAGATCCACTCCCAGATATCTAAAACACTTCACTTCCTCCAGTTTTTCTCCATTCAAACTCACCTCCCAATTGACTTGACCCTCAACCCTACTGTACCTAATAACCTTGCTCTTATTCACATTCACTCTTAACTTTCTTCTTCCACACACTTTATATATATATATATTTATCTTATTTATTATACTTTGTCGCTGTCTCCTGTGTCAGCGAGGTAGTGCAAGGAAACAGACGAAATAATGGCCCAGTCCACCCACATACACACATATATACATACACGTCCACACACGCACATATACATACCTACACATTTCAAGGTTTCTATTTTCATTATTTTACTTTGTTGCTGTCTCCCGCGTTAGCGAGGTAGCGCAAGGAAACAGAGGAAAGAATGGCCCAACCCACCCACATACACATGTATATACATACACGTCTACACATGCACATATACATACCTATACATTCCAACATATATATTTTTTTTTTTTTTTTTTTGCTTTGTCGCTGTCTCCCGCGTTTGCGAGGTAGCGCAAGGAAACAGACGAAAGAAATGGCCCAACCCACCCCCATACACATGTATATACATACGTCCACACACGCAAAATATACATACCTACACAGCTTTCCATGGTTTACCCCAGACGCTTCACATGCCCCAATTCAATCCACTGACAGCACGTCAACCCCGGTATACCACATCGATCCAATTCACTCTATTCCTTGCCCTCCTTTCACCCTCCTGCATGTTCAGGCCCCAATCACACAAAATCTTTTTCACTCAATCTTTCCACCTCCAATTTGGTCTCCCTCTTCTCCTCGTTCCCTCCACCTCCGACACATATATCCTCTTGGTCAATCTTTCCTCACTCATTCTCTCCATGTGCCCAAACCATTTCAAAACACCCTCTTCTGCTCTCTCAACCACGCTCTTTTTATTTCCACATATCTCTCTTACCCTTACGTTACTTACTCGATCAAACCACCTCACACCACACACTGTCCTCAAACATCTCATTTCCAGCACATCCATCCTCCTGTGCACAACTCTATCCATAGCCCACGCCTTGCAACCATACAACATTGTTGGAACCACTATTCCTTCAAACATACTCATTTTTGATTTCCGAGATAATGTTCTCGACTTCCACACATTCTTCAAGGCTCCCAGAATTTTCCCCCCCTCCCCCACCCTATGATCCACTTCCGCTTCCATGGTTCCATCCGCTGCCAGATCCACTCCCAGATATCTAAAACACTTCACTTCCTCCAGTTTTTCTCCATTCAAACTCACCTCCCAATATATATATATATATATATTTTTTTTTTTCCATACTATTCGCCATTTCCCGCAATAGCGAGGTAGCGTTAAGAACAGAGGACTGGGCCTTTGAGGGAATATCTTCACCTGGCTCTCTTCTCTGTTCCTTCTTTTGGAAAATTAAAAAAACTATTCGCCATTTCCCGCGTTAGCGAGGTAGCACTAAGAACAGAGGACTGGGCCTTTTTGGAATATCCTCACCTGGCCCCCTCTGTTCCTTCTTTTGGAAAATTTAAAAAAAAAAACGAGAGGGGAGGATTCCAGCCCCCCGCTCCCTCCCCTTTTAGTCGCCTTCTACAACACGCAGGGAATACGTGGGAAGTATTCTTAATATATATATATACAAGACAAGAGCAAGGGAAGGAGTAGCACTACTCCTGAATCAGGAGTTGTGGGAGTATGTGATAGAGTGCAAGAAAGTAAATTCTAGATTGATATGGGTAAAATTGAAAGTTGATGGAGAGAGATGGGTGATTATTGGTGCATATGCACCTGGGCATGAGAAGAAAAATCATGAGAGGCAAGTGTCTTGGGAGCAGCTGAATGAGTGTGTTAGTGGTTTTGATGCACAAGACCGAGTTATAGTGATGGGTGATTTGAATGCAAAGGTGAGTAATGTGGCAGTTGAGGGAATAACTGGTATACCTGGGGTGTTCAGTGTTGTAAATGGAAATGGTGAAGAGCTTGTAGATTTATGTGCTGAAAAAGGACTGATGATTGGGAATACCTGGTTTAAAAAGAGAGATATACATAAGTATACGTATGTAAGTAGGAGAGATGGCCAGAGAGCGTTATTGGATTACGTGTTAATTGATAGACGCACGAAAGAGAGACTTTTGGATGTTAATGTGCTGAGAGGTGCAACTGGAGGGATGTCTGATCATTATCTTGTGGAGGCGAAGGTGAAGATTTGTGGGGGTTTTCAGAAAAGAAGAGAGAATGTTGGGGTGAAGAGAGTGGTGAGAGAAAGTGAGCTTGGGAAGGAGACTTGTGTGAGGAAGTACCATGAGAGATTGAGAACAGAATGGAAAAAGGTGAGAACAAAGGAGGTAAGGGGAGTGGGGGAGGAATGGGATGTATTTTGGGAAGCAGTGATGGCTTGCACAAAAGATGCTTGTGGCATGAGAAGCGTGGGAGGTGGGCTGATTAGAAAAGGTAGTGAGTGGTGGGATGAAGAAGTAAGATTATTAGTGAAAGAGAAGAGAGAGGCATTTGGACGATTTTTGCAGGGAAAAAAAGCAAATGAGTGGGAGAGGTATAAAAGAAAGAGACAGGAGGTCAAGAGAATGGTGCAAGAGGTGAAAAAGAGGGCAAATGAGAGTTGGGGTGAGAGAGTATCATTAAATTTCAGGGAGAATAAAAAGATGTTTTGGAAGGAGGTAAATAAAGTGCATAAGACAAGGGAGCAAATGGGTACTTCAGTGAAGGGGGCTAATGGGGAGGTGATAACAAGTAGTGGTGATGTGAGAAGGAGATGGAGTGAGTATTTTGAAGGTTTGTTGAATGTGTTTGATGATAGAGTGGCAGATATAGGGTGTTTTGGTCGAGGTGGCGTGCAAAGTTAGAGGGTTAGGGAAAATGAATTGATAAATAGAGAAGAGGTTGTAAAAGCTTTACGGAAGATGAAAGCCGGCAAGGCAGCAGGTTTGGATGGTATTGCAGTGGAATTTATTAAAAAAGGGGGTGACTGTATTGTTGACTGGTTGGTAAGGTTATTTAATGTATGTATGATTCATGGTGAGGTGCCTGACGATTGGCGGAATGCTTGCATAGTGCCATTGTACAAAGGCAAAGGGGATAAGAGTGAGTGCTCAAATTACAGAGGTATAAGTTTGTTGAGTATTCCTGGTAAATTATATGGGAGGGTATTGATTGAGAGGGTGAAGGCATGTACAGAGCATCAGATTGGGGGGAAGAGCTATGTGGTTTCAGAAGTCGTAGAGGATGTGTGGATCAGGTGTTTGCTTTGAGGAATGTATGTGAGAAATACTTAGAAAAACAAATGGATTTGTATGTAGCATTTATGGATCTAGAAAAGGCATATGATAGAGTTGATAGAGATGCTCTGTGGAAGGTTTTAAGAATATATGGTGTGGGAGACAAGTTGTTAGAAGCAGTGAAAAGTTTTTATCGAGGATGTAAGGCATGTGTACGTGTAGGAAGAGAGGAAAGTGAGTGGTTCTCAGTGAATGTAGGTTTGCAGCAGGGGTGTGTAATGTCTCCATGGTTGTTTCATTTGTTTATGGATGGGGTTGTTAGAGAGGTGAATGCAAGAGTTTTGGAAAGAGGGGCAAGTATGAAGTCTGTTGGGGATGAGAGAGCTTGGGAAGCAAGTCAGTTGTTGTTCGCTGATGATACAGCGCTGGTGGCTGATTCATGTAAGAAACTGCAGAAGCTGGTGACAGTTTGGTAAAGTGTGTGAAAGAAGAAAGTTAAGAGTAACTGTGAATAAGAGCAAGGTTATTAGGTACAGTAGGGTTGAGGGTCAAGTCAATTGGGAGGTAAGTTTGAATGGAGAAAAACTGGAGGAAGTAAAGTGTTCTAGATATCTGGGAGTGGATCTGGCAGGGGATGGAACCATGGAAGCGGAAGTGAATCATAGGGTGGGGGAGGGGGCGAAAATTCTGGGAGCCTTGAAAAATGTTTGGAAGTCGAGAACATTATCTCGGAAAGCAAAAATGGGTATGTTTGAAGGAATAGTGGTTCCAACAATGTTGTATGGTTGCGAGGCGTGGGCTATGGATAGAGTTGTGCGCAGGATGATGGATGTGCTGGAAATGAGACGTTTGAGGACAATATGTGGTGTGAGGTGGTTTGATCGAGTAAGTAATGTAAGGGTAAGAGAGATGTGTGGAAATAAAAAGAGTGTGGTTGAGAGAGCAGAAGAGGGTGTTTTGAAATGGTTTGGTCACATGGAGAGAATGAGTGAGGAAAGATTGACCAAGAGGATATATGTGTCAGAGGTGGAGGGAACGAGGAGAAGTGGGAGACCAAATTGGAGGTGGAAAGATGGAGTGACAAAGATTTTGAGTGATCAGGGCCTAAACATGCAGGAGGGTGAAAGGCGTGCAAGGAATAGAGTGAATTGGAACGATGTGGTATACCGGGGTCGACGTGCTGTCAATGGATTGAATCAGGGCATGTGAAGCGTCTGGGGTAAACCATGGAAAGTTGTTTGGGGCCTGGATGTGGAAAGGGAGCTGTGGTTTCAGTGCATTATTACATGACAGCTAGAGACTGAGTGTGAACGAATGAGGCCTTTGGTGTCTTTTCCTAGCGCTACCTCGCACACATGAGGGGGGAGGGGGTTGTTATTCCATGTGCGGCGAGGTGGCGATGGGAAGAAATAAAGGCAGACAGTATGAATTATGTACATGTGTATATATGTATATGTCTGTGTGTGCATATATATGTGTACATTGAGATGTATAGGTATGTATATGTGCGTGTGTGGACGTGTATGTATATACATGTGTATGTGGGCGGGTTGGGCCATTCTTTCGTCTGTTTCCTTGTACATAACCTTGCTCTTATTCACATTTACTCTCAGCTTTCTTCTTTCACACACTTTACCAAACTCAGTCACCAGCTTCTGCAGTTTCTCACACGAATCAGCCACCAGCGCTGTATCATCAGCAAACAACAACTGACTCACTTCCCAAGCTCTCTCATCCACAACAGCCTGCATACTTTCCCCTCTTTCCAAAACTCTTGCATTCACCTCCTAACAACCTCGTCCATAAACAAATTAAACAACCATGGGGACATCACACACCCCTGCCGCAAACCTACATTCACTGAGAACCTGAGAACCAATCACTTTCCTCTCTTCCTATGCATACACATGCCTTATGTCCTCGATAAAAACTTTTCACTGCTTCTAACAACTTACCTCCCACACCATACATTCTTAATACCTTCCACACAGCATCTCTAACAACTCTATCATATGCCTTCTCCAGATCCATAAATGCTACATACAAATCCATTTGCTTTTCTAAGTATTTCTCACATACATTCTTCAAAGCAAACACCTGCTCCACACATCCTCTACCACTTCTGAAACCACACTGCTCCTCCCCAGTCTGATGCTCTGTACATGCCTTCACCCTCTCAATCAATACCCTCCCATATAATTTACCAGGAATACTCAACAAACTTATACCTCTGTAATTTAAGCACTCACTTTTATCCCCTTTGACTTTGTACAATGGCACTATGCAAGCATTACGCCAATCCTCAGGTACCTCACCATGAGTCATACATACATTAAATAACCTTACCAACCTGTCAACGATAAAGTCACCCCTTTTTTAATAAATTCCACTGCAATACCATCCAAACCCGCTGCCTTGCCGACTTTCATCTTCCGCAGAACTTTTACTACCTCTTCTCTGTTTACCAAATCATTTTCCCTAACCCTCTCACTTTGCACACCACCTCGACCAAAACACCCTATATCTGCCACTCTATCATCAAACACATTCAACAAACCTTCAAAATACTCGCTCTATCTTCTTCTCACATCACAACTACTTGTTATCACCTCCCCATTAGCCCCTTCATTGAAGTTCTCATTTGTTCCCTTGTCTTACGCACTTTATTTACCTCCTTCCAAAACATCTTTTTATTCTCACTAAAATTCAATGATACTCTCTCACCCCAACTCTCATTTGCCCTCTTTTTCACCTCTCGCTCCTTTCTCTTGACCTCCTGCCTCTTTTCTTCTATATACATCTCCCTCTCATTTGCAGTATTTCCCAGCAAAAATCATCCAAGCGCCTCTCTCTTCTCTTTCACTAATATTCTTACTTCTTCATCTCACCACTCACTACTCTTTCTAATCTGCCCACCTCCCACACTTCTCATGCCACAAGCATCTTTTGCACAAGCCATCACTGCTTCCCTAAATACATCCCATTCCTCCCCCACTCCCCTTATATCCTTTGTTCTCACCTTTTTCCATTCTGTACTCAGTCTTTCCTGGTACTTCCTCACACAAGTCTCCTTCCCAAGCTCACTTACTCTCACCACTCTTTTCACCCCAACATTCTCTCTTCTTTCCTGAAAACCTCTACAAATCTTCACCTTCGCCTCCACAAGATAATGATCAGACATCCCTCCAGTTGCACCTCTCAGCACATTAACATCCAAAAGTCTCTCTCTTGCGTGCCTATCAATTAACACTTAATCCAATAACGCTCTCTGGCCATCTCTCCTACTTACATAAGTATACTTATGTATATCTCTCTTTTTAAACCACGTATTCCCAATCACCAGTCCTTTTTCAGCACATAAATCTACAAGCTCTTCACCACTTCCATTTACAACACTGAACACCCCATGTACACCAATTATTCCCTCAACTGACACATTACTCACCTTTGCATTCAAATCACCCATCACTACAACCTAGTCTCATGCATAAAAACTACTAACACACTCACTCAGCTGCTCCCAAAACACTTGCCTCTCATGATCTTTCTTCTCATGTCCAGGTGCATATGCACCAATAATCACCCATCTCTCTCCATCCACTTTTAATTTTACTCATATCAATCTAGAGTTTACTTTCTTACACTCTATCACATAGATACACATGTATATATGTAAATGCCCATACACGCACATATACATACATATACACATATTCATACACATTTATTTTCATTTACTTATTTTGTTTTGTTGCTGTCTCCCGCGTTAGCGAGGTAGCGCAAGGAAACAGACGAAAGAATGGGTCAATCCATCCACATACACATATATATACATACACATCCACACATGCAAATATACATACCTATACATCTCAACGTATACATATATATACACACACAGATTTTTTTTTTTTTTTTTTTTTACTTTGTCAGCTGTCTCCCGCGTTTGCGAGGTAGCGCAAGGAAACAGACGAAAGAAATGGCCCAACCCCCCCCCCATACACATGTATATACATACGTCCACACACGCAAATATACATACCTACACAGCTTTCCATGGTTTACCCCAGACGCTTCACATGCCCTGCTTCAATCCACTTACAGCACGTCCACCCCGGTATACCACATCGCTCCAATTCACTCTATTCCTTGCCCTCCTTTCACCCTCCTGCATGTTCAGGCCCCGATCACACAAAATCTTTTTCACTCCATCTTTCCACCTCCAATTTGGTCTCCCTCTTCTCCTTGTTCCCTCCACCTCTGACACATATATCCTCTTGGTCAATCTTTCCTCACTCATCCTCTCCATGTGCCCAAACCACTTCAAAACACCCTCTTCTGCTCTCTCAACCATGCTCTTTTTATTTCCACACATCTCTCTTACCCTTACGTTACTCACTCGATCAAACCACCTCACACCACACATTGTCCTCAAACATCTCATTTCCAGCACATCCATCCTCCTGCGCACAACTCTATCCATAGCCCACGCCTCGCAACCATACAACATTTTTGGAACCACTATTAATTCAAACATACCCATTTTTGCTTTCCGAGATAATGTTCTCGACTTCCACACATTCTTCAAGGCCCCCAGGATTTTCGCCCCCTCCCTCACCCCATGATCCACTTCCGCTTCCATGGTTCCATCCGCTGCCAGATCCACTCCCAGATATCTAAAACACTTCACTTCCTCCAGTTTTTCTCCATTCAAACTCACCTCCCAATTGACTTGACCCTCAACCCTACTGTACCTAATAACCTTGCTCTTATTCACATTTACTCTTAACTTTCTTCTTCCACACACTTTTCCAAACTCAGTCACCAGCTTCTGCAGTTTCTCACATGAATCAGCCACCAGCGCTGTATCATCAGCGAACAACAACTGACTCACTTCCCAAGCTCTCTCATCCCCAACAGACTTCATACTTGCCCCTCTTTCCAAAACTCTTGCATTCACCTCCCTAACAACCCCATCCATAAACAAATTAAACAACCATGGAGACATCACACACCCCTGCCGCAAACCTACATTCAAAAGATGCTTGTGGCATGAGAAGAGTGGGAGGTGGGTTGATTAGAAAGGGTAGTGAGTGGTGGGATGAAGAAGTAAGAGTATTAGTGAAAGAGAAGAGAGAGGCATTTGGACGATTTTTGCAGGGAAAAAAATGCAATTGAGTGGGAGATGTATAAAAGAAAGAGACAGGAGGTCAAGAGAAAGGTGCAAGAGGTGAAAAAAAGGGCAAATGAGAGTTGGGGTGAGAGAGTATCATTAAATTTTAGGGAGAATAAAAAGATGTTCTGGAAGGAGGTAAATAAAGTGCGTAAGACAAGGGAGCAAATGGGAACTTCGGTGAAGGGCGCAAGTGGGGAGGTGATAACAAGTAGTGGTGATGTGAGAAGGAGATGGAGTGAGTATTTTGAAGGTTTGTTGAATGTGTTTGATGATAGAGTGGCAGATATAGGGTGTTTTGGTCGAGGTGGTGTGCAAAGTGAGAGGGTTAGGGAAAATGATTTGGTAAACAGAGAAGAGGTAGTGAAAGCTTTGCGGAAGATGAAAGCCGGCAAGGCAGCAGGTTTGGATGGTATTGCAGTGGAATTTATTAAAAAAGGGGGTGACTGTATTGTTGACTGGTTGGTAAGGTTATTTAATGTATGTATGACTCATGGTGAGGTGCCTGAGGATTGGCGGAATGCGTGCATAGTGCCATTGTACAAAGGCAAAGGGGATAAGAGTGAGTGCTCAAATTACAGAGGTATAAGTTTGTTGAGTATTCCTGGTAAATTATATGGGAGAGTATTGAGTGAGAGGGTGAAGGCATGTACAGAGCATCAGATTGGGGAAGAGCAGTGTGGTTTCAGAAGTGGTAGAGGATGTGTGGATCAGGTGTTTGCTTTGAAGAATGTATGTGAGAAATACTTAGAAAAGCAAATGGATTTGTATGTAGCATTTATGGATCTGGAGAAGGCATACGATAGAGTTGATAGAGATGCTCTGTGGAAGGTATTAAGAATATATGGTGTGGGAGGCAAGTTGTTAGAAGCAGTGAAAGTTTTTATCGAGGATGAAGGCATGTGTACGTGTAGGAAGAGAGGAAAGTGATTGGTTCTCAGTGAATGTAGGTTTGCGGCAGGGGTGTGTGACACACACAGATATATACATATATACACATGTATATAATTCATACTGTCTGCCTTTATTCATTCTCATTGCCACCCTGCCACACATGAAATAACAACCCCCTCCCCCAGCATGTGCGCGAGGTAGCGCTAGGAAAAGACAACAAAGGCCACATTCATTCACACTCAGTCTCTAGCTGTCATGTAATAATGCACCAAAACCACAGCTCCCTTTCCACATCCAGGCCCCACACAACTTTCCATGGTTTACCCCAGACGCTTCACATGCCCTGGTTCAATCCACTGACAGCACATCGACCCTGGTATACCACGTTGTTCCAATTCACTCTATTCCTTGCACGCCTTTCACCCTCCTGCATGTTCAGGCCCCGATCACTCAAAATCTTTTTCGCTCCATCTTTCCACCTCCAATTTGGTCTCCCACTTCTCCTCGTTCCCTCCACCTCTGACACATATATCCTCTTGGTCAATCTTTCCTCACTCATTCTCTCCATGTGACCAAACCATTTCAAAACACCCTCTTCTGCTCTCTCAACCACACTCTTTTTATTACCACACATCTCTCTTACCCTATTATTACTTACTCGGTCAAACCACCTCACACCACATATTGTCATACACATATACAGACATATACATATATACACATGTACATAATGTTCATCCTTGCTTGCCTTCATCCATTCCTAGCGCTACCCCATCCCACAGGAAACAGCAACGCTATCCCATGCTTCAGTGAGGCAGGGGAAAAAGAATACAGGTATACCCCTGAATTTCCAGCAACTGATGGTTCAGCACCTCCTTTAGTCCAGACAAAATTACATGAGGAACTTGAAATCACCACAGCCACCAGACTAGTTTATTGGGCAGCCACAGATGGCATTGTGTGTCACGTGCACTTATCTACATTCTTTACACTGCACTTGTTGGTGGTGATACCGCAATTCTGTGATATTCTTAGCTTATTTTGCTGAAATCTAACCCTAGCTATAGCTACTAAGACGTATGAGTGTCAGTCGTGGTGTCAAATGTAAACACCATATCGATCCAAGAAAGAGTAGAACTGTTGAAAAAATGGACCGTGGTGTTTTGGTGCATAAGCTGTGTAACATCTACAGTATTGGTCTATCAACTGCTTATTATATAAAGAAGCAAAGGGAGAAATTATTGAAATTATATGCAGACAGCGATTCCAAGAAGCAAATGACGATTGGAAAATCTATGAAAGATGGTAAGAGTACTAAGCACGATCATGTGATGATGGAATAGTTTTGATAGCGTTGGAATGATGGAGTGGACTTGTCTGGCAGCATGATAGTGGACAAGGCTAAGTTGTTTCATAAAGAACAAAAAATACAGCATAAGCGTGACTATAGTGAAGGATGACTTCAAAGATTCAAGAAGCATCAAGGAATTTCCATGAAATAAGTGTGTGGAGAAAAGCAGTCTGTAAACCACGAAGGAGTTACTGAGTATGTGGACGAATTTGCTTAACTTGTCGCTGACGAGCACTTCAGTCCTGAGCAAGTGTATGATGCAATCGAAACTGCATTATTCTGGCGATGCATACCTAGGAAAACACTAACAGAAGACAAAGAATACCCCACAGGATTCAAACAATCTAAGGACAGACTTACCATCTTAAGGTGCTCAAACATTTAATATTTGTTTAATTTAAATTTCTAGCAGTCCATGGTATACTTTAGACACATGGGAGATGTATAATTAGTGGGTTAGAGGTGTGTTGATGAATTATTATTACGTGACCACGGTTGGTCCGGCAAAATGGTTAATCCGGCAAGGCTTTGGAATCAAGAGTGCTGGAAAATCGTTGGTGTACCTGTACTTCTCACATATTCCCTGGGTGTTGTAGAAGGTGACTAAAAGGGGAGGGAGCGGGGGGCTGGAAATCCTCCCCTCCCGTTCTTTAGTTTTCCAAAAGATGGAACAGAGAAGGGAGCCAAGTAAGGATATTCCCTCTAAGGCTCAGTCCTCTGTTCTTAACACTACCTCGCTTATGCGGGAAAGGGCGAATATGTATGAAAATAAAATATTTATGCAGAACTTTCAATTCACCATGAAGAGATATATGAAACAATCACCATTGAAAAGTGACAATAGAAATGGTGAGTACTTTTGTTTAATACATCCTCAGGCTGGGGTGTCTGAATGTGTGTGGATGTAACCAAGATGAAAAGAAAGGAGAATTGGTAGCATGTTTGAGGAAAGAAACATGGATGTTCTGGATCTGAGTGAAACAAAGCTTAAGCATACAGAAGAATGATTTGGAGAAGTCTTGGGAGTAAAGTAAGGGGGTAGTGAGTGGATAAGAGCTAAGGAAGGAGTAGCACTTCTCCTGGCACAGGAGTTGCAGGAGTGTGTGATAGAGTTTAAGAAAATAAATTCTAGATGTGGATAAAATTGAAATTGGATAGAGAGAGATGGGTGATTATTGGTGATTATGCACCTGGTCATGAGAAGAAAGATCATAAAAGGCAAGTGTTTTGGGAGCATCTGAGTGAGTGTGTCAGCAGCTTTGGTGCATAAGAACGGGTATTAGTGATGTGTAGTTTAAATGCGAAGGTGAGTAATGTGGCAGTTGAGGGTATAATTGGTGTACATGGGGTGTTCAGTGCTGTGAAAGGAAATGGTAAAGAGCTTTTGGATTTGCATGCTTAAAAAAGACTGGTGACTGGGAATACCTGGTTTAAAAAGAGATATATACATAAGTGTACATATTTGAGTAGGAAAGATAGTAAAAGGCATTATTGGATTACGTACTTATTGATAGGCATGTAAATGAGAGACTTTTGGATGTTAATGTGCTGAGATGGGCAGCAGGAGGGATGTCTGATCACTATCTTGTGGAGGCAAAGGTGAATTTGTAGAGGTTTTCATAAAAGAAGAGAGAATGTTGGGGAGAAGAGAGTGGTGAGAGTAAGTAAGCTTGGAAAGGAGACTTGTGTGAGGAAGTATCAGGAAAGATTAAATGTAAATTGGCAAAAGGTGAGCAAATGACGTGAGGGGAGTGGGTGAGGAACGGGATGTATTTAGGGAAGCAGTGATGGCATGTGCAAAAGATACATGTGGCATGAAAAAGGTGGGAGGTAGGCAGATTAGAAAGAACAGAAAGGTGGGATGAAGAGGTGAAGTTGTTAGTGAAAGAGAAAAGAGAGGCATTTGGACAATACAAGATAGGAATGCAAATGACTGGGAGATGTATAAAAAAAAAAGCAGCAGGAGGTCAAGAGGTAGGTGCAAGGGTTCAAAAGGTGGGCAAATGAGAGTTAGGGTGAAAATGTATCATTAAACTTTAGAGAGAATAAAAAAGAATTTTTGGAAGGAGGTAAATAACATGTGTAAGACAAAAGAACAAATGGGAACATTGGTGAAGGTGGCAAGGGGGGGAAGTACCAACAAGTAGTGATGAAGTGAGGAGATGGAATGAGTATTCTAAAGGTTTTTTGAATGTGTTTGATGATAGTGTGGCAGATGTAGGGTGTTTTGGTCGGGGAAGCGTGTGAAGTGAGAGGGTCAGGAAGAATGGTTTGGTTACGAGGGAAGAGGTAATGAAAGCTTTGCGGCAGATGAAATCTGGATGGTACTGCAGCAGAATATATTTCGAAACAGGGTGAGTGTGTTGTTGACTGGTTGGTTAGGATATTTAATGTATGTATGGATCATGGTGAAGTGCCTGAGGCTTGGCAGAATGCAAGCATAGTGCCATTATACAAAGGAAAGGGGGATAAAGGTGAGTGTTCAAACTACAAAGGCATAAGTCTGTTGAATATTCCTGGGAAATTATATGGGAGGGTATTGACTGAGAGGGTGAAGGAATGTACAGAAAACCAGACTGGGGAAGAGCAGTGTGGTTTCAGAAGTGGTAGAGGATGTGTGGATCAGGTGTTTGCTTTGAAAAATGTGTGAGAAATACTTAGAAAAACATATGTCTTTGTATATGGCATTTGTGGATCTAGAGAAGGTATATGGTAGGGTTGATAGATGCTTTGTCAAAGGTCTTAAGAGTATATGGTGTGCGAGGTAAGTTGCTACAAGCAGTGAATAGTGTTTACCAAGGATGTGAGGCATGTGTACGAGTAGGAAGAGAGGAGAGTGTTTGGTTTTCAATGAAGGTCGGTCTGTGACAAGGGTGTGTGATGTCCCCATGGTTGTTTAATTTGTTTATGGATGGGGTGGTTAGGGAGGTAAATGCAAGAGGAAGTGAGTCAGTTGTTGTTCGCCACTGACACAGCTCTGGTGGTTGATTCGAGTAAGAAACTACAGAAGTTGGTGACTGAGTTTGGAAAAGTGTGTAAAATTAGAAAGTTGAGAGTAAATGTGAATAAGAGCAAGGTTATTAGGTCAGTACGGTTGAGGGACAAGTTGATTGGGATGTAAGTTTGAATGGAGAAAAACTGGAGGAAGTGAAGTGTTTTAGATATCTGGGAGTAGCGAATGGAACCATGGAAGCAGAAGTGAGTCATAGAGTGGGGGAGGGGGGGGAAGGTTTTGGGAGCGATGAAGAATGTGTGGAAGGAAAGAACTTTATCTTGGAGAGCAAAAATGGGTATGTTTGAAGGAATAGTAGTTCCAACAATATTATAAAGTGTGAGGCAGGGGCTACAGATAGGGTTGTATGGAGGGATTGTTGGAAATGAAATGCTTGATGACAGTCTGTGGTGTGGGGAGGTTTTACTGAGTAAGAAATGAAAGGGTAAGAGAAATGTGTGGAAATAAAAGTGTAGTAGAGAGCAGAAGAGGGTGTGTTAAAATGGTTTGAACATATGTAGAGAATGAGTGAGGACGAACTGACAAAAAGGATATGTATATCAGAGGTGGAGGGAACAAGGAGAAGCGGAAGACCAAATTGGAGGTGGAAGGATGGAGTGAAAAAGATTTTGAGTGATCAGGGCCTGAACATACAAGAGGATGAGAGGTGTGCAAGAAATAGAGTGAACTGGAACAATGTGGTATACCGGGGTCGACGTGCTATCAATGGACTGAACCAGGGCAAGTGATATGTTTGGGATAAACCATGGAAAGACCTGTGGGGGCCTGGATGTGGATAGGGAACTGTAGTTTCAGTGCACTACACATGACAGCAAGAGATTGTGTGTAAGCGACTGTGGCCTTTTATTGTCTGATTTCCTGGCGCTACCTTGCTGAAGTAGGGGGTAGTGATGCTGTTTCCTGTGGGGCAGGGTAGTGCTAGGAAAGAAAGAAGGCAAGCAAGTATGAATATGTTTATGTGTATATGTATCTGTGAATGTGTATGTATATGTATGTATATGTGTATATGTTGATATGTATATGTATGCATGTATATATGCGTGTATGGGTGTTTAAGTATATATATATCTATGTGAACGCTTTGTGGAAGATGAAAGCCGGCAAGGCAGCGGGTTTGGATGGTATTGCAGTGGAATATATCAAAAAGGGAGTGACTGTGTTGTTGACTGGTTGGTAAGGATATTCAGTGTAAGTCTGGTTCATGGTGAAGTGCCTGAGGATTGGCGGAATACATGAATAGTGCCATTGTGCAAGGGCAAAGGGGATAAAGGTGAGTATTCAAATTACAGAGGTATAAGTTTGTTGAATCATAGGGTGGGGGAGGGGGCGAAAATCCTGGAAGCCTTGAAGAATGTGTGGAAATCGAGAACATTATCTCGGAAAGCAAAAATGGGTATGTTTGAAGGAATAGTGGTTCCAACAATGTTGTATGGTTGTGAGGCGTGGGCTATGGATAGAGTTGTGCGCAGGAGGGTGGATGTGCCGGAAATGAGATGTTTGAGGACAGTGTGTGGTGTGAGGTGGTTTGATCGAGTAAGTAATGTAAGGGTAAGAGAGATGTGTGGAAATAAAAAGAGCGTGGTTGAGAGAGCAGAAGAGGGTGTTTTGAAATGGTTTGGGCACATGGAGAGAATGAGTGAGGAAAGATTGACCAAGAGGATATATGTGTCGGAGGTGGAGGGAACAAGGAGAAGTGGGAGACCAAATTGGAGGTGGAAAGATGGAGTGAAAAAGATTTTGTGTGATCGGGGCCTAAACATGCAGGAGGCTGAAAGGAGGGCAAGGAATAGAGTGAATTGGATCGATGTGGTATACCGGGGTTGACGTGCTGTCAGTGGATTGAATCAGGGCATGTGAAGCGTCTGGGGTAAACCATGGAAAGTTCTGTGGGGCCTGGATGTGGAAAGGGAGCTGTGGTTTCGGGCATTATTGAGAGGCAGCTAGAGAATGAGTGTGAACGAATGGGGCCTTTGTTGTCTTTTCCTAGTGCTACCTCGCACATATGAGGGGGGGAGGAAGGTATTCCATGTGTGGCGAGGTGGCGATGGGAGTGAATGGGGGCAGGACAGTGTGAATTGTGTGCATGAGTATATATGTATGTGTCTGTGTATGTATATATATGTGTACATTGAGATGTATAGGTATGTATATTTGCGTGTGTGGACGTGTGTGTGTATACATTGTGTATGGGGGTGGGTTGGGCCATTTCTTTCGTCTGTTTCCTTGCGCTACCTCGCAAACGCGGGAGACAGCGACAAAGCAAAATAAAATAATAAATATACATATATATACATAAATATATTTTTTTTCCTTTGTCGCTGTCTCCCGCATTTGCGAGGTAGCACAAGGAAACAGACAAAAGAAATGGCCCAACCCATCCCCATACACATGTATATACATACACGTCCACAAACGCAAATATACATACCTACACAGCTTTCCATGGTTTACCCCAGAAGCTTCACATGCCCTGATTCAATCCACTGACAGCACGTCCACCCCGGTATACCACATCGATCCAATTCACTCTATTCCTTGCCCTCCCTTCACCCTCATGCATGTTCAGGCCCCGATCACACAAAATCTTTTTCACTCCATCTTTCCACCTCCAATTTGGTCTCCCACTTCTCGTTCCCTCCACCTCCGACACATATATCCTCTTGGTCAATCTTTCCTCACGCATTCTCCCCATGTGCCCAAACCATTTCAAAACACCCTCTTCTGCTCTCTCAACCACGCTCTTTTTATTTCCACACATCTCTCTTACCCTTACGTTACTTACTCGATCAAAACACCTGACACCACACATTGTCCTCAAACATCTCATTTCCAGCATATCCACCCTCCTGCGCACAACTCTATCCAGAGCCCACGCCTCGTAACCATACAACATTGTTGGAACCACTACTCCTTCAAACATACCCATTTTTGCTTTCCAAGACAATGTTCTCGACCTCCACACACTCTTCAAGGCTCCCAGGATTTTCGCCCCCTCCCCCACCCTATGATTAACTTCCGCTTCCATGGTTCTATCCGCTGCCAGATCCACTCCCAGATATCTAAAACACTTTACTTCCTCCAGTTTTTCTCCATTCAAACTTACCTCCCAATTGACTTGACCCTCAACCCTACTGTACCTAATAACCTTGCTCTTATTCACATTTACTCTTAACTTCCTTCTTTCACACACTTTACCAAACTCAGTCACCAGCTTCTGCAGTTTCTCACATGAATCAGCCACCAGCGCTGTATCATCAGCGAACAACAACTGACTCACTTCCCAAGCTCTCTCATCCCCAACAGACTTCATACTTGCCCCTCTTTCCAAAACTCTTGCATTCACCTCCCTAACAACCCCATCCATAAACAAATTAAACAACCATGGAGACATCACACACCCCTGCCGCAAACCTACATTCACTGAGAACCAATCACTTTCCTCTCTTCCTACAAGTACACATGCCTTACGTCCTCGATAAAAACTTTTCACTGCTTCTAACAACTTGCCTCCCACACCATATATTCTTAATACCTTCCACAGAGCATCTCTATCAACTCTATCATATGCCTTCTCCAGATCCATAAATGCTACATACAAATCCATTTGCTTTTCTAAGTATTTCTCACATACATTCTTCAAAGCAAGCACCTGATCCACACATCCTCTACCACTTCTGAAACCACACTGCTCTTCCCCAATCTGATGCTCTGTACATGCCTTCACCCTCTCAATCAATACCCTCCCATATAATTTACCAGGAATACTCAACAAACTTATACCTCTGAAATTTGAGCACTCACTCTTATCCCCTTTGCCTTTGTACAATGGCACTATGCACACGTTCCGCCAATCCTCAGGCACCTCACCATGGCAGCGGATGGAACCATGGAAGCGGAAGTGGATCATAGGGTGGGGGAGGGGGCGAAAATTCTGGGAGCCTTGAAGAATGTGTGGAAGTCGAGAACATTATCTCGGAAAGCAAAAATAGGTATGTTTGAAGGAATAGTGGTTCCAACAATGTTGTATGGTTGCGAGGCGTGGACTATGGATAGAGTTGTGCGCAGGAGGATGGATGTGCTGGAAATGAGATGTTTGAGGACAATGTGTGGTGTGAGGTGGTTTGATCGAGTAAGTAACGTAAGGGTAAGAGAGATGTGTGGAAATAAAAAGAGCGAGGTTGAGAGAGCAGAAGAGGGTGTTTTGAAATGGTTTGGTCACATGGAGAGAATGAGTGAGGAAAGATTGACCAAGAGGATATATGTGTCAGAGGTGGAGGGAACGAGGAGAAGAGGGAGACCAAATTGGAGGTGGAAAGATGGAGTGAAAAAGATTCTGAGTGATCGGGGCCTGAACATGCAGGAGGGTGAAAGGCGGGCAAGGAATAGAGTGAATTGGATCGATGTGGTATACCGGGGTTGACGTGCTGTCAGTGGATTGAATCAGGGCATGTGAAGCGTCGGTAAACCATGGAAAGTTGTGTGGGGCCTGGATGTGGAAAGGGAGCTGTGGTTTCGGGCATTATTGCATGACAGCTGGAGACTGAGTGTAAACGAATGGGGCCTTCGTTGTCTTTTCCTAGCGCTACCTCGCACACATGAGGGGGGAGGGGGATGGTATTCCATGTGTGGCGAGGTGGCAATGGGAATGAATAAAGGCAGACAGTGTGAATTGTGTGCATGGGTATATATGTATGTGTCTGTGTGTGTATATGTATGTGTACATTGAGATGTATAGGTATGTATATTTGCGTGTGTGGACGTGTGTGTATATACATGTGTATGGGGGTGGGTTGGGCCATTTCTTTCTTCTGTTTCCTTGCGCTACCTCGCAAATGCGGGAGACAGCGACAAAGCAAAATAAAAATAAAATAAATATATATATATATATATTCTGTTTCCTTGCGCTGCCTCGCAGGCATGGGAGGCGGCGACAAAGCAAAATGAAAAAATAAAATGAATATATATACATTATCCCTGGGGATAGGGGATAGGGGAGAAAGAATTCTTCCCACGTATTCCCTGCATGTCGTAGAAGGCGACTAAAAGGGGAGGGAGCAGGGGGCTGGAAATCCTCCCCTCTTGTTTTTTTTAATTTTGCAAAAGAAAGAACAGAGAAGGGGGCCAGGTGAGGATATTCCCTCAGAGGCCCAGTCCTCTGTTCTTAACGCTACCTTGCTAACGCGGGAAATGGCAAATAGTTTGAAAGAAAAGAAAAGAAATATATATATATATATATATATATATATATATATATATATATATATATATATATATATATATATATTTTTTTTTGCTTTGTCGCTGTCTCCCGCGTTTGCGAGGTAGCGCAAGGAAACAGACGAAAGAAATGGCCCAACCCACCCCCATACACATGTATATACATACGTCCACACACGCAAATTTACATACCTACACAGCTTTCCATGTTTACCCCAGACGCTTCACATGCCTTGATCCAATCCACTGACAGCACGTCAACCCCGGTATACCACATCGCTCCAATTCACTCTATTCCTTGCCCTCCTTTCACCCTCCTGCATGTTCAGGCCCCGATCACACAAAATCTTTTTCACTCCATCTTTCCACCTCCAATTTGGTCTCCCTCTTCTCCTCGTTCCCTCCACCTCCGACACATATATCCTCTTGGTCAATCTTTCCTCACTCATTCTCTCCATGTGCCCAAACCATTTCAAAACACCCTCTTCTGCTCTCTCAACCACGCTCTTTTTATTTCCACATATCTCTCTTACCCTTACGTTACTTACTCGATCAAACCACCTCACACCACACATTGTCCTCAAACATCTCATTTCCAGCACATCCATCCTCCTGCGCACAACTCTATCCATAGCCCACGCCTCGCAACCATACATATATATATTTTTTTTTTTTAAACTATTTGCTATTTCGCGCGATAGCGAGGTAGCGTTAAGAACAGAGGACTGGGCCTTTGAGGGAATATCCTCACCTGGACCTCTTCTCTGTTCCTTCTTTTGGAAAAAAAAAAAAAAAAAAGAAAAAAAAGAATGCTTCCCACGTATTCCCTGTGTGTCGTAGAAGGCGACTAAAAGGGAAGGCAGTGGGGGGCTGGAAATCCTCCCCTCTCGTTTTTTTTTAATTTTCCAAAAGAAGGAACAGAGGGGGCCAGGTGAGGATATTCCAAAAAAAAGCCCAGTCCTCTGTTCTTAACGCTACCTCACTAACGCGGGAAATGGCGAATAGTTTAAAAGAAAAAAAAAAAAAAAATATATATATATATATATATATATATATATATATATATATATATATATATATATATATATGGGAAGTGAGTCAGTTGTTGTTCGCTGATGATACAGCGCTGGTGGCTGATTCATGTGAGAAACTGCAGTAGCTGGTGACTGAGTTTGGTAAAGTGTGTGAAAGAAGAAAGTTAAGAGTAAATGTGAATAAGAGCAAGGTAATTAGGTACAGTAGGGTTGAGGGTCAAGTCAATTGGGAGGTAAGTTTGAATGGAGAAAAACTGGAGGAAGTAAAGTGTTTTAGATATCTGGGAGTGGATCTGGCAGCGGATGGAACCATGGAAGCGGAAGTAGATCATAGGGTAGGGGAGGGGGCGAAAATCCTGGGAGCCTTGAAGAATGTGTGGAAGTCGAGAACATTATCTCGGAAAGCGAAAATGGGTATGTTTGAAGGAATAGTGGTTCCAACAATGTTGTATGGTTGCGAGGCGTGGGCTATGGATAGAGTTGTGCGCAGGAGGATGGATGTGCTGGAAATGAGATGTTTGAGAACAATGGGTGGTGTGAGGTGGTTTGATCGAGTAAGTAACATAAGGGTAAGAGAGATGTGTGGAAATAAAAAAAGCGTGGTTGAGAGAGCAGAAGAGGGTGCTTTGAAATGGTTTGGGCACATGGAGAGAATGAGTGAGGAAAGATTGACCAAGAGGATATATGTGTCAGAGGTGGAGGGAACGAGGAGAAGTGGGAGACCAAATTGGAGGTGGAAAGATGGAGTGAAAAAGATTTTGTGTGATCGGGGCCTGAACATGCAGGAAGGGTGAAAGGCGGGCAAGGAATAGAGTGAATTGGATCGATGTGGTATACCGGGGTTGACGTGCTGTCAGTGGATTGAATCAGGGCATGTGAAGCGTCTGGGGTAAACCATGGAAAGATGTGTAGGTATGTATATTTGCGTGTGTGGATGTATGTATATACATGTGTATGGGGTGGGTTGGGCCATTTCTTTTGTCTGTTTCATTGCGCTACCTCGCAAACGCAGGAGACAGCGACAAAGCAAAAAAAAAAAAAAAAAAAAAAATGGGGAGGTGATAACAGGTAGTGGTGATGTGAGAAGGAGATGGAGTAAGTATTTTGAAGGTTTGTTGAATGTGTTTGATGACAGAGTGGTAGATATAGGGTGTTTTGGTTGAGGTGGTGTGCAAAGTGAGAGGGTTAGGGAAAATGATTTGGTAAACAGAGAAGAGGTAGTAAAAGCTTTGCGGAAGATGAAAGCCGGCAAGGCAGCAGGTTTGGATGGTATTGCAGTGGAATTTATTAAAAAAGTTGGTGACTGTATTATTGGCTGGTTGGTAAGGTTATTTAATGTATGTATGACTCATGGTGAGGTGCCTGAGGATTGGCGGAATGCGTGCATAGTGCCATTGTACAAAGGCAAAGGGGATAAGAGTGAGTGCTCAAATTTCATAGGTATAAGATTGTCGAGTATTCCTGGTAAATTATATGGGATGGTATTGATTGAGAGGGTGAAGGCATGTACAGAGCATCAGATTGGGGAAGAGCAGTGTGGTTTCAGAAGTGGTAGAGGATGTGTGGATCAGGTGTTTGCTTTGAAGAATGTATGTGAGAAATACTTAGAAAAGCAAATGGATTTGTATGTAGCATCTATGGATCTGGAGAAGGCATATGATAGAGTTGATAGAGATGCTCTGTGGAAGGTATTAAGAATATATGGTGTGGGAGGCAAGTTGTTAGAAGCAGTGAAAAGTTTTTATCGAGGATGTAAGGCATGTGTACGTGTAGGAAGAGAGGAAAGTGATTGGTTCTCAGTGAATGTAGGTTTGCGGCAGGGGTGTGTGATGTCTCCATGGTTGTTTAATTTGTTTATGTATGGGGTTGTTAGGGAGGTGAATGCAAGAGTTTTGGAAAGAGGGGCAAGTATGAAGTCTGTTGTGGATGAGAGAGCTTGGGAAGTGAGTCAGTTGTTGTTCGCTGATGATACAGCGCTGATGGCTGATTCATGTGAGAAACTACAGAAGCTGGTGACTGAGTTTGGTAAAGTGTGTGAAAGAAGAAAGTTAAGAGTAAATGTGAATAAGAGCAAGGTTATTAGGTACAGTAGGGTTGAGGGTCAAGTCAACTGGGAGGTAAGTTTGAATGGAGAAAAACTGGAGGAAGTAAAGTGTTTTAGATATCTGGGAGTGGATCTGGCAGCGGATGGAACCATGGAAGCGGAAGTGGATCATAGGGTGGGGGAGGGGGCGAAAATCCTGGGAGCCTTGAAAAATGTGTGGAAGTCGAGAATATTATCTCGGAAAGCAAAAATGGGTATGTTTGAAGGAATAGTGGTTCCAACAATGTTGTATGGTTGCGAGGCGTGGGCTATGGATAGAGTTGTGCGCAGGAGGGTGGATGTGCTGGAAATGAGATGTTTGAGGACAATGTGTGGTGTGAGGTGGTTTGATCGAGTAAGTAACGTAAGGGTAAGAGAGATGTGTGGAAATAAAAAGAGCGTGGTTGAGAGAGCAGAAGAGGGTGTTTTGAAGTGGTTTGGGCACATGGAGAGAATGAGTGAGGAAAGATTGACCAAGAGGATATATGTGTCGGAGGTGGAGGGAACGAGGAGAAGGGGGAGACCAAATTGGAGGTGGAAAGATGGAGTGAAAAAGATTTTGTGTGATCGTGGCCTGAACATGCAGGAGGGTGAAAGGAGGGCAAGGAATAGAGTGAATTGGATCGATGTGGTATACCGGGGTTGACGTGCTGTCAGTGGATTGAATCAGGACATGTGAAGCGTCTGGGGTAAACCATGGAAAGCTGTATAGGTATGTATATTTGTGTGTGTGGACGTGTGTGTGTGTACACATTGTGTATGGGGGTGGGTTGGGCCATTTCTTTCGTCTGTTTCCTTGCGCTACCTCGCAAACGCGGGAGACAGCGACAAAGAAAAAAAAAAAAAAAAAAAAAATATATATATATATATATATATATACCCTGGGGATAGGGGAGAAAGAATACTTCCCACGTATTCCCTGTGTGTCGTAGAAGGCGACTAAAAGGGGAGGGAGCGGGGGGGCTGGAAATCCTCGCCTCTCGTTTTTTTTAATTTTCCAAAAGAAGGAACAGAAAATTGGGCCAGGTGAGGGTATTCCCTCAAAGGCCCAGTCCTCTGTTCTTAACGCTACCTCGCTAATGCGGGAAATGGTGAATAGTTTGAAAGAAAGAATATATATATATATATATATATATATATATATATATATATATGTGTGTGTGTGTGTGTGTGTAAGTCGAGAACATTATCTCGGAAAGCAAAAATGGGTATGTTTGAAGGAATAGTGGTTCCAACAATGTTGTATGGTTGTGAGGCGTGGGCTATGGATAAAGCTGTGCACAGGAGGGTGGATGTGCTGGAAATGAGATGTTTGAGGACAATGTGTGGTGTGAGGTGGTTTGATCGAGTAAGTAATGTAAGGGTAAGAGAGATATGTGGAAATAAAAAGAGCGTGGTTGAGAGAGCAGAAGAGGGTGTTTTGAAATGGTTTGGGCACATGGAGAGAATGAGTGAGGAAGGATTGACCAAGAGGATATATGTGTCAGAGGTGGAGGGAACGAGGAGAAGTGGGAGACCAAATTGGAGGTGGAAAGATGGAGTGAAAAGATTTTGAGTGATCGGGGCCTGAACATGCAGGAGGGTGAAAGGCGGGCAAGGAATAGAGTGAATTGGATCGATGTGGTATACCGGGGTTGACGTGCGGTCAGTGGATTGAATCAGGGCATGTGAAGCGTCTGGGGTAAACCATGGAAAGTTGTGTGGGGCCTGGATGTGGAAAGGGAGCTCTGGTTTCGGGCATTATTGCATGACAGCTGGAGACTGAGTGTGAATGAATGGGGCCTTTGTTGTCTTTTCCTAGCACTGCCTCGCACACATGAGGGGGGAGGGGGATGGTATTCCATGTGTGGCGAGGTGGCGATGGGAATGAATAAAGGCAGACAGTGTGAATTGTGTGCATGGGTATATATGTATGTGTCTGTGTGTGTATATATATGTGTACACTGAGATGTATAGGTATGTATATTTGCGTGTGTGGACGTGTGTGTATATACATGTGCATGGGGGTGGGTTGGGCCATTTCTTTCGTCTGTTTCCTTGCGCTACCTCACAAACGCGGGAGACAGCGACAAAGCAAAATTAATAAATATATATAAATAAGTTTGTTGAGTATGCCTGGGAAATTATATGGGAGGGTATTGATTGAGAGTGTAAAGGCATGTACGGAGAATCAGACTGGGGAAGCGCAGTGTGGTTTCAGAAGTGGAAGAGGATGTGTAGATCAGGTGTTTGCTTTGAACAATGCATGTGAGAAATACTTAGAAAAACAGACAGATTTGTATGTAGCATTTATGGATCTGGAGAAGGCATATGATAGAGCTGATGAAGATCCTCTGCGGAAAGCGTATTTGCTTTGGGAGGTAAGTTGCTACAAGCAGTGAAGAGTTTTATCAAGGATGTAATGCATGTGTATGAGTAGGAAGACAAGAAAGTGATTGATTCCCAGTGAATGTCAGTTTGCGGCAGAGGTGCATGATGTCTCCATGGTTGTTTAATTTGTTTATGGATGGGGTGGTTAGGGAGGTGAATGCAAGAGTTTTGGAGAGAGGGGGAAGTATGCAGCCTGTTGTGGATAATAGGGAAGTGAGTCAGTTGTTGTTCGCTGATGGTACAGCACTGGTGGCTGATTTGGGTGAGAAACTGCAGAGGATGGTGACTGAGTTTGGTAAAGTGTGTAAAAGAAGAAAGCTGAGAGTTAATGCAAATAAATGCAAGGTTATTAGGATCAGTAGGGTTGAGGGACAAGTTAATTTGGAGGTAAGTTTGAATGGTGAAAAACTGGAAGAAGTGAAGTGTTTTAGATGTCTGGTAGTGAATTTAGCAGCGGATGGAACCATGGAAGTGGAAGTGAGTCACAGGATGGGGTAGGGGGCAAAAGTTCTGGGAGCGTTGAAAAGGTGAGAACGTTATCTTGGAAAGCAAAAATGGGTATGTTTGAAGGAATAGTGGTTCCAACAATGTCAAATGGTTGCAAGGCATGGGCTATAGATAGGGTTGTGTGGAGGGTAGATTTGTTGGAAATGAAATGTTTGAGGACAATATGTCATGTGAGGTGGTTTGATCGAGTAAGCAATGAAAGGGTAAGAGATGTGTGGTAATAAAAAGGGTGTGGTTGAGAGAGCAAAAGAGGGTGTATTGAAATTGTCTGGTCACATGAAGAGAATGAGTGAGGAAAGATTGACAAAGAGGACATATGTGTCAGAGGTGAGGTAGAGGGAAGAAGAAGTGGGAGACGAAACTGGAGGTGGAAGGATGGAGTGAAAAAGATTTTGAGCATCAGGGCCTGAACATGCAGGAGGGTGAAAGGTGTGCAAGGAATAGAATGAGTTGGAATGATGTGGTATACCGGGGTCGACGTGCTGTCAATGGCTTGAACTAGGGCATGTGAAGCGTTTTGTGGGGCCTGGATGTGGAAAGGGAGCTGTGGTTTTGGTGCATTACACATGACAGCTAGAGACTGAGTGTGAATGAATGTGGTCTTTGTAGTCTTTTCCTAGCACTACCTCCTGTGGGGGGAAGGGGTGCCATTTTCATGTGTGGCGGGGTGGTGACAGAAATGGATGAAGACAGCAAGAATGAATTTGTACATGTGTATATATGTATATGCCTGTGTATGGATATGTATGTATACGTTGAAATGTGTAGGTATATATATGTGCGTGTGTGGGAGTTTATGTATATACATGTAAATGTGGGTAGGTAGGGCCATTCTTTTGTCTGTTTCCTTGCGCTACTTCACTAACGCAGGAGACAGCAACTAAGTATGATAATAACGATAACAATGATAATGTGTATATGAGTGGATGGGCCATTCTTTGTCTGTTTCCTGGTGTTACTTTGCTGACGCAGGAAACAGCAGTCAAGTATAATAAAAAAATTTAAATATGTAAGTATATAAATACACCATCAATAAAAACTAAATAGTATGCAAAACATGAAATAAGGATACTGATCCAAAGAGAGCAGGGTAACAGCAGCAACAGCATGAACAGTGTGTTAAAGGTTAGCAGTCTCAGAGAACTGTGATCTCTGAGCAGCTTGAAATGAGTGGGATGACAGTATCACCCTGGGGTCAGTTGCTGATTGGTTAAGGACTGGCCCAAAATGAGCAAGCAGCTGCAATGATTCGAGGGGGGTTCGCAAAGGGGTAAGAAAGAGCAGAAGCCTCCTTAATAGCCTTTTATGGGATAAGATGGATCTGACCAGGATATTCC
This sequence comes from Panulirus ornatus, assembly GCF_036320965.1. NCBI lineage: Eukaryota > Metazoa > Arthropoda > Malacostraca > Decapoda > Palinuridae > Panulirus > Panulirus ornatus. The sequence goes on along the minus strand of NC_092242.1, from coordinate 23,174,725 downwards.
CAAGGAATATAAATCATGTTCACAGAAGAGACCACAGGGAAGAGAATCTAAATTGTTTTCTTTCAAATGTACCTGAAACCTGTGTGACTGGACGAGCATTGCCCTGAGCCAAAGTCAACTGTGGAGCATTCCCTCGAACTGTAGATGATGTTCCTATTGATCCACTTATTTCAAGATTTCCAGATTCGGTAAGATTCCAACATCCAGATGAGAGTGCTTTAGCCACTGTCTCAAGTCCATTTTTATCTAGCAGCTGCAATTAAAGAGCTAAAGTTAGCAAGTACATTCTAAAACTAGTTGATTTACTACAGTATCAAGTAAACAGACAATTTACAAATTTGAAACTATAAATAATTTGTTCAACTTAATCATGATACATGTTCTGTTATTGAAGCACATCTGTATATATCAGGAGTCATACACTTACTGAAAGGTGAAAACTTGAAATGTTTCAGATTTTCTTTAGGCCCATTGTGATAATTTTTCAGACACAATTTTACTGATGAGTTGATTTACACATAGAGTATGAGCACTATCAGTTTCAATACATTACTTATCATCACCCCATTCCTATTTCAATGAAGTGGATCAGATACATATGGTCTCCAAACACCACTCACACAAATACAAAAGAAAGATTAAGAGAGAAATTAAATAAAAGATACTAAAAAGCAAAATTGATTTGATATGCTTTAACAAAGATAAAGGCAGAACTCTAGCCAGACAGTATCTATATGTTATAAGAGGGTAAGGAACAATGCTACAAAGAGAAGAAAGGAGGAACTCTAGCCAGACAGTATTTATATGTTATAAGAGGGTAAGGAACAATGCTACAAAGAGAAGAAAGGAGAAGCAAACTGAAAATAATAATTAAGACAAATCAGAGAAAATCTGAAGATCCTCTATAAATCTAACTACAGTAAACTGTCAGCTAAAAGGCAGCTAGTCTGGCTGAAAAATTCAAAGCAGAGTGTAAAGGATGAAGTAAAAACATGTGAGGAGCTGAACGACACACCCAAAAGTGTTTTCACAGTGTAAGACACTAAAGCCTTAACACAAGTGAGATGGAATGGGAAGTAGGTTTTAGAAAGCACTGAGATGTCAAGAGAAGTCATTAACAGAGTACTAAAGGGCCTTGTCCTATACAAGGTTCATGGTCCTGGTGAAATTTAACAATATGTGTATAATAATTACAATAACAATGTATACTGCCTCTTAAAACCTAATGGCTTCACTAACAAAAAGTCGAAATTTAGGACAGAAAAAAATCAGACACCAAAAACCATAGGAAAAATCATTCCAACCAAATCTAACCTAACCTAACCTAACCTAACCCTACCCTAACCTTACATACCCTAACTAGGGCTGGATATTCAAAATGGCCATATATATATATATATATATATATATATATATATATATATATATATATATATATATATATATATATATATATATAAATATATATATATATATATATATATATATATATATATATATATATATATATATATATATATATATAAAACCTAACCTAATCTACCCTAACCTAACCTTACCTACCCTAACTAGAGCTGGATATTCGAAACGGCCATATATATATATATATATATATATATATATATATATATATATATATAAACTAACTTAAGCTAGAATGGTATGCTTCATTTTAGTTTCTTCATAAAACGCCACATTTTCCACCTACTTCCAAGCCCTGGCCACCATTGTCAAGAATTCTGAATTTGCAAAATACCCCTACCTAAATCTAGACTAATAAATCTAGTTAACTGTATTCATTAACAACCCCAGATTTTTGCTTTAATATAGGTGGGGCATTTTCCAGTACATAACAAAAATCAAATATAAATGGTACGCTTGTGATGAAGACCTAAATACAATCTACATTATTAACCTCTGTTTAATGAGCAAATTGCCCGACGTAGGAGATCCGCCCAGCTATGTCCTCAACAGCCCAAAGAGAATATGACAACACTCCCTATAGTAGGAAATGATTTAATCATACCCATTGGGTAGTTTCTGATTACAAGAAATGCGTGAACCATTGGAAGATATGCAGACCTAGAACTGATCTAGCCTGGAATCAGCTGGTAGTGGGGGGGTGGGGAGGATCAAAATATAAACAGGAAGCCTCCTATCCGCCATATTGAACGGAAATGGCCATGTAAAATCTTTAAAATTGTAATGTAAACATTTGGTACAACATCTGCTGTTCAATGTGTACTTACGATTATTTGCGATTTGCTCTTTTCCATTTCAAATACTATTTCAAGGATTTTAATCGAACCATGAGGAAAGTCATATCCGGAAATTCCTCAACAGAGTTTCATCCACAACAAGGGAACCTCGACATCGTTGCCAATCTCAGGAAGAGAGATGAATATGTTTAATGTATCGACATATATATAACAGTACAGATTAGCAGGTGGTTCAGCAAGTATCACCTTTAGATAACCAGATATTTAAGGCAAATTATTTCTGCATACGTTGATCAGGTCATACAAGTTTTCTAGAGAACGACGTAAAAACTCCAGTCTTGGGACTAGTCAGATTCCTACATTACAACAAACGAATTGATTTATAATTAATTGTATTCTGCTGTTTGTTTGATATAGATATATACAAGAACAAGAAAGTTCTGGCATGTGTTTGTTCTAGCAATCTATACCAACCATTTTCACCGACCACCGTACCCTCTCAACAGATATAGGACTTTACACTATTGGTAATACTGAAATGGTACATTAGGGTACACCCTGACACAGACCATAAATTTAAGAAACTAAAAAATAATTTCACCCTTGACCTAAGGCGATGATGGTCGAACTCTTTTGTAAAGATGATAGACTGCCTAATACATTTCCAAAATATCCTTAATTCATCTTTAGTTTATCGACGTATCATGTAGCTCGCTTTACGTTTTGTTTCAACTTTTCTGCCTATTTCATCTACATCCTTTACATTCAGTATGTGTGTAAAGATTCGCTTGGTCAAGCATATTATGAACTTTTATCACTACATCCCATTCTCTAGGTGCCATAAATGGCACAGGTCGTCCCCGAGGGTTATTGATAGCGTCTGGACTCGTTTCAGATGGTTGTCTTAATGATGTGATCAGGTACATTATGAGACTATTAACAATCTAGTCAATATGTAACTGTACGCCGTTCCATTTTCTCTATTCCAGACTTTAGAAGTATTGGGTACATAGAAATATGCAGCTACTAATATTTAGTCAATGACTCACTTATATGTACATGTTTCTTTTTTTTCAGTTCGCATTTTTCTTATACGTGTATTATGAGCCCTGAAATCAATGTAAATCAAAAACCCATTTTGCTCATTCATCCTGGGAAATTTCTCATTTTTCTAAATTACAAGTGTGAATATAGGGCAAAGTGCGGCAATCCTACGCTCTATGGTCCATACTTTACTGGAGAGGTCTGGCCAGATTGTCCCCTGTCGTTCCATCAATTCATCAACATCTCCATGGTCTGTGTCTTTGATGAGATATTATTAAAGCTAATTTGAACATGATAGAAAAGTAATGACAGTAAATACAGACCAGTGAAGTGAGTATATTTGTACACAATTATTCAGTGTTCATCTGTAGACATAGAGCATACCCAAGCATGAACCAAATACATCATAAAAGAAACATAAGTTTGGGATCATATGCTGAACCTCCGAGAGCTGATGTTAGTCCTGGGAAAAAGGTTGAAATTTGCTTCTCCCCTAAGGAAAGGGGGCTGGAGGGGCCCATATGACAGGAGATGGCAGCAAATAATAATCTATACAAAACTTATGATTATTACATGTCTGCTCTATTCTTTGTTCCATTACATAATAAAGATCTTTAAATATCACCTTTCTTCTGTGCCCTGGGCATTTTGACCGGTAATCCTGCCTTCTCCACGGGTCTAGTCATACGACATATTTGTGATAATGGGAGATATATTGCATCTAAGATTTTAGAAAACATGAAACACTGCATATACACATTATTTTTTAGTCGAAGTTGACCATTAGCTATAGAATCATGTGAACCATCTATCTGTATATCTGATGACTAATCCCTCCAGGAACTCCCTGAGGGGGGTGGCCAAAGTAAAAGAGTCTCCATAACTAGTAAACTCCAGTACCACTTTTTAGCCTTTAGTGCCTCACCCTTAACAGGCCATTGGCAGTGGTTACCTCTAATGCAGTATTTTCATAGGCTCCTACCAAACATCTTTACTGACTACTACCACCTAATGTGTATACCTTATGTGCTTCTTAGAAAAATTAATAAATTGAAACATTTAACTTGGATTTGAAAACATTTTTCTGCTTTCTACAATAAGGCAGTTCATGCATTTCATCATACATTGGATTACATCTTTTCACATATCTTATATTACTTTGTGGATCTAATATTTTGGAAAACATGCAAAATGTCTTAAATAATTCCAGAGATTTTTTTTTTTTGTACTTTGCCATTTTTCCATTAATGAGGTAGTACCAGGAACAGATGAAAAAATGGCTTCATTCACTAATATCTATTTTTCAACCATCTTGTATAATGCACCAAAAACACAGCCTCTAATCCACAATCAGGTCCCATAGACTTTTCCATGGCTTGTTGCTTTACAAGCCCTGTTAAGTCTATTAACATTTCCATCTTCAATTCAGTCTCCCCTTTGTTCTTATCCTCTCCACTTTTGAGGCAAATATCTTCATTGTCAGTCTACCCTTACTCATTCTCTCCATATAGCCAAACTATTTCAGCAAACTCACTTCTGCTCCCTCAGCAACACTTTCTTATTTCCATTTACACACATCTCCTTTACCCTATCATTACTTACTCCATTAACCCTCCTTACACCCAACAGTCCTCAAACATTTAATTTCCAACACATCCACCCTCCTTCACACATTCTCATCTATAACTTATGCCTCACATTCATACAACATCAAGAAGACTACTTAAAACATATCCATTTTTGCTATTCCAAATAGTGTCCTTGTGTTTCCATACTTTCTTCAATGTTCCCAAAACCTTTGCCCCCTCACCTAACCTACGACTCACTTATGCTTCCAAGGTTTCACTTGCAGTCATATCCACTCTCAGGTATTCAAAACACACCTCATTTGCACCAACTTTTCTCCATTCAAACTCACAACCCTTTGACTTGTCTCTCTGCACTGATTAATCTAATGACCTTGCTTTCATTTACATTTACTCTTAACTCCCTCCTAAACATAAGACACCAACTTTTGCAGTTTCTCACTCAAATTTGCCACCAGTGTTGTGTCTTCAGCAAACAACAACTGATTCACCTCCCAGGGCCCCCCTCTCATGCACTACAGCTCCATACCTGCCCTTCTCTCCAAGACGGTTGCATTTACTTCCCTTATCACCCTCTCCATAATCAAATTAAACAGCCATGGGGGACATCACACTTTCCTGCTGCAGACCCACCTTCACCTGGAACCACTCACCCTCCTCTCTACTTACTCACTTACAAACCTTATTCTCTTGATAAAATCTCCTTAATGATTCTAATAGCTTTGCTCCCACACCATATATTTGTAACACTTTCCACAAATTATCTCTATCAATCCTATCACATGCTTTCTCCAGGTTTACAAATGCCACATACAAATCCTTTTGTTTCTCTAAGTACTTTTCACACACATTTTACCAAAGAAACTGATTCGCACATCCTCTGCCAGTCCTAAACCACATCGTTCCTCCCTGGTCAAATACTTTGTGCATGACTTCCTCTTTCTCCCATACACTTACCGGGTACTCTCAACAGACTTCTCTCTGTAATTTGAACACCCACATTTGTCCCCTTTCCCTTTATGCAGTGGCACTGTACATGCATTATGCCAATCCCAACATGATCCATACATACACTGAAGAAATGATACCACTTATATTCTTCCTTAAGTAATTATGCATATTATGGTCATAAATATAATGTCAAACTACATCTACCTAATCATGGATCTTGTAAAATATGTTGATAAAGTGAGTGGGAACATACCTGCCTGCTCCTTGATAAACTTTGTAACAATCACACAACAGAGGACACCTGCCTTATGTGGTGCATTAACCTTTTTAAGCAAGAAAAAAATAGTCAGATACTATTTATGCCAGGAATACTCAACAAACTTATACCTCTGTAATTTGAGCACTCACTCTTATCCCCTTTGCCTTTGTACAATGGCACTATGCACACATTCCGCCAATCCTCAGGCACCTCACCATGAGTCATACATACATTAAATAACCTTACCAACCAGTCAACAATACAGTCACCCCCTTTTTTAATAAATTCCACTGCAATACCATCCAAACCTGCTGCCTTGCCGGCTTTCATCTTCCGCAAAGCTTTTACTACCTCTTCTCTGTTTACCAAATCATTTTCCCTAACCCTCTCACTTTGCACACCACCTCGACCAAAACACCCTATATCTGCCACTCTATCATCAAACACATTCAACAAACCTTCAAAATACTCACTCCATCTCCTTCTCACATCACCACTACTTGTTATCACCTCCCCATTTGCGCCCTTCACTGAAGTTCCCATTTGCTTCCTTGTCTTACGCACTTTATTTACCTTCTTCCAAAACATCTTTTTATTCTCCCTAAAATTTAATGATACTCTCTCACCCCAACTCTCATTTGCCCTTTTTTTCACCTCTCGCACCTTTCTCTTGACCTCCTGTCTCTTTCTTTTATACATCTCCCACTCAATTGCATTTTTTCCCTGCAAAAATCGTCCAAATGCCTCTCTCTTCTCTTTCACTAATACTCTTACTTCTTCATCCCACCACTCACTACTCTTTCTAATCAACCCACTTCCCACTCTTCTCATGCCACAAGCATCTTTTGCGCAATCCATCACTGATTCCCTAAATACATCCCATTCCTCCCCCACTCCCCTTACTTCCATTGTTCTCACCTTTTTCCATTCTGTACTCAGTCTCTCCTGGCAAAGGGGATAAGAGTGAGTGCTCAAATTACAGAGGTATAAGTTTGTTGAGTATTCCTGGTAAATTATATGGGAGGGTATTGATTGAGAGGGTGAAGGCATGTACAGAGCATCAGATTGGGGAAGAGCAGTGTGGTTTCAGAAGTGGTAGAGGATGTGTGGATCAGGTGTTTGCTTTGAAGAATGTATGTGAGAAATACTTAGAAAAGCAAATGGATTTGTATGTAGCATTTATGGATCTGGAGAAGGCATATGATAAGAGTTGATAGAGATGCTCTGTGGAAGGTATTAAGAATATATGGTGTGGGAGGCAAGTTGTTAGAAGCCGTGAAAAGTTTTTATCGAGGATGTAAGGCATGTGTACGTGTAGGAAGAGAGGAAAGTGATTGGTTCTCAGTGAATGTAGGTTTGCGGCAGGGGTGTGTGATGTCTCCATGGTTGTTTAATTTGTTTATGGATGGGGTTGTTAGGGAGGTGAATGCAAGAGTTTTGGAAAGAGGGGCAAGTATGAAGTCTGTTGGGGATGAGAGAGCTTGGGAAGTGAGTCAGTTGTTGTTCGCTGATGATACAGCGCTGGTGGCTGATTCATGTGAGAAACTGCAGAAGCTGGTGACTGAGTTTGGTAAAGTGTGTGAAAGAAGAAAGTTAAGAGTAAATGTGAATAAGAGCAAGGTTATTAGGTACAGTAGGGTTGAGGGTCAAGGCAATTGGGAGGCGAGTTTGAATGGAGAAAAACTGGAGGAAGTGAAGTGTTTTAGATATCTGGGAGTGGATCTGGCAGCGGATGGAACCATGGAAGCGGAAGTGGATCACAGGGTGGGGGAGGGGGCAAAAATTCTGGGAGCCTTGAAGAATGTGTGGAAGTCGAGAACATTATCTCGGAAAGGAAAAATGGGTATGTTTGAAGAAATAGTGGTTCCAACAATGTTGTATGGTTGCGAGGCGTGGGCTATGGATAGAGTTGTGCGCAGGAGGATGGATGTGCTGGAAATGAGATGTTTGAGGACAATGTGTGGTGTGAGGTGGTTTGATCAAGTAAGTAACGTAAGGGTAAGAGAGATGTGTGGAAATAAAAAGAGCGTGGTTGAGAGAGCAGAAGAGGGTGTTTTGAAATGGTTTGGGCACATGGAGAGAATGAGTGAGGAAAGATTGACCAAGGGGATATATGTGTCGGAGGTGGAGGGAACGAGGAGAAGAGAGACCAAATTGGAGGTGGAAAGATGGAGTGAAAAAGATTTTGTGTGATCGGGGCCTGAACATGCAGGAGGGTGAAAGGAGGGCAAGGAATAGAGTGAATTGGATCGATGTGGTATACTGGGGTTGACGTGCTGTCAGTGGATTGAATCAAGGCATGTGAAGCGTCTGGGGTAAACCATGGAAAGCTGTGTAGGTATGTATATTTGCGTGTGTTGACGTATGTATATACATGTGTATGGGGGTGGGTTGGGCCATTTCTTTCGTCTGTTTCCTTGCGCTACCTCGCGAACGCGGGAGACAGCGGAAAAAAAAAAAAAAAAACTATTTATGCCTTTTTTTTTTTTTCAATATAAGTATCATAGACCTTAGCTACCATCCGGGGTGAAGGAAAAATGAAAGAAACCATGACTCTAAAAGAAAGATAGGTCATATGTATTATCAATGTAATAGGAAAACATGCCCCCTGTAGGGCTTCTGTTTAGGAATGGGAAGTTTCCCAGTATGAGTACTGCCTCCTCCCCCTGATCTTACACCAGAATAACTAATTTCCCACCCTGGATGAACTGCCCCCACCAAGTGAAGAATATTCAAATAATTCTCATTTTCCTCATACATTATGATCATTTTCATCAAAATCTCACACAAAAATTATATACGTACATACCTCCTGACCCTGGAAAGACTATACCCTCTTATAACCCTAAATGATCATCCACTTCCACTTAACAGAACACAAACCATACAGGGTATACAGTACACCACACCACAAACATCAATATCAAAGGCCATAAACAAACTAAATGCCCTCATAACCCTGCCATCACTAGGAAAAGAATCCTGTAATATCCTGAACTATGCCTCGCTAGCCTAATCAGTCTATTGGTGAGAAGTAAACATAAAATTGCAGACTGCACAAAACTATGCCCTCAAAACAATTACTGGCTGTCTAACAACCATAGATGATTAAAATTAGCACAATGAAACAAAAATGTGTACGTGTAGCAAGAGAGGAAAGTGATTGGTTCTCAGTGAATGTAGGTTTGCGGCAGGGGTGTGTGATGTCTCCATGGTTGTTTAATTTGTTTATGGATGGGGTTGTTAGGGAGGTAAATGCAAGAGTCTTGGAAAGAGGGGCAAGTATGAAGTCTGTTGGGGATGAGAGAGCTTGGGAAGTGAGTCAGTTGTTGTTCGCTGATGATACAGCGCTGGTGGCTGATTCATGTGAGAAACTGCAGAAGCTGGTGACGGAGTTTGGTAAAGTGTGTGGAAGAAGAAAGTTAAGAGTAAATGTGAATAAGAGCAAGGTTATTAGGTACAGTAGGGTTGAGGGTCAAGTCAATTGGGAGGTGAGTTTGAATGGAGAAAAACTGGAGGAAGTGAAGTGTTTTAGATATCTGGGAGTGGATCTGTCAGCGGATGGAACCATGGAAGCGGAAGTGGATCATAGGGTGGGGGAGGGGGCGAAAATTTTGGGAGCCTTGAAAAATGTGTGGAAGTCGAGAACATTATCCCGGAAAGCAAAAATGGGTATGTTTGAAGGAATAGTAGTTCCAACAATGTTGTATGGTTGCGAGGCGTGGGCTATGGATAGAGTTGTGCGCAGGAGGATGGATGTGCTGGAAATGAGATGTTTGAGGACAATGTGTGGTGTGAGGTGGTTTGATCGAGTAAGTAACGTAAGGGTAAGAGAGATGTGTGGAAATAAAAAGAGCGTGGTTGAGAGAGCAGAAGAGGGTGTTTTGAAATGGTTTGGGCACATGGAGAGAATGAGTGAGGAAAGATTGACCAAGAGGATATATGTGTCGGAGGTGGAGGGAACGAGGAGAAGAGGGAGACCAAATTGGAGGTGGAAAGATGGAGTGAAAAGGATTTTGTGTGATCGGGGCCTGAACATGCAGGAGGGTGAAAGGAGGGCAAGGAATAGAGTGAATTGGAGCGATGTGGTATACAGGGGTTGACGTGCTGTCAGTGGATTGAATCAAGGCATGTGAAGCGTCCGGGGTAAACCATGGAAAGCTGTGTAGGTATGTATATTTGCGTGTGTGGACGTGTGTATGTACATGTGTATGGGGGGGGTTGGGCCATTTCTTTCGTCTGTTTCCTTGCGCTACCTCGCAAACGCGGGAGACAGCGACAAAGTATAAAAAAAAAAAAAAAAAAAAAAAAAAATACTCCCAATACAAGCTCACTTCAATATTGATAACTCATACTTTTGGAACAGCACTAGATCCCTTCCAACCCAGTCTTCAACTTCATTTCACCAAAGATACACCCATCTGAAACTCAACTCCTCAGGTACTTTTTCATGTGCATTCTGTGGAAGTCTCACAGAAGGGGTTTCCTGGAGCAAGAAAGTTAAAATACTAAGTATGCATACAGAAGAAAATTATGAACAATATTAACTATAAAATAAAGAAGCAAGAAATTATTACTCTTAGTCTCAGTTTATCTTTGTCCTCATGGAGGCACTTTATGGAACATCACACTTCTGTCCAGCAAAGTGGACATTAGTCTCTCATCTTTAACCCCTTAAAAGAGACTAGGAAAGGAGCTTTGTGGAAATTTACAGAGATATGTTTAACTTGCTTTGGAGTAGCTAATCCAAAGACAGTATTAACCTTACAAGGTCAGGGTGTTATGAAATACTTCATTAAACTGAAACATACTGAGGTCATCTGCAGGTATGTTAGTATGAGGACCCTTTCCCATATTCCAAAGTAGATCCAGCAGATGATGGAATTTTGCTAATAAAAACCCATTAAATTTAGATGCCAAGAAGAGGAAAGTCGTCACAAAGGCAGACTTTATTTATCAGCTCTGAGATGATACTACGTACACAACCAAAGGTGAGCTAATTGTTTCATGTTAAGACTTTGATATAAGATTGAGTCTCATTGCAGTGTATCTGTAGCAGAGTAATTAGACATTGGACTAAAGATGAAGGAGATGGAAACTTGTCCCAGCCTGGATAACTTGCTCCTACTCAAATTAATACACATGAGAAGAGTGAGGGGTGACAATCACAACCTAAAAGATTTTAATAGAGATAAGTGATGTGAACAGTGAAGTTCTTTGAGACACAGGGACAGAGCAACAAGAGAGCAAAACATGAAAGTAAGAAGGAAACTTATTAATGAGGGATAAATAAATACTTTCATAGCACAAGTGCAGTGAATGAATGAAGCAGTGACAGAGGACATGGTTAACACTGACAGCACACATATATTTAAGAGGTTGTATGAGAGTTGAAAATACACAAGAGATGGAAGTCTATGTGTGTAACACAACCTCCCTGTAAGTACAAACAGGTTATTACACTAAATGGACAGAAACTTTTCCAAAAAAGGATAAATCTGCAGTATCTGTGGTATGCTTTATTCACAGGCTCATCTGTTGGTACAGATAGCCTCAAGTCCAGATCTCTAATTAGAGAAGGGTTTGTGAACTTCCAGTTAATGGACTTGTGTCATCTGATTACAGTGTAACACAATATCACCATTGCAGGGTGAATGTGATGAAAATGAAATGTTTAAGGACAATATTAAGTGTAAGGAGGGTTGATCAAATATAAAAAGATGGGATAAGAGGTGTGGCACTAAGAAAAATATATATGAAAGAGCTGAAGAGGGTGTGCTGAAATGGTTTGTTTATATGGAAAGAACAAGTGAGGAAAGGATGACTAAGTGGGTGTACATGTCAGAAGAGGTGGAAACAAGAAGAATGGATGGAGCGAAAGATTCATTGAAGGCTTTAGGCCTGATGATACAGGTGGGTGTGTGGCAATAAAGATACAGAATAAATTGGATTGATATGGTTTTCAAGGGACTATGTATTCAAGGGAAACCAGGGAAAGGTCTGTAAGGCCTGATTGCGGTTAGGGATCACTAAGTTTTGGTGCATTATAAATGACAGCTAGAGGTTGGATGTGAATGAATGAGGCAATTTATTTTGTGTCTTCCTAGTGCCATCTCGATCACATGGGGAAAGATGAACATGTGAAAAAATATATTATGATAACAACAGTAATAATTGTTGGTAATATCCCTGGAGGTAGGGGTAAAGAATATTTCCCATGTATCCAGATAGTGGTTTGGTGATCAGCGAAGAGGTGGTGAAAGCCTTGCATATGACGAAATGCAGCAAGTTGCCTGGAGTGGATGGTATTGCTGTTAAATTCATTATGGAAGGGGTTGACTGTGATGTTGATTGGTTGGTAAGGATATTCAATATATGTATGGGTCATGGTGAGGTACCTGAGGATAGGAGGAATGCATGTATAGTGCCAATGTATAAAGGTATGGGGGATAAAGGTGAATGTTCACACTACAGAGGTATAAAGTTTGTTGAGTATGGGATGGTAGAGATTGAGAGGATGATGGCATGTACAGAGCATTATACTGGAAAGGAGCAGTGTACTTTTGGAAGTGGTAGAGGATATGTGGATCAGGTGTCTGCTTTAAAGAATATATGTGTGAAATATATAGAAAAACAGATGGATTTGTATATGGCATTCATGGATCTGAGGAAGTCATATGTTACGGTTGATAGAGATGCTATATGGAAGGTCTTAAGAATATACAGTGCAGGTGGTATGCTGTTAAAGGCATTGAAAAGTTTTTATAGAGGGTGTAAGGTGTGTGTGTGTGTGAGTAGGAGTGGAGGAGAGTGAACGGTTCCACATGAAAATTGGTCTGTGATGGGGTTGTGAGATGTCACATGGTCGATTAATTTGTTTATGGATGGGGTGGTGAGGGAGATAAATGTGAGAGTCTTGAAGAGAGGGACAAGTATGCAGTCTGTTGGGGATGAGAGGGCCTGGAAAGTGTCGGTTGTTGTTTGCCTATGATTCAGAATTGTTGGCAGATTTGAGTGAGAAACTGCAGAAGTTGGCGACTGAGTTTGGAAGAGTGTGTGAAAGGAGAAAGTTGAGAGTTAATGTGAAGAAAAGCAAGGTAAATATGTTCAGCAGGGTTGTGGGACAAGTTAGTTGGGGTGTAAGTATGAATAGAGAAATATTAGAGGGGGTGAAGATATCTGGGAGTGGACGCGCCAGTGAATGGAACCATGGAAGCGGAAGTGAGTCATAGGGTGAGGGAGGGAGCGAAGATTCTGGAAGCACTGACGAATGTGTGGAAGGGCAGAATGTTATCTAGGAAGGCAAAAATGGTTATGTTTGAAGGAACAGTAGTCCCAATAATATTATATCGATGCGAGGCATAGGCTATAGATAGGACTGTGTGGAGAAAGGTGGATGTTTTGGAAATAAAATGTCTGAGGACTATATGTGGTGTGAGGTGGTTTGAGTGAGTAAGTAATGAAACGGTAAGAGAGATGTGAGGTAATAAAAAGAGTGTGGTTGAGAGAGTAGAAGAGTGTGTGCTGAAAAGATTTGGACATATGGAGAGAATGAGTAAGGAAAGGTTGACAAAGTGGATATCTGTATCAGGAGTGGAAACATGGAAAATGGGGAAACCAAATTGGAGATGAAGGATGGACTGAAAGTTTTTGAGTGATTGGGGCCTGAAAATGTAGGAGTGTGAAATGTGTGCACAGGACAGAGTGAAGTGGACTGATGTGTTATACTGGAGTCAACATGCTGTCAGTGGACTGAACCAGGGCATATGAAATGTCCTCAAGGTAAACCATAGAAAGATCTATAGGGCTGGGATGTGGACAGGGAGCTATGGTTTCGGTGCATTATACATTACACATGACAGCTCTGGAATGAATGTGAGCCAACGTGGCCTTTCTTTGTTTGTTTCAGGCACTACCTTGCTAACATGGGAAACAGTAATCAAGTAAGAGAAAATATATATGCATGTTATAGAATGCAGCTAAGTATTTTTGAAAAGAGGGAACAGAGGAAGGAGCCAAGAAAGGACTTTTTCCTCTAAGGCTCAGACATCTGTTTTGGATGCTACCTTGCTCAAGCAGGAAACAGCAAACGTGTGAAATAAATAAATAACAATAATAATAATAATAATAATAATAATAATAATGATAATAATAATAATGATAATAATAATAATAATAATAATAATAATAATAATAATAATAATAATAATAATAATCTATAAGACAATGGGTGCTGATCAGTGGTGGTAGTGGTGTGGAAAAAAATACTGAGTCACATTTCTACATTATATAAGTCCGAGTTTCTGTTGAAAAACTGTGTTTGAAAATCTTCAATGCTGACACAATATATGGAATTCTTTTCATATCTCTTCATATTTATGTGACAGTAAAACCTTTGGCAAACTTAGAAAAGAGAAAATAGGGGTAACTATGAGTGCTTTATTTTATTGTTACGTATAGCTGACCCATTTTCTAACATTTCTTGTTGAATCACTTCCTACAACAGAGCAAAGTGAAAAAAAATTGGCATCATAGGCACTGTGGTGGTGCTGAAGCAATAAGAAGGCCTATTCTAGAAGGCATTCTTTTTTATCTTGGTTACATCCCTAAACACTCAGAAATTCTAGCCTGAGCCTTTGAGAATGAGCACTCCTAGATTGGCAGCTTCTGTTCCAAATTTTGGAAATCAAAATACAAGGATAGGAGGGTTTCCAGCCCCCATTCCCATCCCCCTTCAGTTGTCTTCTACACCACATTGGAAACACAAGGGGAAGTATTCTTTCTTCCCAATCCACAGGGATCTTAAAACTTAGTTTTCAGTGTGCATGATGACAATGATATACAGAATGGTTTTTGAGGTAGATAATCTTTTAGACCCTATCTGTGAAGCACATATTATATATGAAGATTATAAGTTAGGAATGAACTAATTAATTAAATCCATTCAATGTATTTTATTAATGTTTTGTCTGGACAAATCATTACAAAGTTAGCAAAATTACATGTTATATATTTTGTAAGTATATCACTATCATTATTTAAGTACAAATGTATGGTAAAAATCAAAGGCACACAAATCTAATACAGCATCTAATGATGATAAAGGAAGCAACCGATATATAATACAACAGAAGCATGGCATGCATCACAGTTAAAACATCTGCTATAGAAACCTTGGTCTCAAGTTTATCTCTACAGCTTCATAATACTGAAATGCACAATGCTCCTATCTGTAGTCAATGAAGGCTTCCATAATGATGATGCATGCTCAGTCACAGTAATATGTTTTACATACAGTAATGTGCCAATATCAAAATCAAATGAGTACAAATATATGGTCAAATTAAAGGGACTCAGTCCAATACACCATCTAATAATGATGAATGGATGCAACCATAATATAATACAACAGAAGCATATTATGCATTTCAGTTATAACATCTGCAATAGAGACCTTGGTCCCAAGTTTATCTCTAAAGCTTCATAACACTGAAATACATAATGTTCCTGTCTGTGTGTAATGAAGGCTTCCATAATGGTGATGTAAGCACAGTCACAGTAATAAGTTTGACTTACAGTAATATGATCACTCAAAACTGGATTCAAATTAACAAACTCAATATGTAATGATAACAAAAGTGCTTAAATCAGCATTTACTGATATATTTAAAAAGTTCAAGCTATAGAATACATTCAACAATATTTCAAAATTTTCAAGTCTAATTAACTTTGTGATGTATAACTGCACAATCTGATTTTAATAACAAACAATTTTGATACATGGCACAAAATCTCTTTTAAGATATCAACTCTTGTTAATGAAGCCTAAATAAGGCTGCAATCCCCTTGGCTGTCAGAAGCATTCTGCTGCTTCACACAGCCTCTCTTTGACCCTCAGGAATTTCCGGTGATTTGTGCATTACCGTTCACACCCTCAGTGCTGTCTCCCTCTGGATGTAGAAGGAAACAAGAAATGTATTAATTTATTTGTCTAAAGTGAAATATCTATAAAAATGCTCCTTAGTGCAATTCTGTTACTGATATGAACACTTAGAAACTATCCATTCATACCAGTAGTTTCTAAGATTTTTTTATGATGGCCAATTTCAATCTTTCTAATGTTACTGTGACCTTATCCTTAAATAATAACCTTCTTCATAATCAAGTTTTTATTAAAACCATATGGTAACTGAGAAAACTGGGGTTATTAGATATGAAAAACAAATCAATATAACTTGAGAGAGTGGTATCATCATTGGCAGTCAGTGGAACTGAACATGCATGACAAGATCCAGGACATTTGAGTTACACCATACACTTTAAAAATTGTATAGTATGCACCTAAACATTAGAATGAGCATGTTTTCAAAGCTTCACAAAACCAGAAAAAAAGCTGGGCAACCTATGGTTGGGAAAACTTGATATACAAAGTAATAATATAAATTTTGCTTAACCTAACATTGTTCATCATGAACCAACACACCAATCAAAACTTCTTTCTTCAAATAAATATACCCCAGCGCTCTTCTGGCCATTTTTTCCTTAACAAAAACAACAATAAAATGTCCATCTAAAAACAATTAACATAGATGTTCATCATCTAAAAAAAAGATGAGGTGAAATATAAAACTACTTATGTACACAGTTCCAGTGAGAAATACATGTATGTGGGCTCCAAAGACACACCTACAAACTACCATATGCTAATCAATTCGTCTGTTATATCATCTTCTGATAAAAAGGAAAGGGAAACCAATAATGTGCTGGTTCGTGATGAACACAAAGTTTTCGCAGTTATATTTCATGTATATCCTTGATGGTTGTGCTGCAACTCCCCCATGCTAACTTCATTGGCATGCACTGTATATATATATATATATATATATATATATATATATATATATATATATATTTTTTTTTTTCATACTATTTGCTATTTCCCGCGATAGCGAGGTAGCGTTAAGAACAGAGGACTGGGCCTTTGAGGGAATATCCTCACCTGGACCTCTTCTCTGTTCCTTCTTTTGGAAAATTAAAAAAAAAAAAAAAAAAAAAAAACGAGAGGGGAGGATTTCCAGCCCCCCGCTCCCTTCCCTTTTAGTCGCCTTCTACAACACGCAGGGAATACGTGGGAAGTATTCTTTCTCCCCTATCCCCTATATATATATATATATATATATATATATATATATATATATATATATATATATATATATATATATCTATGTCTAAATATAATGTCTATCTATCAATATATGGATATGGATAGGGAGCTGTGGTTTCGGTGCATTACACATGACAGCTAGAGACTGAGTATGAATGAATGTGGCCTTTTTTGTATGTTTTCCTGGTGCTTCCTTGCTGAAGCAGGGGGTAGCATGGCTGTTTCCTGTCGGGTGGGTAGCTCCACATGCATCTTTTGCAAATGCCATCACTGCTCCCCTAAATACATCCCATTCCTTACCCACTTCCCTCATCATTTGCTCTCATCTTTTGCCATTGTACACTCAATCTCTCCTGCGATTTCCTCAAACAAGTATCCTTTCGAAGTTCACTTACTCTCACTACTCTCTTCTCCCCAATATTCTCTCTGCTTTTTTGAAACCTCTGCAAATCTTCATCTTCGCCTCTACAAGATAGTGATCAGACATCCCTCCAGCTGCCCCTCTCAGCACATTAACATCCAAAAGTCTCTCTTTTATAAATCTATCAATTAACACGTAATCCAATAATGCTCTTTGACCATCTCTCCTACTCACATATGTATACTTATGTATATCTTTCTTTTTCAGCCAGGTATTCCAAATCACCAGTCTTTTCCCAGCACACAAATCCAGAAGCTCTTCACCTTATCCATTCACAACAATGAATACCCCATATACAACAATTATACCCTCAACTGTCACATTACTCACCTTTGCATTTAAATCCCCCAACACTATATTCTTTGTCTGTTTACTTGCACTACCTCACTGATGTGGGAAACAGCAGTTAGGTATAATAAAGAAACAGACGAACAAACGGCCCAACCCACCCACATACACTTGTATATACATACACGTCCACACACGCACATATACATACCTGTACATTTTAACATATATATATATATACATAAATGTGAATCGAGCAAGGTTATTAGGTACAGTGGGGTTCAGGGTCAAGTCAATTGGGAGGTGAGTTTGAATGGAGAAAAACTGGAAGAAGTGAAGTGTTTTAGATATCTGGGAGTGGATCTGGCAGCGGATGGAACCATGGAAGTGGAAGTGGATCATAGGGTGGGGGAGGGGGCGAAAATTCTGGGAGCCTTGAAGAATGTGTGGAGGTCGAGAACATTATCTCGGAAAGCAAAAATGGGTATGTTTGAAGGAATAGTGGTTCCAACAATGTTGTATGGTTGCGAGGCGTGGGCTATGGATAGAGTTGTGCGCAGGAGGATGGATGTGCTGGAAATGAGATGTTTGAGGACAATGTGTGGTGTGAGGTGGTTTGATCGAGTAAGTAACGTAAGGGTAAGAGAGATGTGTGGAAATAAAAAGAGCGTGGTTGAGAGAGCAGAAGAGGGTGTTTTGAAATGGTTTGGGCACATGGAGAGAATGAGTGAGGAAAGATTGACCAAGAGGATATGTGTCGGAGGTGAAGGGAACGAGGAGAAGAGGGAGACCAAATTGGAGGTGGAAAGATGGAGTGAAAAAGATTTTGTGTGATCGGGGCCTGAACATGCAGGAGGGTGAAAGGAGGGCAAGGAATAGAGTGAATTGGAGCGATGTGGTATACCGGGGTTGACGTGCTGTCAGTGGATTGAATCGGGGCATGTGAAGCGTCTGGGGTAAACCATGGAAAGCTGTGTAGGTATGTATATTTGCGTGTGTGGACGTATATATATACATGTGTATGGGGGTGGGTTGGGCCATTTCTTTCGTCTGTTTCCTTGCGCTACCTCGCAAACGCGGGAGACAGCGACAAAGCAAAAAAAAAAAAAAAAAAATATATATATCTTTTCTTTTCTTCTTTTAAACTATCCGCCATTTCCCGCATTAGCGAGGTAGCGATAAGAACAGAGGACTGGACCTTTGTGGAATATCCTCACCTGGCCCCACTCTGTTCCTTCTTTTGGAAAAAAAAAAAAAACGAGAGGGGAGGATTTCCAGCCTCCCGCTCCCTCCCCTTTTAGTCGCCTTCTACGACACACAGGGAATACGCGGGAAGTATTCTTCATCCCCTATCCCCAGGGATAATATATATATATATATATATATTTTTTTATTATTTTATTATACTTTGTCGCTGTCTCCCGCGTTTGCGAGGTAGCGCAAGGAAACAGACGAAAGAAATGGCCCAACCCCCCCCATACACATGCATATACATACGTCCACACACGCAAATATACATACCTACACAGCTTTCCATGGTTTACCCCAGACGCTTCACATGCCTTGCTTCAATCCACTGACAGCACGTCAACCCCGGTATACCACATCGCTCCAATTCATATATATATTTATATATTTTTTTTTTTTGCTTTGTCACTGTCTCCCGCGTTTGCGAGGTAGCGCAAGGAAACAGACGAAAGAAATGGCCCAACCCACCCCCATACACATGCCTTGATTCAATCCACTGACAGCACGTCAACCCCAGTATACCACATCGCTCCAATTCACTCTATTCTTTGCCCTCCGTTCACCCTCCTGCATGTTCAGGCCCCGAACACACAAAATCTTTTTCACTCCATCTTTCCACCTCCAATTTGGTCTCCCTCTTCTCCTCGTTCCCTCCACCTCCGACACATATATCCTCTTGGTCAATCTTTCCTCACTCATTCTCTCCATGTGACCAAACCATTTCAAAACACCCTCTTCTGCTCTCTCAACCACGCTCTTTTTATTTCCACACACCTCTCTTACCCTTACGTTACTCGATCAAACCACCTCACACCACACATTGTCCTCAAACATCTCATTTCCAGCACATCCATCCTCCTGCGCACAACTCTATCCATAGTCCACGCCTCGCAACCATACAACATTGTTGGAACCACTATTCCTTCAAACATACCCATTTTTGCTTTCCGAGATAATATTCTCGACTTCCACACATTCTTCAAGGCTCCCAGAATTTTCGCCCCCTCCCCCACCCTATGATCCACTTCCGCTTCCATGGTTCCATCCGCTGCCAGATCCACTCCCAGATATCTAAAACACTTCACTTCCTCCAGTTTTTCTCCATTCAAACTCACCTCCCAATTGAATTGACCCTCAACCCTACTGTACCTAATAACCTTGCTCTTATTCACATTTATACTCTTAACTTTCTTCTTTCACACACTTTACCAAACTCAGTCACCAGCTTCTGCAGTTTCTCACATGAATCAGCCACCAGCGCTGTATCATCAGCGAACAACAACTGACTCACTTCCCAAGCTCTCTCATCCCCAACAGACTTCATACTTGCCCCTCTTTCCAAAACTCTTGCATTCACCTCCCTAACAACCCCATCCATAAACAAATTAAACAACCATGGAGACATCACACACCCCTGCTGCAAACCTACATTCACTGAGAACCAATCACTTTCCTCTCTTCCTACACGTACACATGCCTTACATCCTCGATAAAAACTTTTCACTGCTTCTAACAACTTGCCTCCCACACCATATATTCTTAATACCTTCCACAGAGCATCTCTATCAACTCTATCATATGCCTTCTCCAGATCCATAAATGCTACATACAAATCCATTTGCTTTTCTAAGTATTTCTCACATACATTCTTCAAAGCAAACACCTGATCCACACATCCTCTACCACTTCTGAAACCACACTGCTCTTCCCCAATCTGATGCTCTGTACATGCCTTCACCCTCTCAATCAATACCCTCCCATATAATTTACCAGGAATACTCAACAAACTTATACCTCTGTAATTTGAGCACTCACTCTTATCCCCTTTGCCTTTGTACAATGGCACTATGCACGCATTCCGCCAATCCTCAGGCACCTCACCATGAGTCATACATACATTAAATAACCTTACCAACCAGTCAACAATACAGTCAACCCCTTTTTCAATAAATTCCACTGCAATACCATCCAAACCTGCTGCCTTGCCGGCTTTCATCTTCCGCAAAGCTTTTACTACCTCTTCTCTGTTTACCAACTCATTTTCCCTAACCCTCGCACTTTGCACACCACCTCGACCAAAACACCCTATATCTGCCACTCTATCATCAAACACATTCAACAAACCTTCAAAATACTCACTCCATCTCCTTCTCACATCACCACTACTTGTTATCACCTCCCCATTTGCGCCCTTCACTGAAGTTCCCATTTGCTCCCTTGTCTTACACACTTTATTTACCTCCTTCCAGAACATCTTTTTATTCTCCCTAAAATCTAATGATACTCTCTCACCCCAATTCTCATTTGCCCTTTTTTTCACCTCTTGCACCTTTCTCTTGACCTCCTGTCTCTTTCTTTTATACGTCTCCCACTCAATTTCATTTTTTCCCTGCAAAAATCGTCCAAATGCCTCTCTCTTCTCTTTCACTAATACTCTTACTTCTTCATCCCACCACTCACTACCCTTTCTAATCAACCCACCTCCCACTCTTCTCATGCCACAAGCATCTTTTGCGCAATCCATCACTGATTCCCTAAATACATCCCATTCCTCCCCCACTCCCCTTACTTCCATTGTTCTCGCCTTTTTCCATTCTGTACTCAGTCTCTCCTGGTACTTCCTCACACAAGTCTCCTTCCCAAGCTCACTTACTCTCACCACCCTCTTCACCCCAACATTCACTCTTCTGAAAACCCATACAAATCTTCACCTTAGCCTCCACAAGATAATGATCAGACATCCCTCCAGTTGCACCTCTCAGCACATTAACATCCAAAAGTCTCTCTTTCGCGCGCCTGTCAATTAACACGTAATCCAATAACGCTCTCTGGCCATCTCTCCTACTTACATAAGTATACTTATGTATATCTCGCTTTTTAAACCAGGTATTCCCAATCATCAGTCCTTTTTCAGCACATAAATCTACAAGCTCTTCACCATTTCCATTTACAACACTGAACATATATAAATATATATATATATATATATATATATATATTATTTTTTTTTATTATACTTTGTCGCTGTCTCCCGCGTTTGCGAGGTAGCGCAAGGAAACAGACGAAAGAAATGGCCCAACCCCCCCCATACACATGTATATACATACGTCCACACACGCAAATATACATACCTACACAGCTTTCCATGGTTTACCCCAGACGCTTCACATGCCTTGATTCAATCCACTGACAGCACGTCAACCCCGGTATACCACATCGATCCAATTCACTCTATTCTTTGCCCTCCTTTCACCCTCCTGCATGTTCAGGCCCCGATCACACAAAATCTTTTTCACTCCATCTTTCCACCTCCAATTTGGTCTCCCTCTTCTCCTCGTTCCCTCCACCTCCGACACATATATCCTCTTGGTCAATCTTTCCTCACTCATTCTCTCCATGTGCCCAAACCACTTCAAAACACCCTCTTCTGCTCTCTCAACCACGCTCTTTTTATTTCCACACATCTCTCTTACCCTTACGTTACTCACTCGATCAAACCACCTCACACCACACATTGTCCTCAAACGTCTCATTTCCAGCACATCCATCCTCCTACGCACAACTCTATCCATAGCCCACGCCTCGCAACCATACAACATTGTTGGAACCACTATTCCTTCAAACATACCCATTTTTGCTCTCCGAGATAATGTTCTCGACTTCCACACATTCTTCAAGGCCCCCAGAATTTTCGCCCCCTCCCCCACCCTATGATCCACTTCCGCTTCCATGGTTCCATCCGCTGCCAGATCCACTCCCAGATATCTAAAACACTTCACTTCCTCCAGTTTTTCTCCATTCAAACTCACCTCCCAATTGACTTGACCCTCAACCCTACTGTACCTAATAACCTTGCTCTTATTCACGTTAGTGAAGCGTTAGTGAGGTAGACCAAGGAAACAGACGAAAGAATGACCCAACCCACACACATACAAATGTATATACATACACGTCCACACAAGCACATATACACACCTATATATATATATATATATATATATATATATATATATATATATATATATATATATATATATATATATATATATATATAAATGTGAATAAGAGCAAGGTTATTAGGTACAGTAGGGTTGAGGGTCCAAGTCAATTGGGAGGTAAGTTTGAATGGAGAAAAACTGGAGGAAGTAAAGTGTTTTAGATATCTGGGAGTGGATCTGGCAGTGGATGGAACCATAGAAGCGGAAGTGGATCATAGGGTGGGGGAGGGGGCGAAAATTCTGGGAGCCTTGAAGAATGTGTGGAGGTCGAGAACATTATCTCGGAAAGCAAAAATGGCTATGTTTGAAGGAATAGTGGTTCCAACAATGTTGTATGGTTGCGAGGCGTGGGCTATGGATAGAGTTGTGCGCAGGAGGATGGATGTGCTGGAAATGAGATGTTTGAGGACAATGTGTGGTGTGAGGTGGTTTGATCGAGTAACGTAAGGGTAAGAGAGATGTGTGGAAATAAAAAGAGCGTGGTTGAGAGAGCAGAAGAGGGTGTTTTGAAATGGTTTGGTCACATGGAGAGAATGAGTGAGGAAAGATTGACCAAGAGGATATATGTGTCGGAGGTGGAGGGAACGAGGAGAAGAGGGAGACCAAATTGGAGGTGGAAAGATGGAGTGAAAAAGATTTTGTGTGATCGGGGCCTGAACATGCAGGAGGGTGAAAGGAGGGCAAGGAATAGAGTGAATTGGAGCGATGTGGTATACCGGGGTTGACGTGCTGTCAGTGGATTGAATCGGGGCATGTGAAGCGTCTGGGGTAAACCATGGAAAGCTGTGTAGGTATGTATATTTGCGTGTGTGGACGTATGTATATACATGTGTATGGGGGTGGGTTGGGCCATTTCTTTCGTCTGTTTCCTTGCGCTACCTCGCAAACGCGGGAGACAGCGGCAAAAAAAAAAAAAAAAAAACTATATATATATATATATATATATATATATATATATATATATATATATATATATATATATATATATATCTTTCTTTCGTACTATTCGCCATTTCCCGCATTAGCGAGGTAGCATTAAGAACAGAGGACTGGGCCTTTGAGGGAATATCCTCACCTGGCCCCCTTCTCTGTTCCTTCTTTTGGAAAATTGAAAAAAAAGAGAGGGGAGGATTTGCAGCCACCTGCTCCCTCCCCTTTTAGTTGCCTTCTACGACACGCAGGGAATACGTGGGAAGTATTCTTTCTCCCCTATCCCTAGGGATATGTATATATGTATATGTATATGTATATATGTATGTATATATATATGTATATGTTGAAATGTATAGGTATGTATATATATGCACGTAGAAGGCGACTAAAAGGGGAGGGAGCGGGGGGCTGGAAATCCTCCCCTCTCAATTTTTTTTAATTTTCCAAAAGAAGGAACAGAGAAGGGGGCCAGGTGAGGATATTCCCTCAGTGGCCCAGTTCTCTGTTCTTAACGCTACCTCGCTAACGCGGGAAATGGCGAATAGTTTGAAAAAAAAAAAATATATGCACGCTTGGACGCGTACGTGTATACATGTGTATGTGGGTGGGCTGGGCCCACACTTCGTCACTGTCTCCCGCGTTAGTGAGGTAGACCAAGGAAACAGATGAAAGAATGACCCAACCCACACACATACAAATGTATATACATACACGTCCACACAAGCACATATACACACCTATACATCTCAACGTATACATATATACATATACATATATACACATGTATGTTATTCATAATGTCTGCCCTTATTCATTCCCATCGCCACCCTGCCACACATGAAATGAAAACCCTCTCCCCCCCCCCCTGCATGTGTGCGAGGTAGTACTAGGAAAAGACAACAAAGGCCACATTCGTTCACACTCAGTCTCTAGCTGTCATGTATAATGCACCGAAACCACAGCTTCCTTTCCACATCCAGGCCCCACAAAACTTTCCATGGTTTACCCCAGACGCTTCACATGCCCTGGTTCAATCCAACGACAGCACGTTGAACACATTATACCACATCGTTCCAATTCACTCTATTCCTTGCACGCCTTTCAACCTCCAGCATGTTCAGACCCCGACCACTCAAAATCTTTTTCACTCCATCTTTCCACCTCCAATTTGGTCTCCCACATCACGTTTCCTCCACCTCTGACACATATATCCTCTTTGTCAATCTTTCCTCATTCATTCCTCCATGTGACCAAACCATTTCAAAACACCCTCTTCTGCTCTCTCAACCACAATCTTTTTATTACCATACATCTCTCTTACTTTTCATTACTTACTCGATCAAACCACCTCACACCACATATTGTCCTCAAACATCTCATTTCCAGCACAACCACCCTCCTCTGCACAACTCTATCTATACTCCATGCCTCCCATCCATATAACATTGTTGGAACCACTACTCCTTCAAACATACCCATTTTTGCTTTCCAAGATAACGTTCTCGACTTCCACACATTTTCCAATGCTCCCAGAACTTTCGCCCCCTCCCCCACCCTATGATTCACTTCCACTTCCATGGTTCCATCCGCTGCCAAATCCACTCCCAGATATCTAAAACACTTAACTTTCTCCAGTTTTTCTCCATTCAAGCTTACCTCCCAACTGACTTGTCCCTCAACCCTACTGTACCTAATAACCTTGCTCTTATTCACATTTACTCTCAGCTTTCTTCTTTCACATACTACCAAACTCAGTCACCAGTTTCTGCAGTTTCTCACACGAATCAGCTACCAGTGCTATATCATCAGCGAACAACAACTGACTCACTTCCCAAGCTCTCTCATCCACAACAGACTTCATACTTGCCCGTCTCTCCAAAACTCTTGCACTCACCTCCCTAACAACCCCATCCATAAACAAATTAATGACCATGGAGACATCACACACCCCTGCCACAAACCGACATTCACTGAGAACCAATCACTTTCCTCTCTTCCCACTCATACACATGCCTTACATCCTCAATAAAATCTTTTCACTGCTTCTAACAACTTGCCTCCCACTCCATATATTCTTAATACCTTCCACAGATCATCTCTATAAACTCTATCATATGCCTTCTTCAGATCCATAAATGCTACATACAAATCCATTTGCTTTTCTAAGTATTTCTCACATACATTCTTCAAAGCAAACACCTGATCCACACATCCTCTACCACTTCTGAAACAACACTGCTCTTCCCCAATCTGATGCTCTGTACATGCCTTCACCTCTCAATCAATACCCTCCCACATAATTTACCAGGAATACTCAACAAACTTATACCTCTGTAATTTCAGCACTCACTCTTATCACCTTTGCTTTTGTACAATAGCACTTTGCAAGCATTCCGCCAATCCTCAGGCACCTCACCATGAGTCATACATACATTAAATAACCTTACCAACCAGTCAACAACACAGTCATCCCCTTTTTTGATAAATTCCACTGCAATACCATCCAAAACCGCTGCCTTGCCGGCTTTCATCTTCCGCAAAGCTTTTACTACCTCTTCTCTGTTTACCAAATCATTATCCCTAACCCTCTCACTTTGCACACCACCTCGACCAAAACACCCTATATCTGCCAATCTATCATCAAATACATTCAACAAACCTTCAAAATACTCACTCCATCTCCTTCTCACATCACCACTACTTGTTATCACCTCCCCATTAGTGCCCTTCACTGATGTTTCCATTGGTTCCCTTGTCTTACTCACTTTATTTACCTCCTTCCAAAACATCTTTTTATCCTCCCTGAAATTTAATGATACTCTCTCACCCCAACTCTCATTTGCCCTCTTTTTCACCTCTTGCACCTTTCTCTTGACCTCCTGCCTCTTTCTTTTATACATCTCCCAGTGATTTGTATTATTTCCCTGCAAAACTCGTCCAAATGCCTCTCTCTTCTCTTTCACTAATAATCTTACTTCTTCATCCCACCACTCGCTACTCTTTCTAATCTGCCCATCTCCCACGCTTCTCATGCCACAAGCATCTTTTGCACAAACCATCACTGCTTCCCTAAATGCATCCCATTCCTCCCCCACTCCCCTTACATCCTTTGCTCTCACCTTTTACCATTTTGTACTCAGTCTCTCCTGGTACTTTCTCACACAGTTTTCTTTCCCACGCTCGCTCAATCTCGCTTACTCTCACCACTCTCTTCACCCCAACAATCTCTCTTCTTTTCTGAAAACCTCTATAAATCTTCACCTTCGCCTCCACAAGTTAATGATCAGACATCCCTCCAGTTGCACCTCTCAGCACATTAAACATCCAAAAGTCACCCTTTTGCGTGCCTATCAATTAACACGTAATCCAATAATGCTCTCTCGCCATCTCTCCTACTTACATAGGTATACCCAGTCTCGTGCATCAAAACTAACACACTCACTTAGCTGCTCCCAAAACACTTGCCTCTCATGATCTTTCTTCTCATGCCAAGGTGCATATGCACCAATAATCACCCATCTCTCTCCATCCACTTTCACTTTTACCCATATCAATCTAAAGTTTACTTTCTTACACTCTATCACATACTCCCACCACTCCTGTTTCAGGAGTAATGCTACTCCTTCCCTTGCTGTTGTCCTCTCACCAACCCCTGACTTTACTCCCAAAACATTCCCAAACCACTCATCCCCTTTACTCTTAAGCTTTGTTTCTCTCAGAGCCAAAACATCCAGGTTCCTTTCCTCAAACATACCACCAACTCTCCTTTTTTCTCATGTTGGTTACATCCACACACATTTAGACATCCCAATCTGAGCCTTCAAGGAGGATGAGCACTCCCTGCCTGACTCCTTCTTCTGTTTCCCCTTTTAGAAAGTTAAAATACAAGGAGGGGAGGGTTTCTAGCCCCCACTCCTGTAACCTTTAGTCGCCTCCTACGATTATGCATGCATAGCGCCATTGTACAAAAGCAAAGGGGATAAAGGGGATAAATTACAGAGGTATAAGTTTGTTGAGTATTCCTGGAAAATTATATGGGAGCGTATTGATTGAGAGGGTCAATGCATGTACAGAGAATCAGATTGGGGAAGAGCAGTGTGGTTTCAGAAATGGCAGAGGATGTGTGGATCAGGTGTGTGCTTTGAAGAATGTAGGTGAAAAATACTTAGAAAAACAGATGGATTTGTATGTAGCGGCATGGGTGCGTGATGTCACCATAGTTGTTTAATTTGTTTATGGATGGAGTGCTTAGGGAGGTGAATCCAAGCGTTTTGGAGAGAGGGGCAGGTATGCAGTCTCTTGTGGATGAGAGGGGTTGGGAAGCAAGTCAGTTGTTGTTCGCTGATGATACAGCGCTAGTGGCTAATTCATGTGATATATATATATATATATATATATATATATATATATATATATATATATATATATTATTTTATATATTATACTTTGTCGCTGTCTCCCGCGTTTGCAAGGTAGCGCAAGGAAACAGACGAAAGAAATGGCCCAACCCCCCCCCATACACATGTATATACATACGTCCACACACGCAAATATACATACCTACACAGCTTTCCATGGTTTACCCCAGACGCTTCACATGCCCTGCTTCAATCCACTGACAGCACGTCAACCCCGGTATACCACATCGCTCCAATTCACTCTATTCCTTGCCCTCCTTTCACCCTCCTGCATGTTCAGGCCCCGATCACACAAAATCTTTTTCACTCCATCTTTCCACCTCCAATTTGGTCTCCCTCTTCTCCTTGTTCCCTCCACCTCCGACACATATATCCTCTTGGTCAATCTTTCCTCACTCATCCTCTCCATGTGCCCAAACCACTTCAAAACACCCTCTTCTGCTCTCTCAACCACGCTCTTCTTATTTCCACACATCTCTCTTACCCTTACGTTACTCACTCGATCAAACCACCTCACACCACACATTGTCCTCAAACATCTCATTTCCAGCACATCCATCCTCCTGCGCACAACTCTATCCATAGCCCACGCCTCGCAACCATACAACATTGTTGGAACCACTATTCCTTCAAACATACCCATTTTTGCTTTCCGAGATAATGTTCTCGACTTCCACACATTCTTCAAGGCCCCCAGGATTTTCGCCCCTTCCCCCACCCTATGATCCACTTCCGCTTCCATGGTTCCATCCGCTGCCAGATCCACTCCCAGATATCTAAAACACTTCACTTCCTCCAGTTTTTCTCCATTCAAACTCACCTCCCAATTGACTTGACCCTCAACCCTACTGTACCTAATAACCTTGCTCTTATTCACATTTACTCTTAACTTTCTTCTTCCACACACTTTTCCAAACTCAGTCACCAGCTTCTGCACTTTCTCACATGAATCAGCCACCAGCGCTGTATCATCAGCGAACAACAACTGACTCACTTCCCAAGCTCTCTCATCCCCAACAGACTTCATACTTGCCCCTCTTTCCAAAACTCTTGCATTTACCTCCCTAACAACCCCATCCATAAACAAATTAAACAACCATGGAGACATCACACACCCCTGCCGCAAACCTACATTCACTGAGAACCAATCACTTTCCTCTCTTCCTACACGTACACATGCCTTACATCCTCGATAAAAACTTTTCACTGCTTATAACAACTTGCCTCCCACACCATATATTCTTAATACCTTCCACAGAGCATCTCTATCAACTCTATCATATGCCTTCTCCAGATCCATAAATGCTACATACAAATCCATTTGCTTTTCTAAGTATTTCTCACATACATTCTTCAAAGCAAACACCTGATCCACACATCCTCTACCACTTCTGAAACCACACTGCTCTTCCCCAATCTGATGCTCTGTACATGCCTTCACCCTCTCAATCAATACCCTCCCATATAATTTACCAGGAATACTCAACAAGCTTATACCTCTTTAATTTGAGCACTCACTCTTATCCCCTTTGCCTTTGTACAATGGCACTATGCACGCATTCCGCCAATCCTCACGCACCTCACCATGAGTCATACATACATTAAATAACCTTACCAACCAGTCAACAATACAGTCATCCCCTTTTTTAATAAATTCCACTGCAATACCATCCAAACCTGCTGCCTTGCCGGCTTTCATCTTCCGCAAAGCTTTTACTACCTCTTCTCTGTCTACCAAATCATTTTCCCTAACCCTCTCACTTTGCACACCACCTCGACCAAAACACCCTATATCTGCCACTCTATCATCAAACACATTCAACAAACCTTCAAAATACTCACTCCATCTCCTTCTCACATCACCACTACTTGTTATCACCTCCCCATTTGCGCCCTTCACTGAAGTTCCCATTTGCTCCCTTGTCTTACGCACTTTATTTACCTCCTTCCAGAACATCTTTTTTATTCTCCCTAAAATCTAATGATACTCTCTCACCCCAACTCTCATTTGCCCTCTTTTTCACCTCCTGCACCTTTCTCTTGACCTCCTGTCTCTTTCTTTTATACATCTCCCACTCAATTGCATTTTTTCCCTGCAAAAATCGTCCAAACGCCTCTCTCTTCTCTTTCACTAATAATCCTACTTCTTCATCCCACCACTCACTACCCTTTCTAATCAACCCACCTCCCACTCTTCTCATGCCACAAGCATCTTTTGCGCAATCCATCACTGATTCCCTAAATACATCCCATTCCTCCCCCACTCCCCTTACTTCCATTGTTCTCACCTTTTTCCATTCTGTACTTAGTCTCTCCTGGTACTTCCTCACACAAGTCTCCTTCCCAAGCTCACTTACTCTCACCACCCTGTTCACCCCAACATTCACTCTTCTTTTTTGAAAACCCATACAAATCTTCACCTTAGCCTCCACAAGATAATGATCAGACATCCCTCCAGTTGCACCTCTCAGCACATTAACCTCCAAAAGTCTCTCTTTCACGCGCCTGTCAATTAACACGTAATCCAATAACGCTCTCTGGCCATCTCTCCTACTTACATACATATACTTATGTATATCTCTCTTCTTAAACCAGGTATTCCCAATAACCAGTCCTTTTTCAGCACATAAATCTACAAGCTCTTCACCATTTCCATTTACAACACTGAACACCCCATGTATACCAATTATTCCCTCAACTGCCACATTACTCACCTTTGCATTCAAATCACCCATCACTATAACCCGGTCTCGTGCATCAAAACCACTAACACACTCATTCAGCTGCTCCCAAAACACTTGCCTCTCATGATCTTTCTTCTCATGCCCAGGTGCATATGCACCAATAATCACCCATCTCTCTCCATCAACTTTCAGTTTTACCCATATTAATCGAGAATTTACTTTCTTACATTCTATCACATACTCCCACAACTCCTGTTTCAGGAGTACTGCTACTCCTTCCCTTGCTCCTGTCCTCTCACTAACCCCTGACTTTACTCCCAAGACATTCCCAAACCACTCTTCCCCTTTACCCTTGAGCTTCGTTTCACTCAGAGCCAAAACATCCAGGTTCCTTTCCTCAAACATACTACCTATCTCTCCTTTTTTCACATCTTGGTTACATTCACACACATTTAGACACCCCAGTCTGAGCCTTCGAAGAGGATGAGCACTCCACGCGTGACTCCTTTTTCTGTTTCCCATTTTAGAAAGTTAAAAAAATACAAGGAGGGGAGGATTTTTACCCCCCCCCCCCCCCCCCCCCCCCCCCCCCCGCTCCCATCCCCTCTAGTCGCCTTCTACGACACGCGAGGAATGCGTGGGAAGTATTCTTTCACCCCTAGCCCCAAGGATAATATATATATATATATATATATATTTTTTTTTTTTTTTTTTTTTTTTATACTTTGTCGCTGTCTCCCGCGTTTGCGTTTGCGAGGTTGAGAGAGCAGAAGAGGGTGTTTTGAAGTGGTTTGGGCACATGGAGAGAATGAGTGAGGAAAGATTGACCAAGAGGATATATGTGTCGGAGGTGGAGGGAACGAGGAGAAGAGGGAGACCAAATTGGAGGTGGAAAGATGGAGTGAAAAAGATTTTGTGTGATCGGGGCCTGAACATGCAGGAGGGTGAAAGGAGGGCAAGGGATAGAGTGAATTGGAGCGATGTGGTATACCGGGGTTGACGTGCTGTCAGTGGATTGAATCAAGGCATGTGAAGCGTCTGGGGTAAACCATGGAAAGCTGTGTAGGTATGTATATTTGCGTGTGTGGACGTATGTATATACATGTGTATGGGGGGGGGTTGGGCCATTTCTTTCGTCTGTTTCCTTGCGCTACCATATATATATATATATATATATATATATATATATATATATATATATATATATATATATATATATACATACATACACATACATACGCACATATACACACATACACACATATACATATATATACATATGAAAAAAGTAAGAAATAATTTAGAAAACTGAAACTTCTAGCTTGAAATGAAATGAAAAATGAATGTCACATAATGGTTCAACCTCTGGCTATGGAAAAGGTGAAATGTATAATTTATTTACACAAACGTCAATAGTAGTTTTCATCAATTTAACCACTGTATCATACTGTCTGGTCCACTTCTCTTATCATGAAACAGGAATACTGGCTTATGATGTTTCTCAATTTTCTTCATTACACAAAGTACAACCATACCTTGGATACATGAGGGTTCGTAGTTGGTCATCCGCCATAATAAAGCCTTGACAGACCAAAAATTTATGTGGACCTCAACTTTTCCAGTACATTTATGAAAAACACCTTTTTGCTTTACATCTCTATCACTTTGAAAAAAAAAAAAAAAATCCCTTTGTTCACATTTCAATGAAAGAATAAGCTTCGATGTCTAAGCTACATTTTTTTCCAATTTCACTATTTTCTTGTCAGAGCACCATGTATGAAAACTATCACTCCAGTAACACAACTATAAACATTTACTTCCCCTTTAAAAAAGTTCTGGGGAAGTCTGTCTCGATACACTGCGGGTCACTCTACCACCTGGCGAGGTTTGTATTGTAATGGTTGTTGATTCACAAACGTAGTAGCATCACTTAGGAGAGCTGTGCTGCTTTGACGTTCCAGATGCTTACTGGAACCATGGAAGCGGAAGTGGATCATAGGGTGGGGGAGGGGGCGAAAATTTTGGGAGCCTTGAAAAATGTGTGGAAGTCGAGAACATTATCCCGGAAAGCAAAAATGGGTATGTTTGAAGGAATAGTAGTTCCAACAATGTTGTATGGTTGCGAGGCGTGGGCTATGGATAGAGTTGTGCGCAGGAGGATGGATGTGCTGGAAATGAGATGTTTGAGGACAATGTGTGGTGTGAGGTGGTTTGATCGAGTGAGTAACGTAAGGGTAAGAGAGATGTGTGG
Organism: Panulirus ornatus; assembly: GCF_036320965.1. Taxonomy (NCBI): domain Eukaryota; kingdom Metazoa; phylum Arthropoda; class Malacostraca; order Decapoda; family Palinuridae; genus Panulirus; species Panulirus ornatus. The sequence goes on along the minus strand of NC_092242.1, from coordinate 23,141,261 downwards.
AAATAAAAAGAGCGTGGTTGAGAGAGCAGAAGAGGGTGTTTTGAAATGGTTTGGGCACATGGAGAGAATGAGTGAGGAAAGATTGACCAAGAGGATATATGTGTCGGAGGTGGAGGGAACGAGGAGAAGAGGGAGACCAAATTGGAGGTGGAAAGATGGAGTGAAAAGGATTTTGTGTGATCGGGGCCTGAACATGCAGGAGGGTGAAAGGAGGGCAAGGAATAGAGTGAATTGGAGCGATGTGGTATACAGGGGTTGACGTGCTGTCAGTGGATTGAATCAAGGCATGTGAAGCGTCCGGGGTAAACCATGGAAAGCTGTGTAGGTATGTATATTTGCGTGTGTGGACGTGTGTATATACATGTGTATGGGGGTGGGTTGGGCCATTTCTTTCGTCTGTTTTCTTGCGCTACCTCGCAAACGCGGGAGACAGCGACAAAGTATAAAAAAAAAAAAAAAAAAAATATATATATATATTTATATATATATATATATATATATATATATATATATATATATATATATATATATATATATATATTTTTTTTTTTTTCATACTATTCGCCATTTCCCGCATTAGCGAGGTAGCGTTAAGAACAGAGGACTCGGCCTTTGAGGGAATATCCTCATATGGCCCCCTTCTCTGTTCCTTCTTTTGGAAAATTTAAAAAAAAAAAAAAATGAGAGGGGAGGATTTCCAGCCCCCCGCTCCCTTCCCTTTTAGTCGCCTTCTACGACATGCAGGGAATACATGGGAAGTATTCTTTCTCCCCTATATATATTTATCTATTTATTCACTTTGCCCCGTCGCTGTCTCCCGCGCCTGCGAGGTAGCGCAAGGAAACAGACGAAAGAAACGGCCCAACCCTCCCCCACACACATGTACATACATACATACATACATATATATTTGAATGCAAAGGTGAGTAATGTGGCAGTTGAGGGAATAATTGGTATACATGGGGTGTTCAGTGTTGTAAATGGAAATGGTGAAGAGCTTGTAGATTTATGTGCTGAAAAAGGACTGATGATTGGGAATACCTGGTTTAAAAAGCGAGATATACATAAGTATACTTATGTAAGTAGGAGAGATGGCCAGAGAGCGTTATTGGATTACGTGTTAATTGACAGGCGTGCGAAAGAGAGACTTTTGGATGTTAATGTGCTGAGAGGTGCAACTGGAGGGATGTCTGATCATTATCTTGTGGAGGCTAAGGTGAAGATTTGTATGGGTTTTCAGAAAAGAAGAGTGAATGTTGGGGTGAAGAGGGTGGTGAGAGTAAGTGAGCTTGAGAAGGAGACCTGTGTGAGGAAGTACCAGGAGAGACTGAGTACAGAATGGAAAAAGGTGAGAACAATGGAAGTAAGGGGAGTGGGGGAGGAATGGGATGTATTTAGGGAATCAGTGATGGATTGCGCAAAAGATGCTTGTGGCATGAGAAGAGTGGGAGGTGGGTTGATTAGAAAGGGTAGTGAGTGGTGGGATGAAGAAGTAAGAGTATTAGTGAAAGAGAAGAGAGAGGCATTTGGACGATTTTTGCAGGGAAAAAATGCAATTGAGTGGGAGATGTATAAAAGAAAGAGACAGGAGGTCAAGAGAAAGGTGCAAGAGGTGAAAAAAAGGGCAAATGAGAGTTGGGGTGAGAGAGTATCATTAAATTTTAGGGAGAATAAAAAGATGTTCTGGAAGGAGGTAAATAAAGTGCGTAAGACAAGGGAGCAAATGGGAACTTCGGTGAAGGGCGCAAGTGGGGAGGTGATAACAAGTAGTGGTGATGTGAGAAGGAGATAGAGTGAGTATTTTGAAGGTTTGTTGAATGTGTTTGATGATAGAGTGGCAGATATAGGGTGTTTTGGTCGAGGTGGTGTGCAAAGTGAGAGGGTTAGGGAAAATGATTTGGTAAACAGAGAAGAGGTAGTGAAAGCTTTGCGGAAGATGAAAGCCGGCAAGGCAGCAGGTTTGGATGGTATTGCAGTGGAATTTATTAAAAAAGGGGGTGACTGTATTGTTGACTGGTTGGTAAGGTTATTTAATGTATGTATGACTCATGGTGAGGTGCCTGAGGATTGGCGGAATGCGTGCATAGTGCCATTGTACAAAGGCAAAGGGGATAAGAGTGAGTGCTCAAATTACAGAGGTATAAGTTTGTTGAGTATTCCTGGTAAATTATATGGGAGGGTATTGATTGAGAGGGTGAAGGCATGTACAGAGCATCAGATTGGGGAAGAGCAGTGTGGTTTCAGAAGTGGTAGAGGATGTGTGGATCAGGTGTTTGCTTTGAAGAATGTATGTGAGAAATACTTAGAAAAGCAAATGGATTTGTATGTAGCATTTATGGATCTGGAGAAGGCATATGATAGAGTTGATAGAGATGCTCTGTGGAAGGTATTAAGAATATATGGTGTGGGAGGCAAGTTGTTAGAAGCAGTGAAAAGTTTTCATCGAGGATGTAAGGCATGTGTACGTGTAGGAAGAGAGGAAAGTGATTGGTTCTCAGTGAATGTAGGTTTGCGGCAGGGGTGTGTGATGTCTCCATGGTTGTTTAATTTGTTTATGGATGGGGTTGTTAGGGAGGTAAATGCAAGAGTTTTGGAAAGAGGGGCAAGTATGAAGTCTGTTGGGGATGAGAGAGCTTGGGAAGTGAGTCAGTTGTTGTTCGCTGATGATACAGCGCTGGTGGCTGATTCATGTGAGAAACTGCAGAAGCTGGTGACTGAGTTTGGAAAAGTGTGTGGAAGAAGAAAGTTAAGAGTAAATAAGAATAAGAGCAAGGTTATCAGGTACAGTAGGGTTGAGGGTCAAGTCAATTGGGAGGTGAGTTTGAATGGAGAAAAACTGGAGGAAGTGAAGTGTTTTAGATATCTGGGAGTGGATCTGGCAGCGGATGGAACCATGGAAGCGGAAGTGGATCATAGGGTGGGGGAGGGGGCGAAAATCCTGGGGGCCTTGAAGAATGTGTGGAAGTCGAGAACATTATCTCGGAAAGCAAAAATGGGTATGTTTGAAGGAATAGTGGTTCCAACAATGTTGTATGGTTGCGAGGCGTGGGCTATGGATAGAGTTGTGCGCAGGAGGATGGATGTGCTGGAAATGAGATGTTTGAGGACAATGTGTGGTGTGAGGTGGTTTGATCGAGTGAGTAACGTAAGGGTAAGAGAGATGTGTGGAAATAAAAAGAGCGTGGTTGAGAGAGCAGAAGAGGGTGTTTTGAAGTGGTTTGGGCACATGGAGAGGATGAGTGAGGAAAGATTGACGAAGAGGATATATGTGTCGGAGGTGGAGGGAACAAGGAGAAGAGGGAGACCAAATTGGAGGTGGAAAGATGGAGTGAAAAAGATTTTGTGTGATCGGGGCCTGAGCATGCAAGAGGGTGAAAGGAGGGCAAGGAATAGAGTGAATTGGATCGATGTGGTATACCGGGGTTGACGTGCTGTCAGTGGATTGAATCAAGGCATGTGAAGCGTCTGGGGTAAACCATGGAAAGCTGTGTAGGTATGTATATTTGCGTGTGTGGACGTATGTATATACATGAGTATGGGGGGGGGGGTTGGGCCATTTCTTTCGTTTGTTTCCTTGCGCTACCTCGCAAACGCGGGAGACAGCGACAAAGTATAATAAATAAATATAAATATATATATGTATGTATACCTTACTATATCATCCTGCCTCGAGAGTCCTTTTTATCTTCGTGTGGCTCCTGCATCACTCGGGAAGGTGGACACGTCCACTGGTCGAGAGCACATGTCATGAAGTGTTGAGGTTGTGTGGTGTGCGTTACGTGTAGTAAGTGTTCGGTGTGATCTTCATGGTAGTGGAATGTGGGCATGAAGAGTCTTGGGATATGGTGAAACGGTATTTGTCGTGTTGTATTCATAAATGTCTTCTTTGAATGATCTCTTTTGCCTTCCTACTTTGTGTTAGGAGACAAACAACGAAATCATATGCGATCAAATATAAAGTACCAAAACCTAAGTAAAGTCCTCAGTCTACTTTATTCAACCCATCAATAGCAAGTTTCTCCCCGTATACCGCATAACTATTTAATTTCTTGTTTTGAATTCTTCTGTTCGTCCTTTGTCCCTTGAAAAACAAGCAGAGTGTCCTCACTCGCTGTACACATAGGTAATATGTCGCATAATTTCTAAGATCTAGAGGAAGCTTTCATTTAGACTTGTGTACTTCCAGGTACAGATGCCATGTAGGCAAACACCTGCAACTCTCGTTATTAACTTTGTTCTGTAGAGACAAATTACTGCTCAGACCTTCCTCCAAAGGATATATATATATATATATATATATATATATATATATATATATATATATATATATATATATATATATATATATATATATATTCCCTGGGGATAGGGGAGAAAGAACACTCCCCACGTATTCCCTGCGTGTCGTAGAAGGCGACTAAAAGGGAAGGGAGCGGGGGGCTGGAAATCCTCCCCTCTCTTTTTTTTTTTTTTTTCTTTTTTTCCAAAAGAAGGAACAGAGAAGAGGTCCAGGTGAGGATATTCCTCAAAGGCCCAGTCCTCTGTTCTTAACGCTACCTCGCTATCGCGGGAAATGGCGAATAGTATGAAAAAAAAAAATATATATATATTATTTTTTTTTTTTATTATACTTTCTCGCTGTCTCCCGCGTTTGCGAGGTAGCGCAAGGAAACAGACGAAAGAAATGGCCCAACCACCCCCATACACATGTATATACATACGTCCACACATGCAAATATACATACCTACACAGCTTTCCATGGTTTACCCCAGACGCTTCACATGCCTTGATTCAATCCACTGACAGCACGTCAACCCCGGTATACCACATCGCTCCAATTCACTCTATTCCTTGCCCTCCTTTCACCCTCCTGCATGTTCAGGCCCCGATCACACAAAATCTTTTTCACTCCATCTTTCCACCTCCAATTTGGTCTCCCTCTTCTCCTCTTTCCCTCCACCTCCGACACATATATCCTCTTGGTCAATCTTTCCTCACTCATTCTTTCCATGTGCCCAAACCACTTCAAAACACCCTCTTCTGCTCTCTCAACCACGCTCTTTTTATTTCCACACATCTCTCTTACCCTTACGTTACTCACTCAATCAAACCACCTCACACCACACATTGTCCTCAAACATCTCATTTCCAGCACATCCATCCTCCTGCGCAAAACTCTATCCATAGCCCACGCCTCGCAACCATACAACATTGTTGGAACCACTATTCCTTCAAACATACCCATTTTTGCTTTCCGAGATAATGTTCTCGACTTCCACACATTCTTCAAGGCTCCCAGGATTTTCGCCCCCTCCCCCACCCTATGATCCACTTCCGCTTCCATGGTTCCATCCGCTGCCAGATCCACTCCCGGATATCTAAAACACTTCACTTCCTCCAGTTTTTCTCCATTCAAACTCACCTCCCAATTGACTTGACCCTCAAGTCAATTTATATATATATATATATATATATATATATATATATATATATATATATATATAAATAATATATTTTTTTTCTTTTTGCTTTGTCGCTGTCTCTCGCGTTTGCGAGGTAGCACAAGGAAACAGACAAAAGAAATGGCCCAACCCACACCCACACACATGCATATACATACACGTCCACACAGGCAAATATACATACCTACACAGTTTTCCATGGTTTACCCCAGACGCTTCACATGCCCTGATTCAATCCACTGACAGCACATCAACCCCGGTATACCACATCGATCCAATTCACTCTATTCCTTGCCCGCCTTTCACCCTCCTGCATGTTCAGGCCCCGATCACACAAAATCTTTTTCACTCCATCTTTCCACCTCCAATTTGGTCTCCCACTTCTCATTCCCTCTACCTCTGACACATATATCCTCTTGGTCAATCTTTCCTCACTCATTCTCTCCATGTGCCCAAACCATTTCAAAACACCCTCTTCTGCTCTCTCAACCACGCTCTTTTTATTTCCACACATCTCTCTTACCCTTACGTTACTTACTCGATCAAACCACCTCACACCACACATTGTCCTCAAACATCTCATTTCCAACACATCCATCCTCCTGCGCACAACTCTATCCAGAGCCCACGCCTCGCAACCATACAACATTGTTGGAACCACTATTCCTTCAAACATACCCATTTTTGCTTTCCGAGATAATGTTCTCGACTTCCACACGTTCTTCAAGGCTCCCAGAATTTTCGCCCCCTCCCCCACCCTATGATCACTTCCGCTTCCATGGTTCCATACGCTGCCAGATCCACTCCCAGATATCTAAAACACTTTACTTCCTCAGTTTTTCTCCATTCAAACTTACCTCCCAATTGCCTTGACCCTCAACCCTACTGTACCTAATAACATTGCTCTTATTCACAATTACTCTTAACTTTCTTCTTTCACACACTTTACCAAACTCAGTCACCAGCTTCTGCAGTTTCTCACATGAATCAGTCACCAGGGCTGTATCATCAGCGAACAACATCTGACTCATTTCCCAAGCTCTCTCATCCACAACAGACTTCATACTTGCCCCTCTTTCCAAAACTCTTGCATTCACCTCCCTAACAACCCCATCCATAAACAAATTAAACAACCATGGAGACATCACACACCCCTGCCGCAAACCTACATTCACTGAGAACCAATCACTTTCCTCTTTTCCTACACGTACACATGCCTTACATCCTTGATAAAAACTTTTCACTGCTTCTAACAACTTGCCTCCCACACCATATATTCTTAATACCTTCCACAGAGCATCTTTATCAACTCTATCATATGCCTTCTCCAGATCCATAAATGCTACATACAAATCCATTTGCTTTTCTAAGTATTTCTCACATACATTCTTCAAAGCAAACACCTGATCCACACATCCTCTACCACTTCTGAAACCACACTACTCTACCCCAATCTGATGCTCTGTACATGCCTTCACCCTCTCAATCAATACCCTCCCATATAATTTACCAGGAATACTCAACAAATTTATACCTATCAAATTTGAGCACTGAGGTGGAATTTATTAAAAAAGGGGGTGACTGTATTGTTGACTGGTTGGTAAGGTTATTTAATGTATGTATGACTCATGGTGAGGTGCCTGAGGATTGGTGGAATGCTTGCATAGTGCCATTGTACAAAGGCAAAGGGGATAAGAGTGAGTGCTCAAATTACAGAGGTATAAGTTTGTTGAGTATTCCTGGTAAATTATATGGGAGGGTATTGACTGAGAGGGTGAAGGCATGTACAGAGCATCAGATTGGGGTAGAGCAGTGTGGTTTCAGAAGTGGTAGAGGATGTGTGGATCAGGTGTTTGCTTTGAAGAATGTATGTGAGAAATACTTAGAAAAGTAAATGGATTTGTATGTAGCATTTATGGATGTGGAGAAGGCATATGATAGAGTTGATACAGGTGCTCTGTGGAAGGTATTAAGAATATATGGTGTGGGAGGCAATTTGTTAGAAGCAGTGAAAAGTTGTTATCGAGGATGTAATGCATGCGTACGTCTAGGAAAAGAGGAAAGTGATTGGTTCTCAGTGAGTGTAGTTTTGTGGCAGGGGTGTGTCATGTCTCCATGGTTGTTTAATTTGTTTATGGATGGGGTTGTTAGGGTGGTGAATGCAAGAGTTTTGGAAAGAGGGGCAAGTATGCAGTCTGTTGTGGATGAGAGAGCTTGGGAAGCGAGTCAGTTGTTTGCTGATGATACAGCGCTGGTGGCTGATTCATGTGAGAAACTGCAGAAGCTGGTGACTGAGTTTGGTAAAGTGTGTGAATGAAGAAAGTTAAGAGTAAATGTGAATAAGAGCAAGGTTACTAGGTACAGTAGGGTTGAGGGTTAAGTCAACTGGGAGGTAAGTTTGAAAGGAGAAAAACTGGAGGAAGTAAAGTGTTTTAGATATCTGGGAGTGGATCTGGCAGCGGATGGAACCATGGAAGCGGAAGTGAATCATAGGGTGGGGGAGGGGGCAAAAATTCTGGGAGCCTTGAAGAATGTTTGAAAGTTGAGAACATTATCCCGGAAAGCAAAAATGGGTATGTTTGAAGGAATAGTGGTTCCAAATGTTGTATGGTTGCGAGGCGTGGGCTATGGATAGAGTTGTGCGCAGGAGGGTGGATGTGCTGGAAATGAGATGTTTGAGGACAATATGTGGTGTGAGGTGGTTTGATCGATTAAGTAATGTAAGGGTAAGAGAGATGTGTGGAAATAAAAGGAGTGTGGTTGAGAGAGCAGAAGAGGGTGTTTAGAAATGGTTTGGTCACATGCAGAGAATGAGTGAGGAAAGATTGACCAAGAGGATATATGTGTCAGAGTTGGAGGGAACGAGGAGAAGAGGGAGACCAAATTGGAGGTGGAAAGATGGAGTGAAAAAGATTTTGAGTGATCGGGGCCTGAACATGCAGAAGGGTGAAAGGCGTGCAAGGAATAGAGTGAATTGGAATGATGTGGTATACCGGGGTCGACGTGCTGTCAATGGATTGAACCAGGGCATGTGAAGCGTCTGGGGTAAACCATGGAAAGTTGTGTGGGGCCTGGATATGGAAAGGGAGCTGTGGTTTTGGTGCATTAGTACATAACAGCTAGAGACTGAGTGTGAACGAATGGGGCCTTTGTTGTCTTTTCCTAGCGCTACCTCGCGCACATGAGGGGGAAGGGGGTTGTTATTCCATGTGTGGCGGGGTGGCAATGGGAATCAATAAAGGCAAACAGTATGAATTATGTACATGTGTATATATGTATATGCCTGTGTGTGTATATATATGTGTACATTGAGATGTATAGGTATGTATATTTGCGTGTGTGGACGTGTATGTATATACATGTGTATGTGGGTGGCTTGGGCCATTCTTTCGTCTGTTTCCTTGGGCTACCTCGCTAACGCGGGAGACCGACAAAGCAAAATAAATATAAATATAATATATATATATATATATATATATATATATATATATATATATATATATATATATATATATTGCAGTGGAATTTATTAAAAAAGGGGGTGACTGTATTGTTGACTGGTTGGTAAGGTTATTTAATGTATGTATGACTCATGGTGAGGTGCCTGAGGATTGGCGGAATGCGTGCATAGTGCCATTGTACAAAGGCAAAGGGGATAAGAGTGAGTGCTCAAATTACAGAGGTATAAGTTTGTTGAGTATTCCTGGTAAATTATATGGGAGGGTATTGATTGAGAGGGTGAAGGCATGTACAGAGCATCAGATTGGGGAAGAGCAGTGTGGTTTCAGAAGTGGTAGAGGATGTGTGGATCAGGTGTTTGCTTTGAAGAATGTATGTGAGAAATACTTAGAAAAGCAAATGGATTTGCATGTAGCATTTATGGATCTGGAGAAGGCATATGATAGAGTTGATAGAGATGCTCTGTGGAAGGTATTAAGAATATATGGTGTGGGAGGAAAGTCGTTAGAAGCAGTGAAAAGTTTTTATCGAGGATGTAAGGCATGTGTACGTGTAGGAAGAGAGGAAAGTGATTGGTTCTCAGCGAATGTAGGTTTGCGGCAGGGGTGTGTGATGTCTCCATGGTTGTTTAATTTGTTTATGGATGGGGTTGTTAGGGAGGTAAATGCAAGAGTTTTGGAAAGAGGGGCAAGTATGAAGTCTGTTGGGGATGAGAGAGCTTGGGAAGTGAGTCAGTTGTTGTTCGCTGATGATACAGCGCTGGTGGATGATTCATGTGAGAAACTGCAGAAGCTGGTGACTGAGTTTGGTAAAGTGTGTGGAAGAAGAAAGTTAAGAGTAAATGTGAATAAGAGCAAGGTTATTAGGTACAGTAGGGTTGAGGGTCAAGTCAATTGGGAGGTGAGTTTGAATGGAGAAAAACTGGAGGAAGTGAAATGTTTTAGATATCTGGGAGTGGATCTGGCAGCGGATGGAACCATGGAAGCGGAAGTGGATCATAGGGTGGGGGAGGGGGCGAAAATTCTGGGGGCCTTGAAGAATGTGTGGAAGTCGAGAACATTATCTTGGAAAGCAAAAATGGGTATGTTTGAAGGAATAGTGGTTCCAACAATGTTGTATGGTTGCGAGGCGTGGGCTATGGATAGAGTTGTGCGCAGGAGGATGGATGTGCTGGAAATGAGATGTTTGAGGACAATGTGTGGTGTGAGGTGGTTTGATCGAGTGAGTAACGTATGGGTAAGAGAGATGTGTGGAAATAAAAAGAGCGTGGTTGAGAGAGTAGAAGAGGGTGTTTTGAAATGGTTTGGGCACATGGAGAGAATGAGTGAGGAAAGATTGACCAAGAGGATATGTGTGTCGGAGGTGGAGGGAACGAGGAGAAGAGGGAGACCAAATTGGAGGTGGAAAGATGGAGTGAAAAAGATTTTGTGTGATCGGGGCCTGAACATGCAGGAGGGTGAAAGGAGGGCAAGGAATAGAGTGAATTAGAGCGATGTGGTATACCGGGGTTGACATGCTGTCAGTGGATTGAATCAAGGCATGTGAAGCGTCTTGGGTGAACCATGGAAAGCTGTGTAGGTATGTATATTTGCGTGTGTGGACGTATGTATATACATGTGTATGGGGGGGGTTGGGCCATTTCTTTCGTCTGTTTCCTTGCGCTACCTCGCAAACGCGGGAGACAGCGACAAAGTATAATAAAAAAAAAATAATATTTTTTATTTTTTTTTTTTTGCTTTGTCGCTGTCTCCCGCGTTTGCGAGGTAGCGCAAGGAAACAGACGAAAGAAATGGCCCAACCCACCCCCATACACATGTATATACATACGTCCACATGCGCAAATATACATACCTACACAGCTTTACATGGTTTACCCCAGACGCTTCACATGCCCTCATTCAATCCACTGACAGCACGTCAACCCCGGTATACCACATCGATCCAATTCACTCTATTCCTTGCCCTCCTTTCACCCTCCTGCATGTTCAGGCCCCGATCACACAAAATCTTTTTCACTCCATCTTTCCACCTCCAATTTGGTCTCCCACTTCTCCTCGTTCCCTCCACCTCCGACACATATATTCTCTTGGTCAATCTTTCCTCACTCATTCTCTCCATGTGCCCAAACCATTTCAAAACACCCTCTTCTGCTCTCTCAACCACGCTCTTTTTATTTCCACACATCTCTCTTACCCTTACGTTACTTACTCGATCAAACCACCTCACACCACACATTGTCCTCAAACATCTCATTTCCAGCACATCCATCCTCCTGCGCACAACTCTATCCATAGCCCACGCCTCGCAACCATACAACATTGTTGGAACCACTATTCCTTCAAACATACCCATTTTTGCTTTCCGAGATAATGTTCTCGACTTCCACAAATTCTTCAAGGCTCCCAGGATTTTCGCCCCCTCCCCTACCCTATGATCCACTTCCGCTTCCATGGTTCCATCCGCTGCCAGATCCACTCCCAGATATCTAAAACACTTTACTTCCTCCAGTTTTTCTCCATTCAAACTTACCTCCCAATTGACTTGACCCTCAACCCTACTGTACCTAATAACCTTGCTCTTATTCACATTTACTCTTAACTTTCTTCTTTCACACACTTTACCAAACTCAGTCACCAGCTTCTGCAGTTTCTCACATGAATCAGCCACCAGCGCTGTATCATCAGCGAACAACAACTGACTCACTTCCCAAGCTCTCTCATCCACAACAGACTTCATACTTGCCCCTCTTTCCAAAACTCTTGCATTCACCTCCCTAACAACCCCATCCATAAACAAATTAAACAACCATGGAGACATCACAAACCCCTGCCGCAAACCTACATTCACTGAGAACCAATCACTTTCCTCTCTTCCTACACGTACACATGCCTTACATCCTCGATAAAAACTTTTCACTGCTTCTAACAACTTGCCTCCCACACCATATATTCTTAATACCTTCCACAGAGCATCTCTATCAACTCTATCATATGCCTTCTCCAGATCCATAAATGCTACATACAAATCCATTTGCTTTTCTAAGTATTTCTCACATACATTCTTCAAAGCTAACACCTGATCCACACATCCTCTACCACTTCTGAAACCACACTGCTCTTCCCCAATCTGATGCTCTGTACATGCCTTCACCCTCTCAATCAATACCCTCCCATATAATTTACCAGGAATACTCAACAAACTTATACCTCTGTAATTTGAGCACTCACTCTTATCCCCTTTGCCATTGTACAATGGCACTATGCACGCATTCCGCCAATCCTCAGGCACCTCACCATGAGTCATACATACATTAAATAACCTTACCAACGAGTCAATAAAACAGTCACCCCCTTTTTTAATAAATTCCACTGCAGTACTATCCACACCTGCTGCCTTGCCGGCTTTCATCTTCCGCAAAGCTTTTACTACCTCTTCTCTGTTTACCAAATCATTTTCCCTAACCCTCTCACTTTGCACACCACCTCGACCAAAACACCCTATATCTGCCACTCTATCATCAAACACATTCAACAAACCTTCAAAATACTCACTCCATCTCCTTTTCACATCACCACTACTTGTTATCACCTCCCCATTTGCGCCCTTCACTGAAGTTCCCATTTGCTCCCTTGTCTTACGCACTTTATTTACCTCCTTCCAGAACATCTTTTTATTCTCCCTAAAATTTAATGATACTCTCTCACCCCAACTCTCATTTGCCCTCTTTTTTACCTCTTGCACCTTTCTCTTGACCTCCTGTCCCTTTCTTTTATACATCTCCCACTCAATTGCATTTTTTCCCTGCAAAAATCGTCCAAATGCCTCTCTCTTCTCTTTCACTAATAATCTTACTTCTTCATCCCACCACTCACTACCCTTTCTAATCAACCCACCTCCCACTCTTCTCATGCCACAAGCATCTTTTGCGCAATCCATCACTGATTCCCTAAATACATCCCATTCTTCCCCCCCACTCCCCTTACTTCCATTGTTCTCAACTTTTTCCATTCTGTACTTAGTCTCTCCTGGTACTTCCTCACACAAGTCTCCTTCCCAAGCTCACTTACTCTCACCACCCTCTTCACCTCAACATTCACTCTTCTTTTCTGAAAACCCATACAAATCTTCACCTTAGCCTCCACAAGATAATGATCAGACATCCCTCCAGTTGCACCTCTCAGCACATTAACATCCAAAAGTCTCTCTTTCGCGCGCCTGTCAATTAACACGTAATCCAATAACGCTCTCTGGCCATCTCTCCTACTTACATACGTATACTTATGTATATCTCACTTTTTAAACCAGGTATTCCCAATCACCAGTCCTTTTTCAGCACATAAATCTACAAGCTCTTCACCATTTCCATTTACAACACTGAACACCCCATGTATACCACTTATTCCCTCAACTGCCACATTACTCACCTTTGCATTCAAATCACCCATCACTATAACCCGGTCTCGTGCATCAAAACCACTAATACACTCATTCAGCTGCTCCCAAAACACTTGCCTCTCATGATCTTTCTTCTCATGCCCAGGTGCATATGCACCAATAATCACCCATCTCTCTCCATCAACTTTCAGTTTTACCCATATTAATCGAGAATTTACTTTCTAACATTCTTCCACATACTCCCACAACTCCTGTTTCAGGAATACTGCTACTCTTTCCCTCGCTCTTGTCCTCTCACTAACCCCTGACTTTACTCCCAAGACATTCCCAAACCACTCTTCCCCTTTACCCTTGAGCTTCGTTTCACTAAGAGCCAAAACATCCAGGTTCCTTTCCTCCTATACTACCTATCTCTCCTTTTTTCACATCTTGGTTACATCCACACACATTTAGACACCCCAGTCTGAGCCTTCGAGGAGGGTGAGCACTCCCCGCGTGACTCCTTCTTCTGTTTCCCATTTTAGAAAGTTAAAAAATACAAGGAGGGGAGGATTTCTGGCTCCCTGCTCCCGTCCCCTCAAGTCGCCTTCTACAACACGCGAGGAATGCGTGGGAAGTATTCTTTCACCCCTATCCCCAGGGATGATATATATATATATATATATACATATATATATACATACACATACATACGCACATATATACACACACACACATATACATATATATACATATGAAAAATGTAAGAAATAATTTAGAAAACTGAAACTTCTAGCTTGAAATGAAATGAAAAAATGAATGTCACATAATGGTTCAACCTCTGGCTATGGAAAAGGGAAATGTATAATTTATTTACACAAACGTCAATAGTAGTTCTCATCAATTTAACCACCGTATCAATAAGCTTCAATGTCTAAGCTACATTTTTTCCAATTTCACTATTTTCTTGTCAAAGCACTATGTATGAAAACTATCACTCCAGTAACACAACTATAAACATTTACTTCCCCTTCAAAAAGTTCTGGGGAAGTCTGTCTCGATACACTGCGGGACACTCTACCACCTGGCGAGGTTTGTGTTGCAATGGTTCTTGATTCACAAACGTAGTAGCATCACTGGTGGGCGGAAGAACATTCTTGTAACCACAGCAAGGATCACAGTCCATGCAACTCCATTATGATGGTTCTTCTCATGACGCGACGCTTAAGCTGTGACCATGGGTGAGAGCAGCCATTCCTTTTTCTACATCATACACAGGCTCAGGCTTGCGGGGTTCAGGTTGCTGGAGGCTGGCCCACATTGACCCACATATATATATATATATATATATATATGTGAAGGAGGAGAGTTGGGAGTGGGTGTGAATAAGAGCAGGGTTATTAGGTACAGTGGGGTTGAGGGTCAGGTCAATTGGGAGGTGAGTTTGAATGGAGAAAAACTGGAGGAAGTGAGGTGTTTTGGATATCTGGGAGTGGATCTGGCAGCGGATGGAACCATGGAAGCGGAAGTGGATCATGGGGTGGGGGAGGGGGCGAAAGTTCTGGGAGCCTTGAAGAATGTGTGGAGGTCGAGAACATTGTCTCGGGAAGCAAAAATGGGTGTGTTTGGGGGAATGGTGGTTCCAGCAATGTTGTATGGTTGCGAGGCGTGGGCTGTGGATGGAGTTGTGCGCAGGAGGATGGATGTGCTGGAAATGAGGTGTTTGGGGACAATGTGTGGTGTGAGGTGGTTTGATCGAGTAAGTAACGCAAGGGTAAGAGAGATGTGTGGAAATAAGAGGAGCGTGGTTGAGAGAGCAGAGGGGGGTGTTTTGAAGTGGTTTGGGCACATGGAGAGAATGAGTGAGAAAAGATTGACCAAGAGGATATATGTGTCGGAGGTGGAGGGAACGAGGAGAAGAGGGAGACCAAACTGGAGGTGGAAAGATGGAGTGAAAAAGATTTTGTGTGATCGGGGCCTGAACATGCAGGAGGGTGAAAGGAGGGCAAAGGAATAGAGTGAATTGGAGCGATGTGGTGTACCGGGGTTGACGTGCTGTCGGTGGATTGAATCAGGGCATGTGAAGCGTCTGGGGTAAACCATGGAAAGCTGTGTAGGTATGTATATTTGCGTGTGTGGACGTATGTATATACATGTGTATGGGGGTGGGTTGGGCCATTTCTTTCGTCTGTTTCCTTGCGCTACCTCGCAAACACGGGAGACAGCGACAAAGCAAAAAAAAAAAAAAAAAAAAAAATATATATATATATATATATATATATATATATATATATATATATACATATGTGCATGTGAGTGGATGTGTCTTTCTTGGTCGGTTTCCTAGCCCTAACTTAGGTTTTTAAACTTATCTTCATGAAATTCTGTTAAGTTCTCATATACCAATTTATAAATACAGTAAACCCTTAATTTAACAGACTAATAGGGGGAAGGGGTGTCTGTTAATGGCAAAAGTCCATTAAATCGAATGTAACCTATTTCTGCACCATATTTAAGTCCACATGCTTTCCCTTAACTCCTCTATCACTGTAGAATTTAGTATGTGGTACAATAGTTGGCAGGCAGGCACCCAGCAGTGTGAGAAAGCTCGCTGGGCAAGATGGAGGCAGGAGTAAGACTGACATAGAGATGATGCCATCCCTCTCCTGTGAAAGGATGCTTCTATATAATAAAGTGAGGATGGACTACCTGCTTTCATTGCACCTTTTACATGGAGCAGTGAGTAGGATTTGAACCTACGCTGGAAAATCCCAAGTTATCGCAAGGCTGCTTACCTTTTTCAGATGGGAAGCACCCAAGAAAATTGCCTTGGATGGGGGAACCAATCTAGACAGCAAGGAGATGGATACTTTCTACAAAAAATCATGGCCTGCATCTCCTCAGCCCACTTACCCCAGTCCAGTGGATGCACTGAAGCAGCGGTAAAGGCCACTAAACGGGTGTTGAGGGTCAACATGGGTGTCTGAGGTAGCCTGCACAACAGCAAAGCAGCTCAAGCTATGATTCAATACCCCCCCTGAAGGAGACAAGTCACCCTCATAGCTGGCAGCAGGAAAACAGCTGTGAGATGGTGTCCTGGTGCCCCAGCAACATCATCTGATAAACTGGAGAATAGTTTATCTTTTTTTTATCTACCGGCTCCCCTGGGCATAATGGAATGTCGAGGTGTGTATTATCAAAGTACTGTATTATTATTTTTCTGTTAAATCCAAAATCCATTATATCAGGGTCCGTTGAATCAAGGGTTTACTGTTATACCCAAATCCCTTTGGAGTTTTTCATAACCATCCTTATTTTCAACTGCCGAACACTTATATCATTAGTGAAACTACTGACAAATACCATCTCTTGCCTCCTCATCTGTGTCTGAGATCGTGACTACAAAAAATACTAGGGCAAGAACTGCTGTGTTGTACCCCTGAAAGTACACCTTACACAGATGTGTTTCTATTTGTAACTGCTTTAAACTTTCTGTTGATTACAAATTCTTTAATCCATTTTCCTACTTTTTTATAATGTTTTACAACTTTTTCATTTGCATTCCATAGTTTACTTTATCAAAAGCCTTTCCAAAATCAAGAAACAGTGTCCAAAATCAAGAAACATACATCAATGTATGCATTCTTTTCCCATTTATCAATGTTTCACATCATTATAATGAGCTGATAGTAGTGTTTACGTGCTTTTACCAGGAGCAAATCTGTGCTGTTCTTCCCTTATTAGTTCATTTAAACTACGGTGGTCGATTCTTTGTTTTTTCATCACACTCTTAAATATGTAATGTGTAATATTAGGCTGAAAGAGAGAGAGAGTACCTACCGACCCATGATAACCTACGAAGAGATTTCACCATGATGCAGGACTAATGCTCGGTGCTCACCATATATCCTGATTGATGACTAATCCTCTCTGCTGTCACATGTACTATATAATTACCTATTCTGGGTTCAATGGACTGTTTTCAACCACATGTAAAGTCTCCCTCTTAATATTTATGTAGATGTTCCCCACAAGTTTCTTATTTCTCGCCCAGTGATATATTACATAGTTATTCTACAATAGGTCTGGATCCTTCATTGTTCTTCCACATTCTATTCAGAGTGTGCCTTTAATCTCCTCTTCTCTAATGATTACATGGAACATAACCAACCATAAGCAATTTTAAACCACTTGCTTGAATTTTGCAACCTATAATCTTGCCCTGACACACACTCAGCCATCTTTTAAAACCACTTATGTTTCATTATCATTTCTATATCTCTTACATAATCATCTGTACCATCAAGCAAGCCTAATCTACACCCACCCTTTACTCCATTCCACTCATAAGCCCCACTTCCTCTCAATCCAACCATGTCTTGCACAGATTTAACATGTACAGCTTTCCCTCATTAAAGGTATCAATAATTTCCATTCCTTCTATTCATTACTGATTCTTCTCACAATCCATTCTCCCATACAAACCTGTACATCTTGTCTAAATTTTTTACAGGAATGCCAATTCTGACCATTGCTACAATCAATTTCTATTGGGAATGATTACAGAACTGTAGTCCCCAGCCCATTCTCTGCAGGAGAGATAGACTTGAGACCTTATTTCTTGTAACTTAAAAAAAAGAATGAGCAATTTGTGTCTTATAAAATCAGAGTTTACACATGTTAACTTGATTCTACAAATATTTAATACCATGCACAAGAGAAAAAGCGCCAATGTTTTCTAAGTATGATGTAAAGAGAGCACTTTAATAGAAAAAAAATTAATGTAGAAAAAACATTCTCGATAATATACTGAAAAGTAAAAGGGGCAAAATATTGTGGATAAGGTACGTACTGTAAATGCAAATTACCTACAACACCTTAAACAAATGAAGCTGTCTTACCTTGTTTAGGTACAAACTTGAGGGAGTGAGAGAATATTCAGAATCGTGACTTGCCATCAGGTCCATCCTTCAAAAATTCATGGCCTAATCCATTTCCACACTTCCCACAAGATACCTTTAAAAAAAAAATGTTGGTTTTAAAGATACAGTACAATTTCTCTTCCATAAGGTAAGTCTTTGTGCATCTGAGAGAGCACTTGCTCGGCAGGGGGTTAAAATATCTATACCCAATATATGGGTTGTATCCATGAGAATTCACCCCTTTAACCGAGTGTAAAATGGAAAAAGGTGGGAGTACATGAGAAGTGTTTGGCATGCAGAAGGTGGGAGATGGATGGGTGGAACAGGATAGTACGTGGTAGGGTAAGGAAACTAAACTGCTAGTGAGAAAGAAAAGTGAGGTGTATGGGTATCATTTTCAGGGAAGAAGTGCAAGCAACTGGGAGATGTAAAAGAGAAAGCAGCTGGAGGTTAAGATGAAGGTGCAGGGGCTGTAAAAGAGGGCAAATGAGAACTGGGGTGAGCATGTATCAGCAAACTTCAGGGAAAAAAGAAAATGTTTTAGAAGGAGGTTAACAGTGGGATAAAAACAAGAGAACAAGTAGGAATATCAATGAAGGGGGCAAATGTGGAAGTGGTAATAGGCAAAAAGAGGTGAGGAGACAGAGGGAGCACTATGAAGGACTGCTGAATATGTATGATTAGAGGATGGTAGATGTGGGATGTTTTGGACATTGAGGTATACAAAGTGTGTGTCATGGTTATTGGTTTGGTGAACAGAGAAGAGATGGTGGGAGCCTTGGGTAAGATGAAGAGCAGCAAATCAGCAGGAATGGATGGGAGTGCAGCTAATTTTTTACAGAAAGGGGGTGATTGTGCTGCTGACTGGTTAGCTAGGATGGCTCATGGTATGGTACCTGAGAATTGGCAGAATGTCTGTAAAATGCCAAAAACAGGGTGCTGAGGCAGAGGGACTGTCTTACTCCAGAGCTGTTGATGTCAGTGGGGGCACAAATATTTAAAGGCCTTAGCTTTGTAACAAGGTTTATATGTCTTTGAGGTACAGTTTGAATGGCTGGGGTTTAAATTTTTTTCATTTTTCTAATATTCCCCATCTGAGGAAGACAGTTCTTTTAAGGCAATGACCTAAGAGGGTTGATTTTCTTGAGCATATCTGCAAATGTTTTTGTTAAAAAGCAAATAAAATTCAAAATGCTGAGGACAGTGCAGGACACGAAGAGCATAGTAAAATGCAAACACAAAATAAAGCTGTCTGGATTGGTGATGGAGAAAATTCTGCAGAATAAATTGTTTTTTTAACATCCAAAACAATTTAATATACTGTAAATCTGAAAAATCTTTCTACTTTCCATTAATTTTCATTTTCCTGAATCCTGTTATATCATATTTGCTCTCCTGCTGATATGAAAATTAATAACAAAAAATCACACACTGTGTCAACATAAGTAATGATTTATTGCTTTATCTTTTCAGAGCTTCCCAAGTACGTTTATACCTGTCAGCTGGAAAGTCTCGTGATTAACAGTCTTCAGGTCTGTCGGTCATGATTATTTGTAAGTTGTTATAACTCTTGGATGGTCGCCTTGAATTCTTGTATCTAATCACCTATTTTTTTTTTTTTTTGGCTTTGTCGCTGTCTCCCGCGTTTGCGAGGTAGCACAGGAAACAGACGAAAGAGATGGCCCATCCCACCCTCATACACAATGTATATACATACACGTCCACACACGCAAATATACATACCTATACATCTCAATGTACACATATATATACACACATAGACACATACATATATACCCATGCACACAATTCACACTGTCTGCCTTTATTCATTCCCGTCGCCACCTCGCCACACATGGAATACCATCCCCCTCCCCCTCATGTGTGCGAGGTAGCACTAGGAAAAGACAACAAAGGCCCCATTCATTCAAACTCAGTCTCTAGCTGTCATGCAATAATGCCCGAAACCACAGCTCCCTTTCCACATCCAGGCCCCACACAACTTTCCATGGTTTACCCCAGACGCTTCACATGCCCTGATTCAATCCACTGACAGCACGTCAACCCCGGTATACCACATCGATCCAATTCACTTAATTCCTTGCCCGCCTTTCACCCTCCTGCATGTTCAGGCCCCAATCACACAAAATCTTTTTCACTCCATCTTTCCACTTCCAATTTGGTCTCCCACTCCTCCTCGTTCCCTCCACCTCCGACACATATATCCTCTTGGTCAATCTTTCCTCACTCATTCTCTCCATGTGCCCAAACCATTTCAAAACACCCTCTTCTGCTCTCTCAACCACGCTCTTTTTATTTCCACACATCTCTCTTACCCTTACATTACTTACTCGATCAAACCACCTCACACCACACATTGTCCTCAAACATGTCATTTCCAGCACATCCACCCTCCTGCACACAACTCTATCCATAGCCCAGGCCTCGCAACCATACAACATTGTTGGAACCACTATTCCTTCAAACATACCCATTTTTGCTTTCCGAGATAATGTTCTCGACTTCCACACATTCTTCAAGGCTCCCAGGATTTTCGCCACCTCCCCCACCCTATGATTCACTTCCGCTTCCATGGTTCCATCCGCTGCCAGATCCACTCCCAGATATCTAAAACACTTTACTTCCTCCAGTTTTTCTCCATTCAAACTTACCTCCCAATTGACTTGACTCTCAACCCTACTGTACCTAATAACCTTGCTCTTATTCACATTTACTCTTAACTTTCTTCTTTCACACACTTTACCAAACTCAGTCACCAGCTTCTGGAGTTTCTCACATGAATCAGCCACCAGCGCTGTATCATCAGTGAACAACAACTCACTCACTTCCCAAGCTCTCTCATCCACAACAGACTTCATACTTGCCCCTCTTTCCAAAACTCTTGCATTCACCTTCCTAACAACCCCATCCATAAACAAATTAAACAACCTTGGAGACATCACACACCCCTGCCGCAAACCTACATTCACTGAGAACCAATCACTTTCCTCTCTTCCTACACGTACACCTATATCTATCTATATTCCTGGTGACTGTTCCTCGCAGGAACTCCCTCAAGAGGGATGGCCATGATGGAGTCTCCATAACTGATGAACTCCAGTGCTGCTTAGCCTTCAGTGCCTCACCCTTAAAAGACCACTGGCAGAGGGCAACTCTTGTGTTTCCAGAGGATCCTACCTAATGTTTCAACCAACTACTACCCACTGTGTCTACCTAATGTTCTTACCTATTGTTCCAACCTTCTACTATATAAAGCTCCAACCTAATTTTCCTACCTATTACATCTACCTAATGTTTCTTGATATACCCAACAACTGTTCCTACCTTCTACTTCTGTCTATTACTCATCCTATTTTGCCAAAAGGCAAGGCTAGTGCATAGCACTCATTGCAGAAAAACTAGAATTAAGAAGAATGAGTTGTGGAGGTTAATTGTTATCAAGAATTATGAGACACAGAGAGATTCTATGTCTGTGGACAAAAAGCCACCAGTCCACATATGGGTAAGGCAGAAAGAAAAGACAGCTACCAGGGTCAGAGGAGTCCAACTTGACAGCCCCTAAGTGCTGACTCACTATGCAGTTGTCATTAACCCTCGCAATATCCACTCAGGTTCTAAATAACTATATCTCTGATGCCTGTTCAAACTGGAACTCCTTCAAGGGGGTGGCCATGGCAATAAAGTCTCCATAACTAGTAAACTCTAGAGCTGCTTGTTAGCCTTTCCTGCCACACACTTAACAAGCCACTGGCAGAGGGAAACTCTAGTGCAGTGTTTGCAGAGGCTCCTACCTAATGTTCCTACACACTACTTTTACCTAATGCTCCTACCTACTACTTCTACTAAACGTTTCTACCCGATGTTCCTGCCTAAATGTTCCTACCTTCTACTTCTATTTACTGCTCCTACCATTTTGCCAAAAGGCAGGGTTAGTGCATAGTGCTCAACACAGGAAAATCTAGAGTTATGAAGAATGAGCTGTGTGAGTTAAGTGTTGTCAAGTGTTATGTATGATTAAGAGAGATTGTAGGTCTGTGGACAAAATGCCAGTAGTCTACATGTGGGTGAGGCAGAGAGGAAAGACAGCTAACTGGGTCAGAGGAGTGCAACTTGACAACCACTGAGGTGCAGCCATCACTAAACCTCCCTGTACCCAGGTGGGTAGTACTGGTAATGTACCTCCCTGGTTGTTGGCTGCCTACCAACAAAGTGATATACCTAATTGGTCAGTGGCTGCCTGTGCTCACTACTACTTTTTTTATATCCAATCAGTCCATAACAATTAAGGTACAACAGGTCTTCTACCTGTTCTTCTTTATGTGTGAAGCACATCAGTAGAATCAAGATTAATCAATGATCATGCCTAAACCATCTTACCTGTACTTTCTACTTCCTCCAGTCAAGCTGGTAAACCAACTTTCCTCTACTGAAGTATTTTCCGTATTTTCCAACTTTACCTGTATTTCCAAACATTGTCCTGAGGGGTTTCATCTCTGTTGCTTAGGCTAGACATCTTTTTGGCTGTGTAATTGTCCAGGTCTTAGCTCCATATATTAATAAAAGCAATTATACAGTCTAATATATGGTGCTCTTAATAAAGTTATATTAAGGGTCTCTAAGAAACACGTATGAAGAACTTGAAATTTAGCTGTATTTGGAAATCCTTTGTGTTACATATATTTCATATTCATGTCCTCCTGTGCAGAAGACACCTACAGTGTACTTTTCTGAACAGTATTAAAACTTTTAAGTTTTGGTCATCTGCAACAATATCATTTATTTCTGTTAATTTGAAGCTATGGCTATTTATACTTCTTCAAGCACTTATTCATTTCCACTTCTTGCTCTAGACTTTCTTGAAATGTTTCTATATAAAAAAATTCATATACAATAAAACTGTTGTTCACCAGCAATGAATTATGACAAGGAAAGAGATAAATATGCAAATTTTGCCAGAAAAAACAATATGATACATGCATGTACCTATATCTAAGAAGTCAAACTCAATATACAAAATATCTTGCAAAGCAATGAGAAAAAATGGCAGAAAATTAACAACTTAAAAAAAAGTTATCTAACCTTGAGTGCCCTTGGACGACCCTCTTCAGCAACCTTTTTCACCGAGTTCTTATGGATGGTTTGAGTGAATGCTGGCCATGGAGTGTGATGATCATACTTAGCCTGGCTGGAGAACAGCTCGTGACCACACTCTACACAAACGTACAAGCCTGCAATCCCCTCAGCTGTTAAGCACACAACTCCACATCCACAAACCTTAACTTCTTACAAAGATAGAAAGAGGGATTTGAATCTAAAGCAAGATATAGAAAATATCGTACTAAACATAAAGCTAGTGAAATAACAATTAAGAACACTCCATTGGAATAATGATGAAAACATTATACTTCACAAAGAAATCACACAATCATTAAGATCAACCCTCATTTATCTGAACTTCTTATCCTCATATCCAAAACAAGCCAGAGTCAATAAATGAAAACTTAACTGTTTCAGTTTATCTTTTACCATGGTATCTAGAGTGCATTTAGTCACACTATATCTGAACAATGTCACATAAACTGAGTGATTAGAACTAATGTACTTATCAATGTACCCACTCAGTTCACTCCCTATGTAAAGCCAATGATTTATTATGATGTATGAAACTGAATGGAATTCATGAAATGACATATCCAAAATGGAAATGCTCATTTGGAGCACAAAATCATGAAAACTTTGTTAACTTTTTCTTTCTTTCATTTCTATATTCCTAAATAATAGATGCACACCAAGCATGTAATGACATGGTGCTGACAGCAGTTTCTTTTAATGCATCAGTGTCGCAATGAAGGTTTAATCATGTAACATATTTCACAAGCTATCAGGGTACTACACATTCTGGGAACGTGAGAAAATGGCAAATGAAAAGGTGAGCCAGTCTAAAAGCTGAGACAAGTAACTGTAACTACTAAAGTTACAGCTTAAAAAAACAGCAAAACAGTTTCTGGATGATTTGTACGAAGATGGTGGTATTTTAATCTGCAAATATGGGATTTTGTGATGAGTGACAGAAAAGGACAACTTCAAAATCATCAAAAAAAATGATATTCTGTTCATTATAATAATGCAATAAATAAAATCATACTGACAGCCATCTTTATGATATAGAAATTTGATGATGAAAATAATGTCTTAAAATCCCATACTATATATCACATCAAATAACATATATCATAACCATGAAATAATTTCTCTCAACCAAAATGTCAGGCAAAAATATCCATGTGACTTTTTTTATATAAAACTATCAGTAAAACTCCACAACTTTCATTATTATTCATGTTAACAATAAATAATCATTACTAATAAGATCTAGACGACGTAATCAGTGGTAACAGTAGAACTAGTGCTATAAGTACCCGCTAAGTTACCTTTATGAATCTAAAAAATTCCTCAGATAAAAAAAAAATTATATATATATATATATATATATATATATATATATATATATATATATATATATATATATCAGGTACAGTAGGGTTGAGGGTCAAGTCAATTGGGAGGTGAGTTTGAATGGAGAAAAACTGGAGGAAGTGAAGTGTTTTAGATATCTGGGAGTGGATCTGGCAGCGGATGGAACCATGGAAGCGGAAGTGGATCATAGGGTGGGGGAGGGGGCGAAAATTCTGGGGGCCTTGAAGAATGTGTGGAAGTCGAGAACATTATCTCGGAAAGCAAAAATGGGTATGTTTGAAGGAATAGTGGTTCCAACAATGTTGTATGGTTGTGAGGCGTGGGCTATGGATAGAGTTGTGCGCAGGAGGATGGATGTGCTGGAAATGAGATGTTTGAGGACAATGTGTGGTATGAGGTGGTTTGATCGAGTGAGTAACGTAAGGGTAAGAGAGATGTGTGGAAATAAAAAGAGCGTGGTTGAGAGAGCAGAAGAGGGTGTTTTGAAGTGGTTTGGGCACATGGAGAGAATGAGTGAGGAAAGATTGACCAAGAGGATATATGTGTCGGAGGTGGAGGGAGCGAGGAGAAGAGGGAGACCAAATTGGAGGTGGAAAGATGGAGCGAAAAAGATTTTGTGTGATCGGGGCCTGAACATGCAGGAGGGTGAAAGGAGGGCAAGGAATAGAGTGAATTGGAGCGATGTGGTATACCGGGGTTGACGTGCTGTCAGTGGAGTGAATCAAGGCATGTGAAGCGTCTGGGGTAAACCATGGAAAGCTGTGTAGGTTTGTATATTTGCGTGTGTGGACGTATGTATATACATGTGTATGGGGGGGGGTTGGGCCATTTCTTTCGTCTGTTTCCTTGCGCTACCTCGCAAACGCGGGAGACAGCGACAAAGTATAAAAAAAAAAAATCTATTTTATTATACTTTGTCGCTGTCTCCCGCGTTTGCGAGGTAGCGCAAGGAAACAGACGAAAGAAATGGCCCAACCCCCCCCATACACATGTATATACATACGTCCACACACGCAAATATACATACCTACACAGCTTCCCATGGTTTACCCCAGACAATTCACATGCCTTGATTCAATCCACTGACAGCACGTCAACCCCGGTATACCACATCGCTCCAATTCACTCTATTCCTTGCCCTCCTTTCACCCTCCTGCATGTTCAGGCCCCGATCACACAAGATCTTTTTCACTCCATCTTTCCACCTCCAATTTGGTCTCCCTCTTCTCCTCGTTCCCTCCACCTCCGATACATATATCCTCTTGGTCAATCTTTCCTCACTCATTCTCTCCATGTGCCCAAACCACTATATATATATATATATATATATATATATATATATATATATATATATATATATATATATATATATATATAAGAAGAAAGTTAAGAGTAAATGTGAATAAGAGCAAGGTTATTAGGTACAGTAGGGTTGAGGGTCAAGCCAATTGGGAGGTAAGTTTGAATGGAGAAAAATTGGAGAAAGTACAGTGTTTTAGATATCTGGGAGTGGATCTGGCAGCAGATGGAACCATGGAAGCGGAAGTGGATCATAGGGTGGGGGAGGGGGCGAAAATTCTGGGAGCCTTGAAGAATGTGTGGAAGTCGAGAACATTATCTTGGAAAGCAAAAATGGGTATGTTTGAACGAATAGTGGTTCCAACAATGTTGTATGGTTGCGAGGCGTGGGCTATGTATAGAGTTGTGTGCAGGAGGATGGATGTGCTGGAAATGACATGTTTGAGGACAATGTGTGGTGTGAGGTGGTTTGATTGAGTAAGTAACGTAAGGGTAAGAGAGATGTGTGGAAATAAAAAGAGCGTGGTTGAGAGAGCAGAAGAGGGTGTTTTGAAATGGTTTGGGCACATGGAGAGAATGAGTGAGGAAAGATTGACCAAGAGGATATATGTGTTGGAGGTGGAGGGAACGAGGAGAAGTGGGGGACCAAATTGGAGGTGGAAAGATGGAGTGAAAAAGATTTTGTGTGATCGGGGCCTGAACATGCAGGAGGGTGAAAGGAGGGCAAGGAATAGAGTGAATTGGATCGATGTGGTATACCGGGGTTGACGTGCTGTCAGTGGATTGAATCAGGGCATGTGAAGCGTCTGGGTAAACCATGGAAAGCTAACCACTGACTTTACTCCCAAGACATTCAGAAACCACTCTTCCCCTTTACACTTGAGCTTCGTTTCACTCAGAGCCAAAACACGTGTGTGGACGTATGTATATACATGTGTATGGGGGTGGGTTGGGCCATTTCTTTCGTCTGTTTCCTTGCGCTACCTCGCAAACGCAGGAGACAGCGACAAACCAAAAAAAAAAAAAAAAGAAAAAATATACATATGTATGTATATGTGTGTGTATATATGCGTGTGTATGAGTATGTATATATATATATATATATATATATATATATATATATATATATATATATATATATATATATATATATGTATATATATATATATATATATATATATATATATATATATATATATATATATATATATATTATCCCTGGGGATAGGGGTGAAAGAATACTTCCCACGCATTCCTCGCGTGTCGTAGAAGGCGACTAGAGGGGACGGGAGCGGGGGGCCAGAAATCCTCCCCTCCTTGTATTTTTTAACTTTCTAAAATGGGAAACAGAAGAAGGAGTCACGCGGGGAGTGCTCATCCTCCTCGAAGGCTCAGACTGGGGTGTCTAAATGTGTGTGGATCTAACCAAGATGTGAAAAAAGGAGAGATAGGTAGTATGTTTGAGGAAAGGAACCTGGATGTTTTGGCTCTGAGTGAAACGAAGCTCAAGGGTAAAGGGGAAGAGTGGTCTGGGAATGTCTTGGGAGTAAAGTCAGGGGTTACTGAGAGGACAAGAGCAAGGGAAGGAGTAGCAGTACTCCTGAAACAGGAGTTGTGGGAGTATGTGATAGAATGTAAGAAAGTAAATTCTCGATTAATATGGGTAAAACTGAAAGTTGATGGAGAGAGATGGGTGATTATTGGTGCATATGCACCTGGGCATGAGAAGAAAGATCATGAGAGGCAAGTGTTTTGGGAGCAGCTGAATGAGTGTGTTAGTGGTTTTGATGCATGAGACCGGGTTATAGTGATGGGTGATTTGAATGCAAAGGTGAGTAATGTGGCAGTTGAGGGAATAATTGGTATACATGGGGTGTTCAGTGTTGTAAATGGAAATGGTGAAGAGCTTGTAGATTTATGTGCTGAAAAAGGACTGGTGATTGGGAATACCTGGTTTAAAAAGCGAGATATACATAAGTATACGTATGTAAGTAGGAGAGATGGCCAGAGAGCGTTATTGGATTACGTGTTAATTGACAGGCGCGCGAAAGAGACTTTAGGATGTTAATGTGCTGAGAGGTGCAACTGGAGGGATGTCTGATCATTATCTTGTGGAGGCTAAGGTGAAGATTTGTATGGGTTTTCAAAAAAGAAGAGTGAATGTTGGGGTGAAGAGGGTGGTGAGAGTAAGTGAGTTTGGGAAGGAGACTTGTGTGAGGAAGTACCAGGAGAGACTAAGTACAGAATGGAAAAAGGTGAGAACAATGGAAGTAAGGGGAATGGGGGAGGAATGGGATGTATTTAGGGAATCAGTGATGGATTGCACAAAAGATGCTTGTGGCATGAGAAGAGTGGGAGGTGGGTTGATTAGAAAGGGTAGTGAGTGGTGGGATGAAGAAATAAGATTATTAGTGAAAGAGAAGAGAGAGGCATTTGGACGATTTTTGCAAGGAATAATTGCAATTGAGTGGGAGATGTATAAAAGAAAGAGACAGGAGGTCAAGAGAAAGGTGCAAGAGGTGAAAAAGAGGGCAAATGAGAGTTGGGGTGAGAGAGTATCATTAAATTTTAGGGAGAATAAAAAGATGGTCTAGAAGGAGGTAAATAAAGTTCGTAAGACAAGGGAGCAAATGGGAACTTCAGTGAAGGGCGCTAAGGGGGAGGTGATAATAAGTAGTGGTGATGTGAGAAGGAGATGGAGTGAGTATTTTGAAGGTTTGTTGAATGTGTTTGATGATAGAGTGGCAGATATAGGGTGTTTTGGTCGAGGTGGTGTGCAATGTAAGAGGGTTAGGGAAAATGATTTGGTAAACAGAGAAGAGGTAGTAAAAGCTTTGCGGAAGATGAAAGCCGGCAAGGCAGCAGGTTTGGATGGTATTGCAGTGGAATCTATTAAAAAAGGGGGTGACTGTATTATTGACTGGTTGGTAAGGTTATTTAATGTATGTATGACTCATGGTGAGGTGCCTGAGGATTGGCGGAATGCGTGCATAGTACCATTGTACAAAGGCAAAGGGGATAAGAGTGAGTGCTCAAATTACAGAGGTATAAGTTTGTTGAGTATTCCTGGTAAATTATATGGGAGGGTATTGATTGAGAGGGTGAAGGCATGTACAGAGCATCAGATTGGGGAAGAGCAGTGTAGTTTCAGAAGTGGTAGAGGATGTGTGGATCAGGTGTTTGCTTTGAAGAATGTGAGAAATACTTAGAAAAGCAAATGGATTTGTATGTAGCATTTATGGATCTGGAGAAGGCATATGATAGAGTTGATAGAGATGCTCTGTGGAAGGTATTAAGAATATATGGTGTGGGAGGCAAGTTGTTAGAAGCAGTGAAAAGTTTTTATCGAGGATGTAAGGCATGTGTACGTGTAGGAAAAGAGGAAAGTGATTGGTTCTCAGTGAATGTAGGTTTGCGGCAGGGGTGTGTGATGTCTCCATGGTTGTTTAATTTGTTTATGGATGGGGTTGTTAGGGAGATGAATGCAAGAGTTTTGGAAAGAGGGGCATGTATGAAGTCTGATGTGGATGAGAGAGCTTGGGAAGTGAGTCAGTTGTTGTTCGCTGATGATACAGCGCTGGTGGCTGATTCATGTGAGAAGCTGCAGAAGCTGGTGACTGAGTTTGGTAAAGTGTGTGAAAGAAGAAAGTTAAGAGTAAATGTGAATAAGAGCAAGGTTATTAGGTACAGTAGGGTTGAGAGTCAAGTCAAATGGGAGGTAAGTTTGAATGGAGAAAAACTGGAGGAAGTAAAGTGTTTTCGATATCTGGGAGTGGATCTGGCAGTGGATGGAACCATGGAAGCGGTGAATCATAGGGTGGGGGAGGGGGAGAAAATCCCAGGAGCCTTGAAGAATGTTTGGAAGTCGAGAACATTATCTCGGAAAGCAAAAATGGGTATGTTTGAAGGAATAGTGGTTCCAACAATGTTGTATGGTTGCGAGGCGTGGGCTATGGATAGAGTTGTGCGCAGGAGGGTGGATGTGCTGGAAATGAGATGTTTGAGGACAATATGTGGTGTGAGGTGGTTTGATCGAATAGGTAATGTAAGGGTAAGAGAGATGTGTGGAAATAAAAAGAGCGTGGTTGAGAGAGCAGAAGAGGGTGTTTTGAAATGGTTTGGGCACATGGAGAGAATGAGTGAGGAAAGATTGACCAAGAGGATATATGTGTCGGAGGTGGAGGGAACGAGAAGTGGGAGACCAAATTGGAGGTGGAAAGATGGAGTGAAAAAGATTTTGAGTGATCAGGGCCTGAACATGCAGGAGGGTGAAAGGCGGGCAAGAAATAGAGTGAATTGGATCGATGTGGTATACCGGGGTTGACGTGCTGTCAGTGGATTGAATCAGGGCATGTGAAGCATCTGGGGTAAACCATGGAAAGTTGTGTGGGGCCTGGATGTGGAAAGGGAGCTGTGGTTTCGGGCATTATTGTATGACAGCTAGAGACTGAGTGTGAACAAAAAGGGCCTTTGTTGTCTTTTCCTAGCGCTACCTCGCACACATGAGGGGGGAGGGGGTTGTTATTCCATGTGTGGCGAGGTGGCGATGGGAACAAATAAAGGCAGACAGTGTGAATTGTGTGCATGGGTATATATGTATGTGTCTGTGTGTGTATATATATGTGTACATAGAGATGTATAGGTATGTATATTTGCGTGTGTGGACGTGTATGTATATACATGTGTATGGGGGTGGGTTGGGCCATTTCTTTCGTCGTGTATGGGGGTGGGTTGGGTCATTTCTTTCGTCTGTTTCCTTGCGCTACCTTGCAAACGCGGGACAGCAACAAAGCAAAATAAATATATAAAAAATATATATTTCTTTATTATTTATTTATTTTGCTTTGTCGCTGTCTCCCGCATTAGCAAGGTAGCGCAAGGAAACAGACGAAAGAATGGCCCAACCCGCCCACATACACATGTATATACATACACACACACAAATATACATACCTATACATCTCAATGTACACATATATGTACACACAGACATATACACATGTACACAATTCACACTGTCTGCCTTTGTTTGTTCCCATCGCCACCTCGCCACACATGGAATAACAACCCCCTCCCCCCTCATGTGTGCGAGGTAGCGCTAGGAAAAGACACCAAAGGCCCCATTCGTTCACACTCAGTCTCTAGCTGTCATGTAATAATGCACCGAAACCACAGCTCCCTTTCCACATCCAGGCCCCACACAACTTTCCATGGTTTACCTCAGACGCTGCACATGCCCTGGTTCAATCCATTGACAGCACGTCGAATATATGTATATATATATATATATATATATATATATATATATATATTTTTTTTTTTTTTTTTTTCAAACTATTCGCCATTTCCCGCATCAGCGAGGTAGCATTAAGAACAGAGGACTGGGCCCTTTTTCGGAATATCCTCACCTGGCCCCCTCTGTTCCTTCTTTTGGAAAATTAAAAAAAAAAAAATTAAAAAAAAATATATATATATATATATATATATATATATATATATATATATTTTTTTTTTTATACTTTGTCGCTGTCTCCCGCGTTTGCGAGGTAGCGCAAGGAAACAGACGAAAGAAATGGCCCAACCCCCCCCCCATACACATGTATATACATACGTCCACACATGCAAATATACATACCTACACAGCTTTCCATGGTTTACCCCAGACGCTTCACATGCCTTGATTCAATCCACTGACAGCACGTCAACCCCGGTATACCACATCGCTCCAATTCACTCTATTCCTTGCCCTCCTTTCACCCTCCTGCATGTTCAGGCCCCGATCACACAAAATCTTTTTCACTCCATCTTTCCACCTCCAATTTGGTCTCCCTCTTCTCCTTGCTCCCTCCACCTCCGACACATATATCCTCTTGGTCAATCTTTCCTCACTCATCCTCTCCATGTGCCCAAACCACTTCAAAACACCCTCTTCTGCTCTCTCAACCACGCTCTTTTTATTTCCACACATCTCTCTCACCCTTACGTTACTTACTCGATCAAACCACCTCACACCACACATTGTCCTCAAACATCTCATTTCCAGCACATCCATCCTCCTGCACACAACTCTATCCATAGCCCACGCCTCGCAACCATACAACATTGTTGGAACCACTATTCCTTCAAACATACCCATTTTTGCTTTCCGAGATAATGTTCTCGACTTCCACACATTCTTCAAGGCTCCCAGAATTTTCGCCCCCTCCCCCACCCTATGATCCACTTCCGCTTCCATGGTTCCATCCGCTGCCAGATCCACTCCCAGATATCTAAAACACTTCACTTCCTCCAGTTTTTCTCCATTCAAACTCACCTCCCAATTGACTTGACCCTCAACCCTACTGTACCTAATAACCTTGCTCTTATTCACATTTACTCTTAACTTTCTTCTTTCACACACTTTACCAAACTCAGTCACCAGCTTCTGCAGTTTCTCACATGAATCAGCCACCAGCGCTGTATCATCAGCGAACAACAACTGACTCACTTCCCAAGCTCTCTCATCCCCAACAGACTTCATACTTGCCCCTCTTTCCAAAACTCTTGCATTCACCTCCCTAACAACCCCATCCATAAACAAATTAAACAACCAAGGAGACATCACACACCCCTGCCGCAAACCTACATTCACTGAGAACCAGTCACTTTCCTCTCTTCCTACACGTACACATGCCTTACATCCTTGATAAAAACTTTTCACTGCTTCTAACAACTTGCCTCCCACACCATATATTCTTAATACCTTCCACAGAGCATCTCTATCAACTCTATCATATGCCTTCTCCAGATCCATAAATGCTGCATACAAATCCATTTGCTTTTCTAAGTATTTCTCACATACATTCTTCAAAGCAAACACCTGATCCACACATCCTCTACCACTTCTGAAACCACACTGCTCTTCCCCAATCTGATGCTCTGTACATGCCTTCACCCTCTCAATCAATACCCTCCCATATAATTTACCAGGAATACTCAACAAACTTATACCTCTGTAATTTGAGCACTCACTCTTATCCCCTTTGCCTTTGTACAATGGCACTATGCACGCATTCCGCCAATCCTCAGGCACCTCACCGTGAGTCATACATACATTAAATAACCTTACCAACCAGTCAACAATACAGTCACCCCCTTTTTTAATAAATTCCACTGCAATACCATCCAAACCTTCTGCCTTGCCGGCTTTCATCTTCCGCAAAGCTTTTACTACCTCTTCTCTGTTTACCAAATCATTTTCCCTAACCCTCTCACTTTGCACACCACCTCGACCAAAACACCCTATATATCTGCCACTCTATCATCAAACACATTCACCAAACCTTCAAAATATATATATATATATATATATATATATATATATATATATATATATATATATATATATATATATATATATATATATATTCATTTATTATTTTGCTTTGTTGCTGTCTCCCGCGTTTGCGAGGTAGCGCAAGGAAACAGACAAAAGAAATGGCCCAACCCACCCCCATACACATGTATATACATACACGTCCACACACGCAAATATAAATACCTATACATCTCAATGTACACATATATATACACACACAGACACATACATATATACCCATGCACACACTTCACACTGTCTGCCTTTATTCATTCCCATCGCCACCTCGCCACACATGGAATACCATCCCCCTCCCCCCTCATGTGTGCGAGGTGGCGCTAGGAAAAGACAACAAAGACCCCATTCGTTCACACTCAGTCTCTAGCTGTCATACAATAATGCCCGAAACCACAGCTCCCTTTCCACATCCAGGCCTCACACAACTTTCCATGGTTTACCCCAGATGCTTCATATGCCCTGATTCAATCCACTGAGAACACGTCAACCCCGGTATACCACATCGATCAAATTCACTCTATTCCTTGCCCACCTTTCACCCTCCTGCATGTTCAGGCTCCGATCACTCAAAATCTTTTTCACTCCATCTTTCCACCTCCAATTTGGTCTCCCACTTCTCCTCGTTCCCTCCACCTCCGACACATATATCCTCTTGGTCAATCTTTCCTCACTCATTCTCTCCATGTGCCCAAACCATTTCAAAACACCCTCTTCTGCTCTCTCAAACACACTCTTTTTATTTCCACACAGCTCTCTTACCCTTACATTACTTACTTGATCAAACCACCTCACACCACACATTGTCCTCAAACATCTCATTTCCAGCACATCCACCTATCTGCGCACAACTCTATCCATAGCCCACGCCTTGCAACCATACAACATTGTTGGAACCACTATTCCTTCAAACATACTCATTTTTGCTTTCCGAGATAATGTTCTCGACTTCCACACATTCTTCAAGGCTCCCAGGATTTTCGCCCCCTCCCCCACCCTATGATCCACTTCTGCTTCCATGGTTCCATCCGCTGCCAGATCCACTCCCAGATATCTAAAACACTTTACTTTCTCCAGTTTTTCTCCATTCAAACTTACCTCCCAATTGACTTGACCCTCAAC